>NC_067282.1:103533435-103836769 GCF_020740795.1 Apus apus
CTAATTAGACAAATGCTAGCAGGCTACATTTGCTCGTCTGATTTGGTATGAAGTGTCACAGATCTCTGTTGTGTTTGTTTCTGTGAACTACGCAAGTTAGAAGGGAAAAGGGTCTGGACATGACCCCATCTAAGATACCAAAATGCTCTGATGCAAATTTTCTCAGCCGTTTCTCCTCCCCGTGTAAGCCAAGCTTGGATTCAGCTGACTCCATCTCTTTGGGATAAAGAACTTAAGTGGACATTCCCTGGGTCCTGCTTCCATAGGGAATAATGGGAATGCAGTGTAGAAAGGACAGTTCATTGATTACTGACATGAACTAAATTTTCTATTCCATTTTAGTATTACAGATTCATCTCTTCATCCTCTTCAGCTTTCCCATCTTCTACCTGGAGTTTGTTGCAGTTTACTTGGTACTCTATATGCTGACCAGAGCTATTTTTAGACACAAGTTATGAAGGAGCATAAGTGGAGCAGAGTGGGCTCTGTGACTTTTCTGAAGATGCTATCAGTTGCCCACATCCTAAGTGTCAGATCCCAAAACTTAAGTACACAACAGGTAGTCATAAACTAGACACGTTAAGGACTAATTTTATAATCCATTTTCTTTTCCAGTGAATATCAGACTGCATAAGGAACTGCACTAGGCTTGTTATACCAATTTTGTTGCATCTTAAGCACCTGTTACAACCTGAAAAGGCAGGTATCCTTCTAAAACCAACATTAGGTTGCAACAATTAAGACAACCACAAGACTCGAACATCTGATATACAGTATATAGTAGGTGGGTATGGCAACAAACAAAAGGGTTTAACAGAAATATACTCCAATGTTTGCAAAAGGTAGAAAAGTTCTCACCACCAAAATCCCCAAGAATTCCCGTCCTCACTGTGAAGAGAAATACTTTTCAGATGTGGGTGGCATAGCAATCATGTCCTCAAGAAGAGGAGAAGCTGGGTTGTGGGACAGACAATGATGCTACAGAAGTAACACGTATGCAAACACACACACGAGTATTTGTGTCCCAAGAAGATGAACAATCAGAAAATGGTTTGAGATGGAAGATCCTACCACAGCCTTGTACTCTTCATTGCAAGTAGATTAAGTGCTTCTCTGCAAAGCTGAGCAGTCATGCACTGCAAACATCTATGGTTTGCCTTCTCCACATGACAGCTTGGGAGTAACCTGAGCATGTGAGGAAATCTACTGATTGGCAGCCAAAATGGTTTTACCTTTCCATGCACGGCAGAGATCAACATTTTAGCTTTGAACAGCATAAAAAATATAATGGAAAAACTATGCAAATGTTAAAGGATGTTTCTCAAGTGCAGGATGAAAGACAATCTGCAAAAGGGTATGAACTCTTTTTTTATTTTTTCTGGAAACAATGATCTTTTGTGGAAGAAAAAGCATATGTTTTCTATTTAAGATCTTGCTGTTGATAATCCACTTATCAAATGTCCGTGTTTCCTTGAATAATGACAGGCCACTAGATCAATATCTTCTTCTGTTTCATCCAGATAATCCTAAATGACAAGCAGGCATTTTAGTTGCCATGTTCTGCTCTGTCTTTGGTCACCCTCTGTTGCTTAGTTTTGTTTCATATATTTTTCACTTTAAGCAGATGATGCAGGATGCATTCAAAATTCTAATCTCTAGAGGAATTTTGATTTACATTTTCCACATCTTCGCACAGGCACACAGCACAAGTGGAAGAGACACTGTTATGGTTTCAGGGTTCAATTGCTTGACACACATACTACGTATCTTATTCTGGAGGTGTAAACCGTTACATGGCTAACAACTGTGCACATAAACAAAATCCACTTCCATTCCCACTAACATTCCCATGAGAATTACATTATTCTAGTTACTACTATTTGCATTCAGGAATTCAGCTTTAGAAATCTTAGACATTTTTCAAATTCTTAACAAAAGAAATGAGTGATCATTAACACAGACCTACTTTCTACCAGACAGTGCTTAAAGCCCCAGGTTACTCAAACCACATGGGAATAAACTTGCCCTGCCATCATACACACTGAATATATTTGAGAGGTAAACAAAAAACCCAGTTGATGTCTATGTTTTAAAAATAATTAAATTCTGGTATTATTTTAATAATTTAAAAATTGAGGAAAGATCACCAAGTGCACAGCTTCATATATGTGCCTGACTTTTAATAAGCAAGACTGAACTGTAATATTTTTAGCTCATATACAGAAAAAACCCCCTCGTTTTCAAACAGAAGCAATAAAGTAAAATCTAAATAGAAACTTAAAATCTGGTTGATGGTCCTAATAGGGCAGTTAAGTTTTACTTAAAGTTTCAGGAAAAAAACAACAAACCAATATACATCACAGAATCACAGAATATTAGGGGTTGGAAGGGACCTCCGAAGTTTGAGTCCAACCCCCCTGCCAGAGCAGGACAAAATAAAAATAAAACAAAACAAAACAAAACAACTAGGGCAGATCACTCAGGAAGACATCCAGACAGGTCTTGAAAGTCTCCAGAGAAGGAGACTCCACAACCTCTCTGGGGTGCCTGTTCCAGTGCTCTGTAATTCTCACAGTAAAGAAGTTCTTCCTCATGTTGAGATGGAACTTCCTGTGCTTGAATTTGAATCCATTGCCCCTTGTCCTACCACAGGACACAGTGAAAAGAGCCTGTCCCTGCCTTTTTGATGCCCAGCCCTCATGTACTTATAGACATTAATTAGATTCCCTCTCAGTCTTCTCTCTAGTCTGAAAAGCCCCAGGTCTCTCAGCCTTTCCTCATAAGGCAGGTGTTCTAGTCCCCCAATCATCCTTGTAGCCTCCATTGGACTCTCTCAAGTAAACTCTTGTCCCTCTTGAACTGGGGAGCCCAGAACTGGACACAATACTCCAAGTCAGGTCTCACCAGGGCTGAGTAGAGGGGGAGGAGAACCTCCCTCGATCTACTGGAGACACTCCTCTTAATGCACCCCGAAATACCACTGGCCTTCCTGGCCACAAGGGCACATTGCTGCCCTGTGGATAACTTGTTGTCTACCAGGACTCCAAGGTCCTTCTCCATGGAGCTGCTCTCTAGCCTGTACTGATGCATTTTGTTGTTCCTTCCCAGTTGCAGGACTGTGCACTTACTCTTATTGAACCTCATTAGGTTCCTCTTTGCCCAGCTCTCCAGCCTGTTCAAATCTCACTGAATGGCAGCACAGCCCTCAGGTGAACCTGCCAATCCTCCCAGCTTTATGTCATCAGCAAGCTTGCTGAGAAGACACTCTGTCCTGTCATCAAGGTCATTGATAAAGATGTTGAAGAGGACTGGACCCAGCACTGATCCCTGAGGGACTCCACTAGTTGCAGGTCTCTATAGGATCGCTATCTTCCTATCAAGTGTAGCTTGGAAATGTCAAGTGTTAAAGCATTAAACCTTATGGCAGGTATTTCGAAAGACTCTGCTTTTAGTTTTAATGGAAGCAAAGTATTCAACTTCCTTATACCTGCTTTGCAGCTATAAAAATCTCATGTGGTGACCTACCTCACTCTCTATGGTTTAGTTGCTCTTACTCTCCTAAACTAAAGAAAGAACTGTATTCAGACTCAGCCATCTCAAAGGCTTCTATGGTAATCAGGAAAAAACAGAGCAGAGAAGAAATGCTGCTGGAGAATTGAGCTATCACAGCTTGGGTCAAGGTCTGGAGAGCATTTGTCATTAGCATGCATAAAACTAGCTGTTACTTCTCCCCATCTTTGCTACAGTGACTGAAGTAAAATCAGCTGAAAGTGATGCAAAATTTTCTATTACTATTTTCCAATTGTAACTGCATATTTAATATTAAACACAAGAAAATCAGGACAAGCCATCACTACAGGGACCCAAATTTACATACTAAAGCTAAAATGCTTCTCAGCTTCATGTTTTCACAATGAACCTTCTCTGCGGGTCTCTGTGCTTTCTAATCTATCCAGGGCACTGCTGCCACTCCACAGAAAAAAGAAGTCACGAATATTTTATATTCTAAGGTATAAGTCCATGGAGACCCAGGCACAGAGCTAACTATTTCAGGGAGACAGAGAGGGTGATGAATCCTTCAAAAGTAAAATAAAAAAAAACCCTAGAATAAAAACAACAAAAAAACCCTCCCACCCTTCACTTCTGTTTTCCTCTGACTTCAGAATTCAGATGATGTGCCCAAGTTTAAAACTTGGCCCAAAAATACACAACCTTCCTGCCCATACAACAGGAAGAAGCAATTCTGGTAGCACATGCAAAACTCTTCATGTACCTGTGGACTTTAAAATAAACAATGCCACATTTTTATTGCTGAATTACAGTAAAAAAACCACAAACAAAAACAAGTAATGAAACTTCTTCAGGTTGGGGTGTTGCAGGCTTAGGTACTCAAATATTAACAAGGGCTCACAAGAAGTCCAAACAACATCTAGCTGACTACCAGTTTTTGCCTGTAAGCAGATATCTGAACCTAAAAAAAATGGTTTACATTTAACCTGTGCCCTTAATTTATTTTGTACCACAGTGATTATGTTCCTCAGGAGGTGTTTCAGAACTGCAACTACATAATTGGTAAGTGTTATTAGCTTATTAAAGTTAGAGCTAGCTTATGGTCTCCAGTGGGGGTTATAAAATGCACATTATCCTATTACTTCTAATAAAACTGCTGAGCATGTAATTAACAACTCTTGGTTAGGAATTCAACACACACCTCTCTAGATAAGGGGCACGTTCCACACCACTGCTGTCACCTCCCATCACCCAGAAACGAGAGAATTAAGGACCTCAGCTTGCTCCATCAGCTGGCCAGGGGAAAATAAGGTACAATATTTTTCAGGCTGCAGCAGCTGTTGCTATTTTCATCAGATATCTTTATTTTTGCCTCTTATATTGAGCTGCAAAGGAGCTAAACTCCAGCAGGAATACAACCTTTATCTCAAAAGACTGCATGTATAATGAATCTAGGGCAAGACTCTGAAGGACTCCTGTGAGTGAAACTACACTAAAAAACATGGTAACACTACAGCTGATGAATGCAGTCAATTGATTTCATAAGACAGAGCAAGCAAGGACATGGGTAGAATCCGAGATCTTTAAATGCTGTTATGAATGAAGTTTAAAGGAGGGGAATAAGCACTCTCACAGACCCTGGATCAACTAAGTATCAAGGTTATGCCACAAGAAAGGTCCTCTGTGTTAGCAAAGAAGCTGGAGAGCTGCTGAGCTGCAATCTGAAATTTCATTCAGAGTCAGCAAGAAAAGAAAGAGAGGAAAAAAAAAAAAAAAAAAGAGCTCTGAATATGAGGAAGACAAAAACCAAAGAACAGAAAGCCCTCTGGACTTGGCATCTCTGGCACCTACCTCAGAGAAATTCCTAGGTGATAACTACCAACCCACTTGCAATTAGAAGAGGAAATTAATATAAAGATATGTAAAGCCTGTATTTGCAGAAGGCAACCATAAAATCAGAAATCTTTTCTAACTTCTTAATCAAGAACAAGTAGAAATAAACCACTTATTTTTTAAGTTTTTCTTCCACAGAAATCTGATGCACAGGAAGAGCTTGTTTTATTTCCTTAAAGATTAACCCAAACAAAACAACACTGAAGGCAAATTCTGAGTGCTTCCAATCTAACAAATGGATGGGAACTCAAACGCATTGTTTTCCACCAAGCCACAAGTATAAAATGCTACAAGAGGGGGATACATCTCCCACAGCCAATGCTTTTCTGAAAAGAGCAGGAGTTAGGGAAGGTCTATGACAATAGACAAATTACACAACTCATAACACAAAGGTTTAAGTGTTTTTTAAGCTAGAAGCACACATTTGGAAACTTCAGAACAAACTATGATTAGATTAATAACTATTTAAATAACTCTTTTTTTAATGTCATGCATATTTAGCAGCTTAAAGATTCTTTTGTAACATTGATGCACATCTGCAACTTGTGTATCTTGGGGAAGTTGTGAACCACTTTGGGAAAAGCAGCCCATAGAAGACATTGAAAAAGGCATGGAGATGTATGGGAGAAAACAGTGAGCAGAAAGAAGAGGCAAGCAACAGTGGCAGAACAGAAAGTTGGGACTTCATTTGCTCAAAAATATATAAGCAGAAAATCAGAACCAGAAAAGGTTGAAGCCTTGAAAGTATAATATTTCTCCATGTCAAAAAGAAAAACTAAGAAAGCATGGATTAACAGAATATTGCAGCATGTGTAATATAGTGCCTGAAATTTATTTTCAGGCCAGTATCTTTCACCTATAAACTAAAAAAATGGCAAATCAATGACAAATTGCAACTGTGGCTATTCATTAGAATCACTCTATAGCCAATATATTCAGAAGATGAAGCTGTTCAAAAACTCATTAAATAACCCAGAAAATGTTCTGTATTGCTTGTATTTGATACAGATAGATATATATAGTGCTCATTTTGTACATTTGAACAAACAGGATTTCTAATATATAAACATTTACTTATTTATAACTCACCAGTTCCTGATCTAAGGCACTAGGTACAGATTTGCTTCTTATGCTCAGTGTGTCCTCATGTTCTTCAGAGAAAGATTCACTCAGATCTATCTCAGATCGGCTACGATCTGGAAAATAAAAACAATTAAAATTTTTTCTGTAATTCCTAAAAAAAATAATCTGCTTCATCGTCCACATTTTAGTAAGTGTTGTCTCATACCCAATTGCTTTTTTAGGAAAAGACTTCAAATCAGTATTTCAGGTATCTATCACAAACTATGACAACTGAACATCAGTATGATAAATGGAAAAAATATGTTTTCTGATGCTGTTCAGCCTTCTGGCCAATACTTTTCCTCCTGTACTACTTATCTGCTGTAATTGTCTCCTGTGGATGATACTATAGCTCAAGCTTTGACTTTGGGCTTATCAGCCTGGAATATTGCAAAACCTGCAGTCCAAGTGTTCACAGTGATTATCACATCTCCCACCACTACACAACTTCCCCCTATCATCTGCTTAAGAATTAAGCAATTGGGGATACAGATGGACATAGAAAATACTTCTACTGTTACTGGTGTTCCCTGTGCAAAAAGGAGAAGGAAGCAAATGAACCTCAAGACCTGTAAAAATTTATTTTTCCTACAGGTGTCTCATCCACTCTAGAGGCATAAGACATGTAAGATGTCTTGGAGAAAGATTTTCTTAGTCCTCCCAATAGAAATGTGTTGTGGAACTATTCAATTTATTGAGAAAGAAAGAGGGGGAAGAGAATACTTTGAGATCCTGCAGGTAGGAATCTGCAAAGTAGCTAACTGTTCATCTTCTACCTGGGCTGTAGCTGATGTGACAGGAGACAATGAAGGGTCTGATGCCTGTTCCCAGGTTGCCTGCAATTTTGCTGAGCATCCATCTGCTTTGGTAACATGAGGAAAGTTATTTTCTACTAGGAAAATAATTTTTAATGGTAGCAGAAACAGGAGATTTTTCACTTCACAAATAAGTAGCAGTCTGTAGTACCTCTGGCTGGATTTGCAATATCCTGTACAATATCCTCAAAGAAACTCTGATACTTTCAAGTGGAAAAATCTAAGATGAAGAACATTATCTCCTTTGATCAGCTCTGTGGGATATGCCACCAGGTGTCTGTTTTGGGCTAAACTCAGCTGAAATAAGGTCAGCCCTGCTGTGTTTCAGAGAGAAACATGTAAATCTGAACCCAGCCTGTTAGTCCTGTAAGAAGCCAACCTGGGAGAAGCAGAAGAGTGCAGGGTGCTCCTGCCTCCTATTTCAGGTATGAAAAGGAGGATCTCCACCCTCTTGCAAAGTGGCTCTGACAACACCTTCCTGTGCAAGTCTCATTTACCTAATAGTCTCAAATGAAATGAGGTGAACTACAGCTGAATTGTCTGATTCAGTGCAGACATATAAAAATGATGTTACATGAAGTCTGCAAGGGACTTGTTCTCCGACAGCTCTTTGTTTCTTTACTTCTGGGCAAAGTGGGTGTGGAATGTAATGGCAGCAGCACAGTAGTATTTTATACACATTGCAGGTAGGTAACATTTTATAGACTTGACCACACAGAGACTGATTTAACAATCTGCAGTTATGAATGAAATCTTGTAACAATTCTAAGAGCATGTCATTTATCTAATACTAACATTATACCAACATTACCGGGGTTAGGATTACCATTTTTTTTCAAATATAAAACTTGTAGAGTGGTATAAGCTCGGTTACTGAAATGGAAGAATTTTCAGAATTAATAAGAATAAATTTATGAAACATCTGATCTTTCATTGTGCTTTAAAAACAAAAGGTGTGGAGTCACAAGAATATGAATAATCCTCTGATGATAAAGGCTGTCAAAAAGAAAGAAAAGACTTAATACTTACCTGATGACAAAGATACTCTAGAAACTGCAATGGAAGGTGTTCCAGATGCCTTCCTACAGTGTTTCTTTACTAAATCTTCAGGTACACTTTCACTTGCTGGAATAACCATGCCATTTTCTAAGCCAGTGTCCTGCTCGATAAGAAAAATGCACATCCCATAAATGCAAAAATGCAAGTTGTTCACTATCAGTCTACAGAAGTGTCTCCTCTACTAGCTCTCAGAACTCCAAAGCTCCTTTAGCCTCCAGTTTACTGCTGAATATCTTTAGATTACAATCTAATCTGCTTTGCTTAGCACAGATTATTAATAAAATTTGAGCAAAGATAGGACTCACGCAAATATTCTGAGTTTGAAGCTGAAGAATCAGAGTAATGCAGCTGGAGTGAGAGGAGGGAAGTGAATCACTCAAATATATTAAAAGTTCACTTAGCTTGTACATTAAAAGAAGGGGGTGGGGAACGGAAAGGAGAGAAAAGACAAAACATATTGTTTTTAGACCAGCATAGTTATTTCAGCCAGGCAAAAAGCAAATGGACTTGATCTAATTAAATTATACCAGTATAAGCCCTTAAATAAAGCAAATATGCTTGATATTATTATGACTTTTTGCCACCCTGGAAAGGAATAGCTAACATAACTCCACCTAAATTGAATGCATTGGCCTTTTTCAACAAACTCTAATGCACTTGAAATCAAGTCACTCTATGTGCCAGCAAGAATATAAATAAAACAACTATTAATCTATTTACAGCTCCCTAAACTTTCCTTCATATACACTAACTTAATTTTTATTGAAAAAGGCAATACACTGAAAGCTAGAAAAAACCTGATGCATTCAACAGGGCTCTGATCTCAAACGCTCATCTACATTTTTCCAAACATTAATGGTAAAAGACATAACTTCGGACTATAAATTTTGTGTTCCTTGTACACTTAAGTCATGGCAACTTAGAATAACTTGCCCATACAATCCTGATTTCTTAAGAGGGGTGACTGACATGAATTTGGGATGGGTGTCAGAAGTGCACAGCCAGAAGAAGCTGCTTGACAAGCAGGCTATATGGGAAAGAAGAAAGAGTCTGCTTCTGGCTAGGTGAGCCACATCCTCCCACTGATTACAAAACAGCCAAGGCAGCTAGCTCAGATGTGGCCACCTACATCCCAAGAGGCCTAACAGCAGGTAAGAGGAATCCCACATTTCATTTTGATAAAGTGTCTAGCACACATTTTGTGTTATGCCATAATTTATGCAGAGTCCAGTGTTCAAATCCAGAAAAAAAACAAACAGCAAACAGTATAGCCTGATTTTCTGCAAGTGCTGAGCTGGCAACTTTTGCCTGATGGGAAGTCACATCTTTAGTTCACAGCACTTACTCAAGGCTCCAAAGTTCCAAAAATATTTACTTTCATCCCTTGTACTTCCCACTTCAGAATCTGTAACTCATTATGTCATGATGGACATTAATAGCAATTTTAGACATAAGAAGAATGTCTGCCAAACCACAGACATCACTGATGGAGCATGACAAACTGTGTTCTAGCAGAGATCTTCATTGGTCTCAGCAGAATTAAGGAAGACACAAAATCTTCTCTGTCAGGCTTGCCCCTTCTAGGCTACAAATCGATCTAACATGGCAGATACCAACCAAATCATCCAGTCTGGTGTCAGCTCCACATGACTGTACTTACCCTGCTATAATCTGTGGTCATGCTGCGCATGCTGAGTGCTGGAGACCTCGGAAGGGAAGGTATGGAAACATTGCCTCTGCTCACAGGACCCACAGCCCCTACATTGCTGCTGGTCAGCGAAAGGGTGCTGCCCCTGGGGTGGAGAGAAGAGTGTTAAAGCATTATTGCTTTGAGCATACCAAGGCAACCCATTCAGCAAACCACTGCAAGAAAGCAGCCATGTTAACTGTTAACTAGAATAACATCGTCCTGGATGAACTGAGTGATCCACTGCAAGGAGATGGTCAACTGGAAAGAAAAGCAGAGGTGAGGGTGAAGAACAATTACTTTAGACATACACTTGTTTTCAGCACTTCTGCCAGAACCGCAAATAGCCCAAATGAGTTGTTCTTCTCCAGGCTGTAGAAGCTGCATTCTTCCATGTTCATTTCAAACTGCATTCACATCCCAACAGCAGGTGCAACAACTCCTGTAACGCTGCCTGCCAGGCTGCTTCGTGGTTTAAAGGAAAGCTACAGTGACATGACTGTTCTGGCCATTTCAGCAGCTGATGTTAATGCCAAAACTAGCTCCAGAAAGTCTAAAATCCTTGGCTATCTGCTCCTCCATCCTCTTCATAAAAACAGCAACTTGTTCACTGTCCTACTTGTATTGCAATAATGACTCCTGACCCAAACTGATTGATTATTTCAACCAGCTCAGAAAGCTAGACAAGTCTCTTTGCCAGGTTTCATGTTAGTAAAAGTGACAAGATCAGCATACCTGAACCCAATTGCTGCCTAATAAGAGTTGAAATTTTATTTGCAGTAAAAACATAAGTTCTTGGCTAAACTACTCTTCTTTCTCCACAAACATCAGCTCAAACTTTTTAATTTTTCTTCACAATTGAGAGAAGTCTTCCAGGAAAGTAACAGTTCTGCATATACTCCTACTTACTACTTAAAAACAAACAAACAAAAAACCCTCTGGTAAACAGAAATCGCAACTTTTCCATATGGAAAATACAGTGTCAGAGGAGGATAGCAATGTAAATTTCCTGGATAAAATTTTTAGAACACAGTACATTTTCAGAAGAAGCAAGCTTGCCTAATGAATATTTCAGATCTGCTAGCATCTTTGTTGTGGTGGACAATATCCAAATTTCACCTTCTCTTGGTTTAAGCTGTCATATCATATTTAGAATAACTGTAATAAAACTCTTCTCTACCAGAATGGAAATTTTCGTTAGAACAACTGCTGAACTGAGAAAATAATACCCTGGAACACAAGAGCTTCTGTGTCACCACTGCATTAAGCAGTCGGCACAGGCTCTGGATTCACATTGGATTAAACCCGAGGAATACAGAGGAAAACCCCCAACACCAGGACTGTTTACTAATGTTGCATAACCATGTTTGTGTCTTTTAGTGAGCACATGGTAACCTTTCTAATAATTACTCTCCAATTTCCTATATTGGCAACTGTAGATAATAAATAATAAAAATGCTCTTACGTGCGTTCACTTCATGTACCTGCAATGCTACTTTTCAATTTGATGAGCAGGTGATCAACAAATCCTGCTAGATGTGCTTTGGTTGAATTGTAGTCCTATCTGTTTACATAAAGATGTGTCTCTGGTGCTGGAAAATGAGACAATTAAGGCTGTCACCTGTATTTTATCAAAGCTGTTGGAGATGGATTCACACACCTTAATTTCCAAACCTGCCAGTGTCTGGCAAGTAGCCAAAATGCCAAAAACCTGTTTTATTGCATATCACCACTTCTGATTGGTGTGCCATTCTGTTACAAAAAATTGTTGTTAAAAAATGTTTCCTCACTGTGTAAACTAATGTAAATCAAGGTAAGTGTTCAGAAGTAACAATGGGCTGGATAAAAGATTTGAAAACATGTTACAAGGGGTTCTGCAGGACTCAGCAGCCAGGCTGAGCATTTGTACATAACATCTGCTACAGAGACCTCTTCTACACTTTGCCCTCATTTCTGCCTCTCATTAGAGAGAGGTTCAACACATCTTATGTACATATTAAGTAGACAACAACAGAAAAATTTTGTTATAACAATGCCAGGCATTTCCTTGTGGTAGAGAAGACCTCAGAATGATGGGGTAGTGTGCCTCTGTAGATACGCCTAAAATCCCTATTCTAGTTCTCCTTGAGGTATCCTGATGCAGCCTTCCAGTTCATTCAGCTGCAAAATCAGTAAACATATTCCCTGGTGCAGAAATAAACCAGTCGAAGAGATGAAGTCACTGCTCTGCTGCAAAATATGAGCTGCTCCTCAATCCTTCCACAAACTAATATTCAGAAAGTGCCACATCTTCCATAGACAGTACAATAAGTCATCCCCCCTATCAAAAGCATCTCCTGGGAAGTACATCTGGATTACTAGGTGTTTTGACAAAGGACATCAATTTGGCCAGGTGAGGATGAGACAATGTGTAGTGAAGAAAACTCCCGTAATGACTCAATACCCCTAATTGAATAAATCCTGCACTCTGGCTCTGGGTGAAAGTTAGAAATTGATCCTTTACGTAAAAGTCAAGCAAGGCAGTAAAATATAAAAGTTATTTTTATAGACTACTTCACTCAATTTATCCTTCTAAGCCTGCACACAGAGCATACCAGGTACTGAATTCTACCACCCAAACAAAATTATTTTGCTTCATTTATGGTTAAATGCAAGGTAACGTTCTTGCAGTCTGGCACATCAAAACTGCTGCACTGATGGCTAACAAGCATCCCTTTGTCCTTGTGCTGGAAGGCTCTCAGAGAAATAGACTTAGTATTGTGTAAACTTAGTGTTCAACAGCACAAACACCAGATTCCTTCACTGACCTCTATTCAATAAAAAGCAAAACAAATCCAGAAAAAAACCCAAAAATACTACTTCTGGTCTCAAAGTCAGGTATGAATCTGGTTAGACAGAGAAAGCCCAATTACCTTAGTGAAAAAAATATTAGTGAACTGTGTATGGATTAAAGAAGAAAAGTAGCTTTGAGACTGATTTGACTAGTAAGTGCTGCACCATCCAGTGAAAAAATATAAATTTTCAAGATTATCACCATCAGCTTTAGGTATGCTGCAAAACATCCAGCAACTGGGTTTTTGAATTGTAGGTAACAAAGAGAAGCAAGTTTTTGCTTAAACAAGATGACTCATTTAAGGGAAAAGCCTGTTGAAGAGAAGACCTTCCAGTACCTGAAAGGTGCCTACAGGAAAGCTGGGGAGGGACTTTTTGCTAGTGCATGTAGCAACAGAACAAGAGTAATGGCTTTAAACTGGAAGAGGGGAGATTTAGATTAGATATTTGGAAGAAATTCTTTCCTATGAGGGTGGTGAGACACTGGAACACGTTGCCCAGATAAGTTATGAAGGCCCCCTCCCTGGCAGTGTTCAAGGCCAGGCTGGATGGGGCTTGGAGCAACCTGGTCTGGTGGGAGGTGTCCCTGCCCATGCAGGGGAGTTGGATCTAAATTATCTTTAAGGTCCTTTCCAACTCAAACCATTCTGTGATTCTATGAATTAAACTCCGCTGTATTCCTTCTAACTGATAGTGTTCCTGTATACTTATTTGGGGTCTCCCAAGAACACTGCTTTAGAGCTAGAAAGCCATATTAGATCTTGCAGCAAATCATTATTTTCCAATCCAGACTGTAAAATTTCTAGGTGTGTGCAACTGAGCAAAGACTTTGGGTCTACATCCAGCATGGCCTATCCAACTGAAAAAGTGAACTCTTTTTGGCTTCATTTTGGTGGTGGGACATGAGAGGAATCTTGCACCTGGCATTTTATAATGCTATCAAAAGAGGCAATAACAGAGATCTCTTATGCCCAGAAGTATGATAAACAGAATTGTATTAGAAACAACTGATAAAATAATCATGGAAAGAGAAGTGCAAACAGAGCCTCTGAAGAAGAAAATATAAATTATAATCAATTACCCTGTCATTACCAAATGAAAATTTTAGAACAAGGAGTCTCAGTTCTGTAATACGAACACAGCTCATCAATTAAAAGCCAGAAAATAAAAAAAAACAACATACTGACAGCAATCATCAGCTGGACACAAGGAGGGAAAAAGGAAGATGGATGGAGGGATTTTTTTTTTTTTTTTCCTAAAACTTAAGCTCTGCTTCTCAGATTGTGTTAATGCTGAGCATTCAAAGACAAAAAGCAACACAGGGGACTGGCACACACCCCTAGGTCAGTCTCAGCATAAATTGTTCCAGATTTCTGCTACTCACCTCTCAGAACATGGCGTTGACTTGCCACTGCGCAGACTTTGGGTTTCAGCTTCTGTGACTGTGTTCCCTTCACTTTCAACTTTTGCATTTGTAATTTCTCCCTTGGTAACCCCCCTAAGTACCTTCCTGATGAAAACAGGGAATAAAGAATTTTTAAATTGTATTTTTTTTTCCCCAGGAAACAACAGCCTGACTGAAATATCAAACGCTGAACCAGAAGTGCCTTTTGTGAAAATTCTTCTCTTTTTATTTTTTTACTGTTTATACACAGAAATATATTTTTACTAAATTTATGTATTTTCTTTTAAATATTTCTTTGCAATTTCTACAATTATATGCATCCATGCCCCAAATATGATGTTTTCTGAAAATACAACATCATCCCCCTACCCTACAATGTGTGCCCTAATAAGACAGAAATGAGATAAATGAAATAAAGTTTTGAAAAGGAATAGTATTCTTCACCGAGTAACATCTAGGTCCTATTATAGCAGATTTCCTACACTGCTTCTTCCATCACGCTAATTTCAGAAACTAGAGGGCTTCTGGTGCTCTTTTTCTCCAATATTAAAGAGAGACAAACCACTCGTATTTATTTTTGGAGTCATTTCAACAAGTAATTCCACCCTCCTCAGAAGTAACAAAAAGTTGTAGAAAGCTATCTACCTACCCCATATTTAAGATCCATAATTAAATGTTTTCTTTCTTCCAACAGAAACAAAATTTTACAACTACCAGCCCATGGGCCTCCAGCCATGTTATGAACGTTCGCCTGATTTTTCATTCACCAAATAACCTCAAGTTATGTCCAGACACCACTAGTGCCACCACAGATCAATGCATCTGTCCATGTCCCTAGGGGCATAGCTAAACTGGGGTCACATATGTCACTGAGATTGCAAGATGACCAGCAACACAGTTTATTCACTGTCACACACACCCAAAAAAGGGGCATTGCTGGATTGTTAGACTGCATTTGCATAGCTGGTAGCTAAAGGAACACTTAATTTGTGAGCAGAATTGACAAGTATCCATAAAAAACAGGCCCTCCAAATACTAATTTTTGCATTGTCTTCTTAAGCAAACGTGCCTTTAGGGACATGGCTACTTCCAAGTATGAAAAAGAAAAATCCAGGAGTAAAACTGCCTTTTTTCTGCTAACTTTATAGCTATAGAGTACTTACTGCTGCATTTCCTAGGGAACAGCAGTCTAATTATAGTAAGCATGCTTTTAAAGTAAGGTTGTTTCTAATCCTGGGAAGTTTAAGGCTGACGTGGAACACTGGAAACACTCAAAAGAAAATCCATCCAATCATATACAGCTGCCATGCAATGTAGCAGTTTCCAAATGAGAAAGCTTTACCCTATCTTTTTAGGTTTGCTGAAGACTGATTTATGCCCAGTTGTGGAGGAGACCGATACATCTGGCTTTTTTTCTTCATTCTCTTGGGGCTGATCTTTAACTTTTCTTCCTTCATCCTTACTGGAAACCGGATCTTCAGTGGCAGGGGGAAAGAAAAACAAAAGTAGTGAATGTTTGCACAAAAAAAGTCAGCACGTATCAAACAACCTACAGAAACAGATTTTCCATTTTTTAATATTAAATAAAAACATAGGATAAAATACAATTTAAAAAATCTGTGGCGGTGTTCTTTTGTTTTTCCTTTTAATAAAAAAAATAAAGCTTTAAGTATTTTGAAATGTTTCTTCTTGTCAACTGTTATCTTGAACTGTGCTTCTGAAATTTTCACTGACAATAACCAAAGGACTTGAAATACAATGTTGTGGTGTACAGTATTTTCTGTCTTAAATGAAACAATGTTTTCCTCATTAAAATGTTTGCTCTACTAGGAACAAGATGTGGGGGAAATGGCTTAAATAGGTATTTTTGATATATCTACCAAATAACAAAATGACAAATGAAAAAACACCCAATTTGACAGGCGGCATAATATCAAAACCCAAAGAATGTTAGACACTTACCAGCTTGACAGCTTCTGAAGCACAGTGATATCAGCAAGATCAGCATTTTGTCAAGCAGTATATTTGCAACAGGCATTTTTCCAAAGGCACCTCTCCCTTTAAACTGCCCATACCCATCACCTTCCTACTGAAAGCTATAAATGCCACCTACATCTGAAAACAGACTACCTGAATAACAGCTTCTGTGTGCTGAGTTACGTAATTAAGTGAAGAAAGAAGCATCAGCATTCAGGAAAAACTCCTGCTCCTTAATCTGGTGGGCCTGTGGTACCATACAAGGTACCCCAGCAGTGCACAAACATGGTAGACTTGCTGTGCCCGGTCAAGATGGCCAGACTGTTTGTGGTACCTAAAAGTGCAGGTGCAATTTACTGGAGATATCTGGGCCAGAGGAAAGTCAAACGAGAACTGGGAAGCACTAAGTAGTCTTGGTGTAGCCCATGCTCCAGCACACAGTACAGGAGCTGACATGAATCTTTCTTACTCAGAGTTGAAAAGGAAAAATGGAATACTTTTTACACATCACCACCACAAATAAGAGAGACAAAGTAAAAAAAGGGGCTGGGTTTAGATCTCTACATGCAGCCTAACTTCCTGACAGGAACTGAGAATGAACTTTTAGAGCCCCTGCTGCTGGCTTTGCAGCTGAACAATACTGTCTATCTGGACAGTGAGATTTTAAGCAGCTCTCCATCTCCACAGAGATATTTCTTCATTCATCTACACCTTACTTTTCCTATATCTTAATAATTCATTAATCACTGCATAGTAATACCCACATATGAAATAAAGATTCAAATACTGACTCTAATTACACCTTCAACATTGAAGAACAAAATATAATACAAGTCAAACATGCTGAAAACAAGGTTTGAATGTATCAAGCACAAGCAAATCTCTCTCTTGTGATCCCTACCTGGGTATTTGTGTAGGATAGACTGTCTGACAACATCGGTTCCAAGATTTGATTGTTTGAAGCGCTTTGCTCTCTCTTCAAAAAACCATTCTCCTGTCACTATCCGTAGCTGTCTATAGGGGGAAAATGTAAAATGGCAGAAAGACATGCACATTAATAAACTTGGCCAACCAAAGCTATTGCTTAAGCCCTCAGGTCATTATTCAACCATCATGCTCAAACTCTGAACAACATTTGCACATTTCAAAATAAAATGATTGCTTGCAAAGCCCGGGACAGTATAGGGGTCTGGAGAACAGGTCTTCTGAGGAGAGGCTGAGGGAGCTGGGGCTGTTCAGCCTGGAGAAGAGGAGGCTGAGGGGAGACCTCACTGCTCTCTGCAACTACCTGAAAGGAGGTTGTAGGTGCTGGCCTCTTCTCCCTAGGGACTAGTGATAGGGCAAGAGGAAATAGGGTCAAGTTGCACCAAGGGAGGTTCAGATTGGATATTAGGAAAAAATTATTCACTGAAAGAGTGGTGAGGCACTGGAACAGAAACAGACTGCCCTGGGAGGTGGTAGAGGCACCATCCCTGGAGGTGTTAAAAAAACAGGTAGACATGGTGCTCCAGGAGATGGTGTAGTGGTTGCAGGGGTGCAGGGCTGATGGTTGAACTTGATGATCTTGAAGGTCTTTTCCAACCCTGACGTTTCTATGATTCTATGTAGCAGAAAAATAACATAATCTTGCTTTGTGAATGAAAAGTAATTTTCAGTACGTGGAAATTTACTTGGCAAAAATGTGTTTTAACCACATTTACCAGATCTCCATAGAAAACATGTAACTTACCATCTCCCTAGTCCTTTGGATAGTGAACTACTCAAACTCAGTTTTCAGTATCTCTTAAATGACAAGAGATGTAGAAACAACAACAGTGGATTAAGGGAGAAAATCCCCCAACAAATCTCCTGCCAGCCAAGTCAGCAGTTTATGAACCCTGCCTGGTTATACCCAGGCTGCTGCAAGCCTTTCTTTATTTTTCATCTCTAAGCCTCATATGCTGTCACTATATGCAGTTTCTTCACAGGACAGTGCTGTTACAAATCAGCTTTGCATTGGAGGCTCAAAGCAATGAAGTCTTTGCTAGTGTTCTGGATAATGCTGCTTTTCCTAGTTTCAAATTCTCTTACCTATAGCAGTAACAAAGAAATCCTGTACTGGCACTGCTCTTTCCCACAGGTGTATTTTTAGGCTGATTGCTAGCCTTTTCCTGAATTAGTATCCTTATGGTAAAGCATCACCATTTCTACTGCCTCATTACATACAGCTGATGGCAAAAAGCTACTAATTTTGAACACTGAAAATAAAAAGCAAATAAACTAAAACAAAACAAAACAAACTTATTTCACTGCAGACATGTTCCTGCCTACTTGATGCTCAACAAAAAAAACTTATTTTCAAGCCTACACCAGAAAAGAAATAATCTAGTCTCTTGGACATGAAAATTACTACAGATAAATTTAGAGCACTGATTAATATCTTCACTTTTAAATTACTTTTGAGTCATGCCTGAATGGAAAGTCTGACTTGGGAAAATACTAAAAATTACAGAATAGGATCCTATCATTTGTAAAAAGACTCTAGTATCATTAGTTCTTCCTAACCTATTAATGAATCATTCACCTTTGCATGAGTCATTAATAAATAAATTTAAAAAATAAAAATCCAAAACCTGTGCCCACAAGCACAGAAAGATTATTGCTTTATCTTCTTGTTGCAGACTCATAGTGACAGAACCCTGTATAATGTGAACACTGATGAACAGTGATGAGGGAAAGAAAACATCTCTGATGCCTTCTGTGTCACAAGTGCCCAGGGGATTTCAGCTTGGGTTGAATGGTGACTGAGAGTGGCATGTTTGCTTGTTTTATTATATATTAAGTCTTATAATCTGACGTGGAGATTCGGCTTTGCAGCAGCAGGAGGTTCATGCTGGCTGGAGAGGCCGAAGGAGCTGCAGCCAAGGGAAGGAGGCCAAGAAGAAAGAGGATGGAGGGCTGCTGGGCTGAGGGAGGAAGGATCAGCAGGGGTGCCACTGGTGCAGCAAGGAGGTCCTTCCTCAGTATCCATCCCTGGAGGAGGGCCTTCCTCTCATCCTCCACTCCACTCTGGTTCAGGCCACCACCAGGCTCCCTCTCTCTGTCCCCACTCATTCCTTGTTATCCCAACAACATTTACTATGCCACACTCAGAGAGTGATGCAGCATGAAAGAGGGGAAGGGCTGGCACCAGGCTGGGGAGGAGGCAGGAATATTAATAACTTATAACAAATAATAATAACTACTGAACCCTATACTCATCTTCCTTGCAGAGATAGGTGAATCTATTTGGGCAACAACAGTTGGTCCATTCATCTTCTGGCAAAGAAAAAATAAGCAATCTACTTAGTAATCTCTCTCTGCAGGCTGTAACCTGCCACCAT
This sequence comes from Apus apus, assembly GCF_020740795.1. Classification (NCBI taxonomy): domain Eukaryota; kingdom Metazoa; phylum Chordata; class Aves; order Apodiformes; family Apodidae; genus Apus; species Apus apus. The sequence continues at coordinate 103,553,098 of NC_067282.1, forward strand.
TAAACAGCCCCTAATTATGCAGCTGGTCCCCTCTTGCTTAGCCAAGGAAGTTTGAGGTCATCACTGTGAACTGGCGAACACAAACTGGACCCCAAGGAAAGAGGAAGGTTAGAACTATTCCTTTCATGTGCCTGAGCAAGCCAAGGAAGTGACAGCAACTGCACTGATGGTGCGGAATCGTGTGCTAGTTCAGCTAATGATAGACTGAATTGCCCATCTTCTTCATCTGGCTGATCTTTCTAAGCAGTAATAAGATTCATATTTAAAATGAAGGTGCCAATGCCTTGGCAGGGCTACTTTGAGAAGACCTACACCCATTCTGCTCTGACTTTGCCAAAAGAACTGGGTCTGAAGTAAAGCATAGATGACACCCTCAACTGAGGCACAAGCCACAGCAAATAAAGGGAGTATTGCCTTGTTTTACTCAAGTACTTCACCTCTCTAGCCAATGCTGTTACCCATGGTGAAGGGGGAAAAGCAACAGACATCAGTAGTCAGCCATTGTGAGCATCTAGAGACCTCAACCATCCCTTCAGATCTTCAGCCTTATAATCATCAGTGCTACTCAGTTTTGGGATCCTGACTTCAGCCCTTTTGTGAAAATGTCCTTACCCAACAGATCACCTCTAAAAAAAGTATCACATGCTAATGAAATAAAGGGAAAAAAATTAAGCTTTACAGCTTAGAATTTCTAGTATGCTAATATTGGATGTATTTTTCACATATACTTTAAATTTCACAAAAAGACTAGTGTTCATGATATCTTAGTCATTCATACATGTCAGGAGTACCTATTAAAATTATTTTTATTCTACACAGAAATAGAAATGAATTCAGATTAAATGATAGCCTAGGTATCTAAATTAAGGTTTGAATTTCATAATTGCATTTAACATTCTGAATCAAAATCAAAGAGCAAGACCTAAACAGTCTTGCAATAATGTTATTTTCATGCATTAATAATTAAGACAAAGGGAGACTGTCCTTCCTACTGATAGCACATCTTTCTTCTTTTTCTGATACAGGACTTCAGTGAATCCTTTCCACTTAGGTAAGTGTTTCAGTGGGAAAACAAATGAGGGCATTCATGTAACAGTACATCTAATCAGTGCTTGCAGGTTTGTTTTTTGTTCTTTTAAATGGGTCCAAGGCTCTTACTAACTATAAATCATGGTATGTGTGGGCTTTTTCATTACTTCACAGTTAGCATGTAGTACACAAAATAAAAAATATGTATCTGTTCTACCAAAGAGTGTTAAGACTTGCCTTCCAAGGCGTGCAATGGGTGTTCAAGTCTATAGCTTTAGAAAGAAGAAAAGCAGTGTTTAAAATTTTTAATAGCATTAATTTTTGCATGATTTCTCTTTCCTATACTCAAAATGGCTAGGAAAAATCATGTTTAAATAGGTAGGTTTAGTATCAAATACCTCATCTGTTAAAGTCTTTATATATTAATTGCTGATCCACCTACTTATTTCACCATGTGAGAGGGAGTACCTTACAGTTTCTTTCTCCCTCTATGATCTCCTATTAAGTGGATTAATTTAACTAACATACTGCTCAGACTAAAATTGGAATATAGCCTGTGGCCTAAACCCACCAAAAACTCATCTTATTATTTTCCACTCTAATTTATGCAAGACACTTCATTGTTAAATGCCCAGTTATGAAAAATACATTTAAGATGGAAAGTCCAAATTGTAACTTTTAATCACTTATTTGGGAAAAAATCCACATTAGTAAAAGAGTTTAACAATTAATTTGATCATCCACCCTAACTCCCATCCACAGCAGAGGAGAGAGAATTAGTCTAGCTTCCTTTCCCTCTCCAGTTCCTCTCCTCAAGTTATTTTACTTCTTCCTTGGAAGTACAATTTGGAAAAAAATGGCAAGGCTAAAGGCTGACTAAAATGCAGTCCATACAGGAGCATACCAAAGCATACACACTCATCTTTGTGTGTCTTAAATTCCACAGAATATTTTCTATAACATAAATTAATTCCAGAGTGTTTTTAATATGCTGTGAGTCTCTTAAATATGGCAAACTTGCTCGGAAGTTATTAAAATAAAAAGAAATTATAAGTGATCTGAAAATCATTTGCATACTAAAACATTTGAAATTACTGTATTTTCAGGCTCCAAATTGGAATAAATGTCACTAAGATAATGATGAATTTTCATGACACATTAAGACAACATAATTACTTCAAAAATTAAGAAAATTTTCTCATTAGTGCTTTTTTTCTGTTTTAATAACTTGGACTTGCTTATAATAACTTTGGCTGAAGAACTCAATCAAAACACAGGCATTGTTCACAGACATCTAGACACATTTTAACAAGAAATACAGACAGCATCAAGATGTAAAATCAGCTTGCCAACAGACTGCTTGAAGATTTTGCTTTCCCTCACCTTATTGACCAATTTAGATGCCAAATTTAAAACACAAACTCAGCACATTTTAAGAAGATACAGGGAAAAAGATGTCCTTAATTGAAAGGCTGTCTATTAGCAACTAGGTTTGAGAGCTCCTGATGATCTCACTTCCTTGCATGCAGTGAATGGAGCAAAATGCTTCCCCGTTCATCAAGTGTGCTGCTACACACAGGTTTGTTTTACCTCAATAAATACTACAAAGTGGCCATCAAACACACAATCACATAAAGACTGTCTTGCTCTCTGCCCTCAGTAACTGCAGAACTAACAATTTGGCAGAAGACTGAACTCTGAAACTTCCTTTAAATGCTCTATCTTGCAACTTTATGTGCTAGCTGGCAATAACTCCCATGAGGGGGAAAAAAACAGTAATTTTCTTTTTATGGACATTCAAAGGTAATATTCTTTTTCAGTAACTGTAAATTGTAAGACAATTTATATATAACCTCAGTTTGTTAAAATTAAAAATACTGAAGAACATCTGACACTGTTCACATTTAAATGCCTTTATTCAAATTCACTAAATCTGTTTTTCGAAGTGTTTTAGAATGTAATTAATGTGTTGTAATGTGCTTTCCCATCACCACAAATTGTTTTTCAGGCAAAACTGACTTCAGAGAAATGACAGATGAAATGTTTTAAAATTATTTTGGAGTAGAGAAGTTAGATTAACTGTCAACAAATAAATATGTTTGGTTAACAGATGAACATTTATATTGTATCATTATACAAATTGGTATCTCACCCCCATAGCTGCCAGCATGTTACTATACATTTTTTTTTAATATGGTCAGAAAATAACACTGTGGTTTACCATATCCTTAAATGTTAAGCATCTTGAAATTACCTGTTAGTCAAAGTAAGCATAAACCCACCATAAAAGTTAAGGCAATGATGATACCAGGGCATTTGATCCCAGGCTATGTGACAGAATGTCCTTTTGCTGTACCACAGGTATCCTGAACTCCTGTGCTATGGGTGGGTAGGCATGTCTCAAGGTGTTCAGAAGGAAGGAAATGTGGTAATGTATTCAAAGAAGCAACAGGTAGAAGCCAGCTGAAGTTATTTACACTTTATTTCATTGCCACGAGACATTCTTTGTTTCAGCAACCATTTTGGATTATTTGTGTAATTCAAGGGATTTCTGCAGTAATTTTTGTAGTACTGGTCAACCTCTCCTTAAATGAACCACAAAATGAGTTGGGCTGGAAGTGACCTTAAAGATCCTCTAGTTCCAACCCCCCTGCCATGGGCAGGGACACCTCCCACTAGACCAGGTTGCTCCAAAACCCATCCAACCTGCCCCTGGACACTGCCAGGGAGGGGGTAGCCCCAGCTTCCCTGGGCAACATGTTCTAGTCTCTCACCACCCTTACAGGACAGAATTTCTTCCCAATGTCTAACCTAAATCTACCGTCCTTCAGTTTAAAACTATTACCTCTTGTCTTCTCACTACAAGCCCTTGTAAAAAGCTTCTCCCCAGCTTTCCTGTAGCCCCTTCAGGTACTGGAAGGCTGCTATGAGGTCTCCCCAGAGCCTTCTCTCCTCCAGGTTTAACAACCCCAATTCACTCAGCCTGTCTTCAGGTGCTCCAGCCCTCTGATCATCTCCATGGCCCTCCTCTGGGTTCTCTCCAACAGCTCCATATCCTTGTGCTCAGGGCTCAGGAACTGGACACACCCAATATCAGACTAACAGACCCAACATCTATTCTCTGACTTTCTTCACTGACACCAGCTGTAATGCTGTAGGCTTGCCAACAGTTTGGAAAAACTTGTTTCTGAACATATTTCTGAAGGTGTAACTGGTAACTATGTAACAGAACTTCTACAGCTTACTACTATCCCCATCCCCTTAAAGGGCACTTCGCAGACATTCTTGAGGAGATTTTTAGCACAACAGCCAAGAACCAGTGTAGTACCAAAAATTGGAAATAGTTCACAAAGGCCACAAATCCTTCTCCATGCCTTTTAAGGGTCTCACAGCACGTATGACAACATACGTATTCATTATAACAACAGTATAACTTGGATCTACTAATGGCACAGCACAGCAGGTGCTAGAGTCAATACAGGTATCAACATTAACCTCGTCTCATTTATCACAGTTACTACAAGAAAAGGATGGAGTTAGTTTCCTAACACTTTTTGCAAAGCCACTAACATGGTGAAACAATCCAATTTTTCAGGCACAAACACTGTATGCAGATCCATGCTACAGAGCTAAAAGTTTTTTTCACTCCTCCTGCCTTTTTTGCTGCTATCACCACATAACTGTCTCTTAGCTCAGAATTCCAGTTTTCTTTCCCTTGTCATCAGCCTTTTAATCTTGACAAAGTATATTCACATTAACTTAATCAACTTCTGCTTCAAGTGTAATTTTAAAAGCCTAATTTCCCCCCCCCCTCCATTTCTTACTTAAGTGAGACAGAGGAAAAAAGAACTGAAAGAATTTAAATTATGCACAATAATTTAACCAAAATAGCTATCTCAAACTTTCATCTCTATACCACCCACATAGAAGATAATGTCTCTGTGTAGTTCTAGCACTGTAAAATGTATTTTACAGATCATTAACTGTCACTATAGTCTTGCAAAAACATTGCATATGAGCAAAAAGAAAGGACAGAGAGATACTTCAATTTAATAAAGATGCCCAACACGGACAAAACTTAAGTATTTGAAAGTTTAGTATTTTGCAAACATATTACACCAGGGTTTATAATAACTTAGGGCAGGCTTCAACTGGAACCTGTTTTTGAGATGATTGCTAGGACCACAGCTTGGCATACAGAATCACAGCCCAGTCACAAGAAACAGGGGTGGTATATGTTTTGAGAAATTACCTCATCCATCTCTCAGCCCCAAAACAGGACCATTTTTACTGATGTCTTCATTCCTGAGAGAGGTTTATCCAACTTGTTTTTAAAAAATATTCTAAAACCTCTCCAAGTTATATCAGTATTCATACAACCTAAGCTAAACTCTTTAAGTATCACATTACTTTTCTTATCCAAAGTGGGTACATAGAACAGCCTGTATGTCTCCTCAATGCAGCTGCCTTTTGTCGATTTAAAATTCAGTTATTTTCAGTTTTCTCTTGCCTAGGCCAAAAATTTCCATTTCCTTCTATTACTTGGGGCACATGCTGTGCAAGGCTTGTGATCATTATTTTCTGCTGAACTTTCTCCAGCTGGCCAACATGAAGTGTGCTACAAAAATTTGGGCATAATACTCTACATGAAACAGGATTGTGTCATGCATTTTACAGGCCATAATTCTGCTTGTACATCCCTGTGTGATGTTGGACTTTTCTACAGTGGAAAATACTGTCGAGTCATGTTCAGCTTTTCATTCATACAATACTCAGATTCTTTCCCAAGGAACAGATATGTAAGCTGCTTTTATCCTCATTCTATATTTCTGCAGCTGCATTTTTGCCCAAATGTATTACTTCTACATGCCCATAGAGAGCCATCACTTGTTCTTCCTTCAAACCACTTCTCTAAATTGTAAGCATCACTATAAATCCTTATCTTGTCCTTCCACATGCCTGCAGCACCTCTCAGTTTTATGTCACCTGCACATGTAACTGGCAAACTCATTGGCTGCATCAAAGTTTTTAACTAAAATACTTAAAAATAAAAATCCAGGAAAGTTCTCTATACCACTGCTGGTTTTGTTGTTTTTTTGGTTGGTTGGTTGGTTTCTGTTTGTTTGCTTGTTTGCAGGTTTTTTGACAGTGAAATGTCCTTAACTGCTCTGAAAACTGAGCTTTACAACTTCCCAGGTGGGTTTGCAATCACACTGACAAAACTTATTCCAGGGCATAGTTCCTCCTGTTTATTAGAATGGCATGAGAAAAAGTATCAGAAGTTTCACCTAAGTCAAATTATGAGACATCAACAAATGTCCTCCTCTGTTCACAAGGTCTGTCACCCTATCAAAGGAGGAAATTGAATTGGTTTTGACATTATTTGTTCTTGAGCCAGCTCTTACTCATCATCCTGTCATCTCCTCTCAGCTTTCAAACAGCATGGAAATAATTTATTTCAGAATTTTTAGAGAAATTAAAGGTAACTTGACAAGGTCCTTTTGTCATTTTTTAAGAGTAGTATTGTGTTTGCCACTTTCCACTCTGTCATCTCACCTGCACCCCATCATTTCTGACAGGCAGATCATCTCAAGAACTGTCTGAAACAAACTACAAGTCGCTCAGCCAAGCCCTGCCAATTTAAAATCATTTCACAAAATCAAGCAGTTGAACATGTTACATCATAAGAGGTGAGACACTGTCCTCTGAATGTGCCCCACTGGCTGCAGAGAAGGTCAAGGTATCTAGGTAAAAACATCTAAAGTTAGAAGACCCAAATCCTAAAACTCCGTGTCCTACTCCTATAATTTTTCACCCAAAGTAGCCCAAGTCTGACATAACTAGAAAGCTGGGTTCCCTCTCCAATATGATTTACAAAAAGTCTTATCTTCCTGTTCTCATGAATTTGATGATCTGTCAAAAAACATTACAAAACAATAAACCAACAACAAAACAAAACCAACACAAACCCACCCAAACAAAACCAAAACAAATGCAAACAAAACAAGATCCCTTCTCTGAAATGGCTCTGATTCTTTTCTCCCTTACCGTGATTGTTTTATCATGTCATTTTCTTATACCATCAAGTTCTTACATCAGGATACATAACTGAGATTTCAGCCCAATACATTTCTTCTTTTCTTCATGGTCATTTTACTGAGTCAAGTCACAAAATCCCACATTACCATATCAATCAAAAGAACTATTTTTCCAAGTATTTGAAGGGTCTAGAGCACAAGTCTTATGAGGAGCCTCTGAGGGAACTGGGCATACTAAGCCTGGAGAAAAGAAGGCTGAAGGGAGACCTCACTCTCTACAACTACCTTACCCTTTCAGGTTGTAGCGAGGTGGAGTTGGTCTCTTCTCTCAAGTAACAAGCAATAGAACGAGATTAAATGGCCTCACTTGGTGCTAGGGGAGGTTTAGATTGGATATTAGGAAAAATTTCTTCACTGAAAGGACTGTCAAGCATTGGAACAGGCTGTCCAGGGAAGTGGTGGAGTCACCATCCCTGGAGGTATTTAAAAGACATGTGGAAGTCATGCTTAGGGACATGGTATAGTAGTAGACTTTGCAGTGCTATGTTTGTGGTTGGAATTGATGAACTTAAAGGTCTTTTCCCACCATAACAATTTTATTATTCAATACATGAAGTAAATATCTTTGAACACATCTTTTTGTTTATTCAGTTGATATCTTGTGTTAGAATACTGATTCCGTGCTTTTCAGTATTGTGATCTGCTGCCCTCCTTCTTCATTCCTCATGCTCAATATTCCAACAGTGAGAAACGTGGAGATTGATCTATCCGCTTTTGTTTTCCCTCCCACCATAGCACAATTTACTTTGAAGGCTCACTAATAGAGGTATTATAAATACAGCTCTCCCTCTCAAGGCAGAGATACTTAGTTACTATTAACACAGGAAAAACGAAAGGATAGAAACATGGACTGAAGGGGTTGGACTCACAATTTTTACATCTCTGTCTTTACAAATCCACCTACCACGTCACTCACAACGTGCAGACCTCACTTGTTCTTAATTCTGTTTTGTTAATTACTTGATTGTTACATTTATGTCTTCATAGTATGAACAGACTGTAATTGGCTTGCAACTGATTTCTCTGCCATTTTCAGAGCATTTCCCCCCAACAGCTTCGTATCCGTGGTGCGTGCAGCTTTCTTTAGAAAGCAAGTTAGTTGAAACTGGCGTGAAACTGGGAAAAAGACACTGCAAAACAGCAGAGCAAGTAAAACCACCAGATAAGCCTCTTCCCTTGAGTACTTGCTACGCATATGCTTTTGTGCTAAGGGAATGCAAAACAGTAACATCAGCACAAAATTACTCATACAGCCGTAATCCCTAATGTGCTAATGAAAGCCGCACAACTTACGCAATCTTGGCGCACACTGAGCACTTCCACTGCCCATCAGCTCCCACGTCACGACACGTGTTGCAAACTCGGAGTTTGCAGGTTTGGCACAAGTCCCCTCTGTCAAAGATCAAGCCCAGGCTTTTCTGACAGCGAACACAGACCCTGCTGTTGTCCTGTTGACAATGACGGTTTCCACCTTTCCTTCTCACTTCCAGAAGCTCATTTTTCAATTTCCTAGAAGTAAGAAAAGAAGATCTCTTAAATTGGAGAAACAACTCAATCATCTGTGAGAATTTTTTTACAGATTAGGACGTGGAGGTAAAAACTACAAGACAAAAATAAATACAAAACAAATGGATTTTTTTATATTTGCTGTATTTTTTGGTTACACATACGACAAAGAATTAAAAAAAATATCTATCCTCCACCTCTCAGACATGCAGTCAAGAGGAAAATCTTGTGGTAGATCAGTTAAAGTAACTGCAGACAGCTGAGCAGTTCTGGACAACTGGTAAACCGTCTTTGCTTGTTCCACATCAATAATTGAAGTCATGCTGAGCCCAGGTTGACAGAAGCTCAAAACTGGGAATATCCTGTGCATTCACAGAAGGAGAAGAAGAAAATCTTTCTGTGATTATTGTGCATTTAACAGCATGTCAGTATAGAGTTAGCTAGAAGCATATATGAAATTCTGCACCAGCTATTCAAAGCCTAAAAACCCCCAAACCAAAACATCTAAATGGAGAGTGGCATTATGCTGTGACACCACAATTTTTTTAATTTTTTTTTTTTTAAAGGAGAATATATATCAGTTTCAATAATGCAACTTGCAGAATACCAGTTCTGCCACTGACTCTGAAGGATAAAAATATTTGCATTTAAAACTTAATTTTGAAGGCTGCAATTTCAATGGTGCACAAGTTGGGTCCTGTAAATTCTATATTTCCAACAGCTAAAAAAGGAATTTGAAGAGAAAGAGTTAGAAAGGATGACAGGAGAGGCATTTTTCTATGCCTTCCTTCCCAAACCAGGGATTCCAGCAGGACCTCATCATAACCCAAACCTCTCACTAATAGCTCCTTATACCTCGATTCCTGACTTCAACTCCACAGCTTTCCCTCCCACCATGCAGCCCTTAGCTGTTACTCATCCCACCCCAACCCACAGAACCATCTAGGTTGGAAGGGAATACTGCAGGTCACCTATTCTAAACTCATAGCCAAAGAAAGGCCAACCAGGCTGGATTGAGCCTGTGTCCTACTGAATCTTGAGTTAACAGAGTAATTCTAGTAAACAATCCACAGTGTCTCTAGGCACCTGTTCCAGAATCTGACTAATTTTAGGTTGTTTTCTTTAAAACAACACAAAATGCCTTCCTAATATCTGAACAGAACCTCCCACAGTCCAACTTGTTCCCATTGCCTCTTCTTTCACTGTGTAGGTGTGAAAGGAGTCTGGCTCCATTTTTTCTATACCATGAAACTAAGGACTTGAAGACAGCAATCATGTCAGTTCTCTCTGCCCCTCCATAAATGCCATGTGCTTCAGCCCTCTAATCATCTTCATAGCCCTCCACTGAACATTCTCCAGTATGTCAATGTCTCTACTGTTCTGGGAAGCCCCAAACCGGAAACTGTGTTCCAGATGTGGTCTCCCAATTGCTGAATATAGGGGACAATCACTGGCCTCATCTGCTACTGTAGTCCTCTACGTGGTCAAAATTGTTATGTCTTCTCAACACTTCTTAGCTGAAGCTTCATCCACTCAACCCTCAGGCTCCTCTTATCCTCCCATCCACCTCAACCTTTCCAATACACAATCTACAGGTCCTCTGCTCTCCCCAGGCGTTTTCTGCCTCCCCCATACCCCAGTCCCTACTATTTTAAGCTCCTCCATTCTTTCAAACCCTTCCTGCACTCCCCTCTCCTCCAGAAAAACCTCTTTCCCAGGGCCCCAGTTCAGCAATTGCTAAGTACTTTCAGTTTTATATGCTTGGTCGTTCCTGTATCCAGCTCCCCCCACCCTTCCCTACACTCATGCACTACAATCAGCCAAGAGTCTCTAGAGTTCCTGTATCACTAAATACTCCAGCTCACTGAAATCACAATCATGTGGAGATGCATTAAGGGGGATTTAAAAAACCTGGCTACCAGCTTCACTTAAAGATCAATAAGAAGGTGTCAGGAATAAAAGCATTTCAGGAAAATAAAACAAAATAAAGATTACAGGTTGCAGCCCAGTGAAGGAGGTCAGGAACATTACTCAGGCCACCAGAGACTAAGTTCTGACAGAATTAGGTTATTTGTGGATACATTGCCTTGCTATAAGGCTGGCTAGCATTTTGCTTCCCACTGGGATCCCGTGAACTGTTGAAGAGTTGCACCTGGCCTGCAGATGCTCAACCTCTGACAGCTTTTGAAAAAGGCCATGTCCAATCCCTCCAGGCAGTGACTACAAATCCTGTCAAGCGTTTTCCTCTGCTGGCCTTTATCCAAAAGTGATTTCTGCATTCTACTTTGGACCCTTCCTCTCCCACGTTCAATTGGAACAGACTTTCTATGATGCGATAGCCTTCAAAAGACTGTCCAGGATTAATGAGCTTTCTTGGTAATTTGCTAATTATTCTTGCAGTTGCATCTGCTAATTGCTCTTGCACCTTACACCTACCTACCTCCTGCAGAGATACTCTTAGTTACAGGTCCACATCCATTTTCTTCTTCTGTCAATCAGCCAGTTCCAAGCGCAGATAAGTGACTTGCACTACAGCAACTGCCAACTGTGCTGCAATATTGCTGTGGTGCACAGGGAAGGCAGATGATCACCACTATTGCCACTCCTTCCTTGAATCTACCTCCTAAACAAGCCTGCCTCCAGACAGTAAAAGCTAATTTATCTGCTTCTTCTGGACAGATACTTAAAGAAAGAAAGAAAAAAAAATCAACCCTGATACTAGAACACTTTTGACCACACCATTTTAAAAGAGATACCACTTCTATCCACTTGAATAACAAACACATCTTTCTGTGCTTCTGAAGACATCTAATTACCACTGAGGCGACGATCACTTACATTTCATTAAATATCAAGCAACATTCACAAAATGCTTGATGACATAGAGTCTGCCCTCACAGCAGTGTGAATTTGTCAGAGAAAAAGTACTGTGCTACATGTCTCTTATTTTAGTGTGGCCACTTTCAGTACCACCTGATCTCAGGAAAATTCCTTAAGATCAGATTGTGTTTTCATGTATTGAGAGGTACTGAAGCACTTTCCACTTCTGCCCCCAAAGCCCTCCCTGTCACAGCTGAGTGCCCTTCTTCACCAGGGCTTCTTAATCTGGCAGATACTTGATGCTTCTGACCCTCTCATCTGTTTTTTGTCTTCCTCAAGTTTGCTCAAATCATCTCCTTGCCTCTGTGCTCGGTCTATCCAATGAACAGTCCTCAGAGCTGCAACGGGAAACACTGCTGTAAGGAGACTTTCAAGTATGGAAAATGTGGACCCAAGAAAAAGAAGAGGAAGGGCAGACCCAGTTTGCAACTGTCACCTGCATCACCAGTCTGACCTGCACTCACCAGTTTCTGTTCTACTTTCCACTCTGAGCTGACAGCAGACATGGACACAGTGTGCAACCAGAGCCCTGGGATTGCTCTTCGCTTCCACGTGGCCTCTTCAGCATCTCAGCCACTCCACTCTTCCTGCTCGCTTCTCATAGGGCAGCTCAAACTGTTGGTCTAACTTACTGGTACAGAGGTGACAGCTACAGTTTATAACTAAGTACAACAAGCAAATGCTAACAGATTCAGCTTTACTTCCCCACACAAAAATCTCCCTGCATCTGTACTGGGTTTACATGGCAAGGTTTTGGCAGTTGGGAGTCTTCAGGGGTCACCTCTGTGAGATCAAATCAGAGGCTGTGCCTTTGCAGGCAGTGCTGGTTCCAGCTGGCTCCAAAACAGACCCACTGCAGGCCAAAGCTGAGTCCATATTGCTGGCACATATTTAAGAAAGGGGGGAGGAGTGAGGAAAATGTGAAGCAACCCTGCAGACACCAAATTGGTGAAGGAGGAGGAAGAGGAGGTGCTCCAGCTGCCAGAGCAGAGATTCTCCAGCAGCCAGCTGGGATCCAGTTTCCTTTGGGACTTGAACATCTGCATGCAAAACAACAACCTGAACCTTGTCCAAGTGTCAGAGGAACTCAAAAGATTAATATTGTTAATCTTCAAATCTCAAAAGGGTTAAAATCCTATGCACAAGCAAAGCTCATTTTTATACCAGGCTTATTTGCAATGGCTCATTTTTACTTAAAAAATTAAAATCAAAAGTGAACCATTGCATTTTAATAACTCTACAGGCTGTATGATATCATCTTTCTGGTAATCATCAGTGTGTCCTACAGACTGCATGCAGGTGACTAATGTTCAAACAAAAACTTCACTGAACTCCTTCCATTTTAGCCTTCTCCCTCCTCTCTGCAACTTTGAGGCTCTTTTGTGCTTAATTAAAAGCATCACTGGGCACAAAGGCTGTTTTTTAAGTAGTTCCATTTTAAAATAAGGAAATCACTATCAGCCCAAACCAATAAACAGTGCATTTTTATACCAAATCTTGCCTAGAGATCAACATGTTGAAACACCAATATTCTTTTGACATTAAAAATGCATTTTTCCTACTATCCAGTTGTGGTGATTGCAACTGTATTTTCCACTGCTTATGCAATACAACATTTTGAATTCTTATCAGATGACAGTTGATTTGCCAACAGCATGAATTCTGAAAATTGTTTGTTTTCTTGTTTTTCAATACAGAGCTGCCTTTGATGACTTTAAGATAACTGAGACAAAATAAATCTACCCACAGCTTCTCCACTCACTTAGTCAAACAGATTACACAGAAGAATTTTAAAAAGCAAGCAAACAATGTATGGACAGATATACTGGATATGAACTTTCTTTTGCGATTCCCTATCCTATTTGTTGAATTTAACTACTAACTGATCGTAGCAAATATGTTCAGATCTTAAGAAAACAAAGAACAAAGTATCTCAAGGGCTAGGAAGAGTAGGAGGAAGTGGGTGAGTCATCTGAAAAAAAATCTATCATCGTAGCAGCCTCTAAACAACCACAGCCTACCTGCACTAGTTACACAACATTGAAAAGGGAGAACACGTGCAGTGTGTAGCTGGACTGACTTAGCACTACTCTTCATCCCCCAATATAGGAACCAGCTGTATTGTAAACATCCAATTTCCTTTTGCCATTCCAACATTTGGGCTCTCCTTAATTTTTAAGGAATCTAATGCACTGTGCAGTTAGATATTTTTAATCTAAAATATTTTAAAAAATAATTAATCTTTATCAATCCTCTCCTAGTAATATAAAAGAGAAAATAAACTCAGCAGAAGCCAATTTAATAAGTAGCTGGAGAAAATGTATCCTATCATACACTGAAGTTTCTAAACCATCTATTACAACAGCTGTTTGACAAAAGATAGTGGACATGAGCCACCAACGTGCAGTTGCAGCCCAGAAGGTCAGCTCCATCCTGGGCTGTATCAAAAGAAGTGTGGGCAGCAGATCGAGAGGGGTGATTCTGACCCTTTACTCTGCCCTGGTGAGACCTCACCTGGAGTGCTACATCCAGCTCTGGTGCCCCCAGGACAAGAAAGATGTGGCCCTGTTGGAGCGTGTCCAGAGAAGGGCCACAAAAATGATCCGAGGGCTGGAGCAGCTTTCTGATGAGGACAGGCTGAGGGAGTTCGGGTTGTTCAGTCTGAAAAAGAGAAGGCTCCAGGGAGACCTCATAGTGGCCTTCCAGTACCTGAAGGAGGCCTACAGGAAAGCTGGGGAGGGACTTTTACGTGGGCTTGCAATGAGAGGACAAGGGTCAATGGTTTTAAGCTGAAAGAAGAGAGATTTAGGTCAGAGATCAGGCAGAAATTCTTCAGTGTAAGGGTGGTGAGACATTGGAACAGGCTGTCCAGAGATGTTGTGGGGGTTCCATCCCTGGAAGTGTTCAAGGCCAGGTTGGATGAGGCTCTGAGCAGCCTGTTTTAGTGGGAGGTGTCCCTGCCCAAGCAGGGGAGTTGGAACTTGATGGTCTTTAAGGTCTCTTCCAACTCAAAAAATTCTGTGATTCTGTGATTCTAAAAATAAAATTCTTACTATCAAGAATAGCAGAATATTTAGCCCTACCTCTAACTGTGAGTTCATATTAAGATCCCTCTACCTCTACTATCTGCAAAAATACGTTAAATGCATTGGAAAAGAGTTCTGTTGTAATTAGTATTCTAGGTAACACTGAATGACTTAACCTAACCCTTTCCAAATGGGGCCTAAAAGGTGCATATAAAGTATAAAAGCAGGAAGCAAAACCAGAAAAGTATTTGGCCAACACCAAATTTGAGAAATTACTCAGACCCTACATCAAGTCCACCTAGCCAGTAAATATGAAAACCTGATGCCTTGAAAAGAAGAGGGGGAAAATTCAGGCAGCAAAGACCACAGTTCAGTAAAACCCAAACTAAGGAGCAGCAAGCAGGTGTAGTTCTTGGCAAAGCTGCTTGCTCTTGCACTGCCTGCAAGGGGCAGAAAATAGCCTCACTCTTCCCTACTGACTCTAAACATCAGAAGGCAGTCAAAGGCATTTGCTCATTCCCTCACAAATGCAGCCTCCAGAGATAGTGTTTCTCCCAAACCCTTATAATCCTGCAGAGGAAGAAGCAACAAGAAGCCTTAACAGATCCATTTTTTCTTAATAGTATGCTTAATAGTATGCTTTATAGTATGCTTTACCCTGGGGAATATTTATTCCCCAATTACAGAAAAGCAGAATAGCTATACTGCTGTAAGAGGCAGCGCACTCACTGCTCAAGCCATTCATTTAAATGAATGCCATCACAGCCTCTCATACTGTAAGTGCAACCCACTTGCTTTGAGTCAGATAACTTTTTTTTTTTTTAAATACTGAACTTCCCCACCCCGTTTCAGTAGGATTTTGGAAAATACTTTTGTGCTGGTTTGATGGCTTTTTTGGTAGTGGGGGAGGGGCCCCAGGAGTGTTTCTACCTCATCTCCTTTTTTTTGAAAGACCACTGTCAAATGTAATGGCACATGTTGACAGTGTTTTGTTTGTTCAGTCTGATGGAAAAGTCTCAGGTTCAAATAATAACAATCTGTTACATTCACTTGAGAAACGAGGTAGCTGCCAGATAAGCAACCCTTTAACTTCCCGTACACACATGGATGAGCAGTATGCTTTAAGATAAGGGCTCTTTGCTTCTGATATTTATAGGCAGTTTTGCAAAAACATAGACCACATACCATACTATATAGCAATCATTTTATGCTTATAGACAGGTCCAAATGTATACTCAGCAGATAAGTCAATTCCCATTCCTGTTACTCAAAATTAATTAATTTTTTTTCTGAAGTACTTGCCTGTAGTTACCACATGGTGGTATCAATGCTAACCATTTCTCCTCTATTGTAATGAAGTTAATACCCTAAATTGCCTCTGTGGATCTCTTCAGACTAAGGACATGCCATTTTAGTTAACTGATAAGACAGGAATGCCAACTTTCCTTGTCAATACAGACCTGGGGCTGGTGCAATTCTTACACAACTTCTGGCAACCTAAGTTCTGAGGGATTGATACAAGTAATAACAATAAAGCCCTGTTGTTTAAAGAAATTGGCATGTTTCTTCTTTCTTTTCTCAGTTAACAAATTTATTATCCTGGTATCTCCTCTTCTAAAAGTATGGTATTATTTACAGCTTTGCTTCATACAGAATGAAAAGACCCTTTGTATTTTAAATGCTGTCTAGGAAAAATGTCAAGGCAAGAAAGCAACGTGCATTAGCAATAAGCGTGGCATTTGTGTTTGCTCTGTGGTAGCAGAATAACTATGAGATGAAGACCTAGCTCCAAATGCAAAATGCTGCCACCCGCAGACCCAGTTATACCCAGTTCCTTGTGTAAAACCATAGCTCAGAGAGGAGGCAGGGGGGCTGATGTTGAAACACAAACAAGCTAACAAGAGATGGAATGCACCTAGTATATGGTACACCCCCCTTTTAGCAAATACATTCTTTCAATTTAGTATTTATGTAATGACTTGTGGCACTACACATTCAGTGTGATACAGGTTTTCATAAAAAGGGTATTAAAAGAACAAATCTACTTAAAAATAGTAAAAGGATGGGAAAACAAGGAAAAAGATATGTTTCATTCCAAAACAGTCAGTTCACAATGTCTTGACTGACATTACCAGATGTAAGTTTCTCCCAGCAACTCGTACATTAAAAGACACCCTACTTTTTCACCCTCAGTATGGTCAGGTTTAGCCTCAAGAAGAGAAGGCTCTTGGGAGACCTTATAGTGGCCTTCCAGTACCTGAAGGGATCTACAAGCAACCTGAGGAGGGACTGTGTACAAGGGCATGTAGTGATAGGACAAGGGGTAATGGCTTTTAACTGGAAGAGGGTAGATTTAGGTTAGATACTAGGAGGAAATTCTTCACTGTAAGGGTGGTGAAACACTAGAACAGATTGCCCAGGGATGGATTCCCCATCCTTGGAACTTTTCATGCCAGGTTGGATGGGGCTTTGAGCAACCTGGTCTAGTGGGAGGTGTCCCTGCCCATGCAGGGGGGTTGGAACTAGATGGTCTTTAAAGTCCCTGCTAACTCAAAGCATGCTACGATTCTTAGGTTTTTTAGCTCTATATAATTGATGCTATGTAATGTTTCTTACTTGTATTATCAAAACTAGACCAGAGAAACAGTACTTGCTGCCTTCTGCATTTCTCTCACATGTAGGTAAAATATTAGTACATCAAATAAAAATACAAGAACAGTCACCTGTACTGCAGAACACAAATAACTCCTACATTTACTAGTGCTTTCATGTTGAACAAGAAGACCCTTTCAAACTATGACTGCTTTTGAAGATTAATAGGAACAGAAAAAACAGTTCTCACAATAGATTAAGAAAGAATGGAATAGACTAATAAAAATTCTTCAGTACAATGTACAAGTAAGCATCTTGGAGGAATGAAAAATGTCTTGAAAATAAATACAAAGGGACTTGTTCTTCTGCAAAGTACTTCAATAAAACATATAACAGATTGCACCAAATGGAATTCCAAAGACAACAAATGTTCCTCTGAAGTATAGTTACAAGCCATAATTAAAGATATCCTTGCCAAGCTGTATTCAAAAAGAAAAAGCATTAAGACTTCAGTCTTCTATGAAGTAGTTACCCACCCAATTCTTTGGAATAGTCTTTTATAGACTACTTTCCACCATTATCAAGCACAGTATGGTCTATTGACAATTCTCCAAATAGACTCTGAATCTGAAACATATTGGTTCATATACAAATGCCAGAAGCAAGCACAAGCAACACATTGCCTCATTAGTTACCCTAATTAGCATTATATTTCACATTAGCTTCATTTTCATCCTTTTATTAGGGTGCTCTTTTCATTTGTACCAAAATATAGATAAGACAATGCCACCTGTCGCTTTACTGAGGTGCATCCTCCAGAGATGCCTTGGGTTCCCCAAATCAGTAGGTTTGGCAGAGTGACTTCCAGTAGTGCCAAAACACTCCCAGAAAATTAGGGGGTTTAAGACATTGTATTAAAAAAACCCCAACAGAACAACACCAAACAAAACAACAAAAACCACCAAACCCAGCAAACAAAAAACCCCCCAAGACCTCAATAAACTCAACTTTCCACTTGATATTGGGAAGAGACAGGAGTAGAAAAGGTGGCATTCTGTGGGTTTGGGAATCTAGTGATCTGATACACTAATGCACTTCATACTGCTGCCTTTGATCGATGGCTTCTGCCACACACATTTCCAAGGCCATTACCTTAGAAAACTGAAATACTTAGAAATGCTACTACAAAACAGAGCACAATGTCTGGAACAAACAGTTCTCTATCTGGGTTTTCTTCTGTTCTATTTTCTTCTTCATCTGACAAATCATGAAGGAGATTAAATTATTAACTTGCCCCCACCAGAACAAAGAAACACCTTTTCTTCCAGTCTTGAAGCAGAAGCATCCACCAGTTTTAGCCCACTCCATTTAGATGAATCACTGTTTCCCCACTTAAAGGGTCTGCACACCAGTAAGTGTGGGGGACTGCACTTAGACTTTGTTCTCTCGAGGTTGCAAGACTTCTGAAACTGGTGGCTAACTCTACATTGATTTCCAAATAATAATTTTATACAAAAGAAGTCTCAGCAGGTGCTGAACATACATCTCTGCACAATGTCTAAAACCAAAGGGAAGAACAATGCAGCCTGGCCTTGGAACACACAGACAGAAACCGACAAAGGCTGGAAATCTTCCTTGTCTCATCCATTACACACAGCAGCCTTGCCAACACCAAGCCTGCTCCTCAGAATCAGCAATCTGTAGGAGTTTAGAAAGGACAGATGTTTATCTGCACTCTATAAGAGTTTAAAAGAGGAGATGTAAACGGAAACAGCAACAGCATACTGGAAAAGCACAGGAAACTTTGCAGAACTGATACTGAGCTGAATTAACTGAATTTAATAGAATCATAGAATCATTAAGGTTGGAAGGGACCTTGAAGATCATAAAGTTCCAACGCCCCTGCCATGAGCAGGGAACCCTACCTCTAGACCAGGTTGCACAAAACCTCATCCAACCTGGTCTTAAAAACCTCCAGGGATGGGGAATCAACAACCTCCCTGGGCAACCCATTCCAGTTCCTCACCAGCCTTATAGTGAATAATTTCTTCTTAATATCTAACCTAAATCTCCCCTCTCTCGGTTTAAAACCATTACCCCTTGTCCTATCACTATCTTCTCTGATGAAAAGCCCCTCCCCAGCTTTCCTGTAGGCCCCTTTCAAGTACTGGAAGGCTGCTATAAGGTCTCCTCGGTCTCCTCCTCTTCTCTAGGCTGAACAGCCGCAAATCTCTCAGCCTGTCTTCATAGCAGAGGTGCTCCAGGCCTTTGATTGTCTTGGTGGCCCTTCTCTGGACCCTCTCCAACAGGTCTATACCTTTCTTGTGCTGAGGGCACCAGAACTGTATACAGTATTCCAGGTGGGGTCTCACCAGAGCAGAGCAGAGGGGCAGAATCACCTCGCTGGCCCTGCTGGCCACACTTCTTTTGATGCAGCCCAGGATGTGTTTGGCTCTCTGGGCTCCAGCACACACTGGTGGCTCATGTCGAGCTTCTCATCTACTACCACCTCCAAGTCCTTCTCCTCAGAACTGCTCTCCAGCCAGTCTCCCCTCTGGCTGTATTTGTGCCTGGGGTTGTGCTGACCCAGGTGCAGGACCTTGCACTTGGCCTTGTTGAACTTCATGAGGTTGGCACTGGCCCACCTCTCCAGCCTGTCAAGGTCCCTCTGGATGGCATCCCTTCCTTCTAGGGAGTCAACCACACCACACAGCTTGGTATCATCAGCAGACTTGCTGAGGATACACTCAATCCCACTGTCCATGTCTCCAACAAAGATGTTGAACAGCACTGGTCCAAATACTGACACCACTTGCCACCTGCCTCTATTTGGACACTGAACCATTGACCACAACTCTCTGGGTGCGGCCATCCAGCCAATCTCTTATCCACCAAGTGGTCCATCTGTCAAATCCATGCCTTGTCAGTTTGGAGAACAAGATGTCATGTGGGACAGTGTCAAACGCCTTTCCCAAATCCAGGTAGAGGACATCAGTTGCTCTGCCACCATCCACCATCTCTGTAGCCTTATTGCAGAAGGCCACCACACTGGTCTGGCATGACTTGCCCTTAGTGAAGCTATGTTGGCTGTCACCAGTCACCTCTTTATTTTCCATGTGCCTTAGCAGACTTTCCAGGAGGATCTGATACATGACCTTGCCAGGCACAGAGTAATTTGAGTAATCTAAAATAACTTACTCCCAACCTGCTTTCACATACTGATCTCTGGACTTGGATTTTGACCTTTTTTTCCTCAATAAAGAATGCATGGACTCACTTAGTACCCTGAGTCTCTACTTCTGCCATCACCAACTTTTGAGATCCATACTTATTCATTTACTTATCTATTTATTTGTAAATCTAAGTAATTTGAAAAATGAAGTGCCCCTCCTCCTCCCTATTCTGTGAGTATGGTCACAGAAAGAAAAAGGTCAGTATCTTGAATTTAGCCCATGTTGTATGGACTCCTGTACAGAAGCAACTACTTTTTCTCCCTGTGACACCTCCCAAGCATCCCCTCCCACAGCCAGCTCTGAAGGCACAAAGCATACAGCTCCTCTCAGAGGAAGAAAGTTCAAGAGCCTTACTAAAGCCTTCCATTCACAGAGGGGAAATTCTGCCGAACCTGGCAAAATCTACAGAATCTGAAATTTAAAAACCACTGCTGTGTATTTTTGTATTTGTTATCTTTCTTACTCTCTTGTCTTGAAGCAATGGACACAATATTTTGTTCACAGAGGGCCATACTAGCAAGCAATTTTTTTAACACACTTTGATTTATAATTAACTGTGCTGCCTCCCAACACTCACCCCTCTCCTGAGGCATCTAGAAAATCACTGTGTACCAAAAACTTTCTATACTGCAAACAATATTTCTAACAACAATAATAAAAAGTTACCTTATTCTTTTATCTTCAACTTTTTTCAGATACTCATCTCTCTTCAGTACTCCCAATATTGTTTCCCTTTCATGGTCCAACAAAAATGACAAATTTATGATCTCCAAGTGCTTTGACATGATTCTTCAACAGTCGCCTTGTTCAATCAGTTCTTCCAATGATTTACTTTCACAAGTCCAAAGGCACGTTTGTGCCAGTTACAAGATCCACACAGTCAAGAAGTATTGTGACAAACGCTTCTTAAAAGATAACCGGATGTCAAGACTGTATTGCTTTTCCTTCCAACTGTGCAAGAAACAGAGGTTTCTTCTTCGTTTCTTCCTCAAGAAAGCCAGTCACTTTCCTGGATATGGAATGCCCCCGTGTCGTGGCTGACGCTCACTGGCACACTGCAGGCCTTCAGTCTGCATTCACAAGCAGCTGCAGAATCAACTTCCTGGCATAATTGTAGTTTGGAGCCACAAAATAAATGCATATGTTTATCTTACACTACCTGAAAGTCAAAACAAACAAATGTAGGTGATTTTGACATTACCATGACAGTCAGGCTTGATCTAGTAACAGTTTCAAAGCCACCAAAGAACAGCCTGCAGACTTTCAGGTTGTCTCAGAGGCTACTTACACATCACGTTTTTATGTTGCTGTTGATTTCCTTGCTAATGTTTGCTTATTATGCTCCCATGAGTGCTCTGCAATTATCTTCCTACTGCAATACACTTAAATGACTATATTCACCTTATAATACTTCCATCTTAACAGTAATAAGCATGGGGATAGGGGGAGGAATGATCCTACTCATTTCCCTGAGATTACTTGAAGGGAAAAGTGAAAATAAGTGGAAGTTCTTCAGAGGACAGCACTGGAGGCAAGACTCACCTCAAAAGAAGTACACACCTGCTCCTCAGCAGGTCATCCTTTACAGTCAATTCTGAGAAATAGGAACTTTCAAGGAGTGATTTATCCACTTACTTCACACATTTAATTTAGCATGACATTCTAGAAACGCCCCTTCTTTCCAGTAAAAACAGCAAGAACTAAGAGTGACTTATTAACGAAATTTATTTATTTATTTAAATTTCTAAACTCAAAACAACTGCTAAACAAAACCAGAAGAGATACCCTAGTGCATCCTGAGGCTCTGAACTTGACACTATTTGGAAAGAGTCACCAGGAAGATACTTGGAAAATACCTAAAACTTCTAGTTAACTAGTTGGAACAGCCAGCCCTCACAGTTTCCTAAGTAAACATAGAGTTTCACATCAAAACAAGGCATGTCTTGTGCAACTGATGCACATTGTACTTTGAAGCATACACACATTATATATGCTATACAAACATAAGCCCTTTTACACAGAGAAAATGCACCCATGTTATCATACACAAGTGCAAATGCACATATGTCCATACTTAGGTGCACATATGCTGTGAGACAATGCAGATTTATTTTATATAATGCATGCTAGAAAAACTGAACTGGGAAATTTTTCCTCATATTAGTCTTAGACGAGCATGGAAATTTCTTCTAATATTTTGTAACCTGTTTCAATTAATCTTTAAAATGTTCAAATTAATTAAAGAATCATAAAGCATATGCAACTGACATATAAGTATTTTAATATTTTTTTCTTTTTTTTCCTTAGAAAATGGTAATACTAATCTTACTGTTTCTGCTAGTAGCATAGCTTTCATCAAGTAAGAAAATGGGGCAGAAAGGTCATACACAAACTGAAAGCACGTTACAAGTCAGTGCAAGGCAGAAATACAAATCAGGGTTGCCAGTTATGAATTTACTATTACTGGAAACTGGGAAACAAACAAACCACATACTACTACATCTGCCTAGATTACCATAATTAACTGGAACATGCTAATATCATCGAGCTCCTCTGGCCAGCAAATTTGGCACGAGGCATGTGGGACACTTTCCAAACAACTGCTCAGGGGAACACGTGCCTGCAATTTATTATTAGATGAGCAGCTTTTCCTCTCTGCCTCCACTGAAGAGCTCAGACCTGACACACGAGGGAGATGAGTCTGGAGCCTGCAAATCCACTTTGAAAGCCATTTCATGCTGGAGGCAGAAGAGACTTATTTCTCCCCAGGCCTTAAAGGTATTTAAGGTGCCAGGGGAAATGCAGCTTTGCCCAGCATTACCTCTGTGAGCGCTCAGGGCTTCCAAATGCTGCGGCAGTGTTCTGGTGCAAAGCATTGGTCCCGCGGGAGCTGAATGCCCCAGCCCTGTGCCAGCCCCAGGGGCAGGTTATCCATGGGCAGGGTATCCAGCACAGCCCCAGCCCAGCGCCACAGAGAGGGGATTTTTCTGCTGCTGACACTGAACAGAGAGCCCAGAACCAGGCTCCAGCTGAAGCTAAGGGGGGAGCTGGAGGAGCTCAACATCAACTGAGCTTATCCCAAATTCTGCTGGTCAATGGGGAAGCTTCACATACCTAGCTACAGAGGGACTTGCCTTCTCCAAACAAGAGGCAATGCCCTGGGGTGCATTGAGGTGTGGGGCTGAGGGCTATCACCTCCCTGGGCTCAGTGACCATTCAGGAGGGATGAGCTCTCCGAAGAGAGCACTGATGCTGATTCATGGGGATATCTCCCAGCACCGATGGCTCCAGCTGCTGGTGGAACATAACCTTTCACAGCACATTCCAGACCTCCACTGAAAAGTGATTCTTGATGCTTTTACCTCTGGGCAGAACTGTTCAAATAATGAACCACAGTGCTGCAAGCTCCAGCAGGCCAGGGAGCAGCACCCTGGCTCACCCGAGGCTGCGTGTCCTGGGCTGGGAATCATGTCTGCTGCCTTGTGCATGTGTCTGTAATGCCTCCTGAAGAAATGGTAGCAAAGGCAGGAGATGAGAAGCTGGACACAGATGATGAAAGGATGCATCTCAGCAGATGATTCAGCTCCCATCCAAAATCCACCAGTTCCAAGCCAGCTGTTTTTCAGGGAAGGCTGGTGTGTGGTGAGAGGATGGCATGTCACGCCAGTCGCTCTCTGTGGCACATGGGGCTGGCAGCAGCCACTGCTCCTGGCAAGCCCTAGCCCATTTGTAACAGTGAGATTCAGCCTCCAAGAAGCACAAACCTCTGGAAATGTGGGGAAAGAGGTTTTGCTGCATTAAGTCACAATTAAGCAGAGATTGGTTGGTCATCCCTGGATCTCTGTCACCGCTAGGTCCTGATGTCACTGGCCTAGTGATACTACCTGAGAGGAGGTTGCCACGAGGTGGGTGTCAGTCTCTTCTTGCAAGTCATAAACAACAGGATGAGAGGAAATTACCTCGAATTGTGCCAGGGGAGGTTTAGATTGGATATTGGGAAAAAATTTCATCACTGAAAGGGTTGTCTGGCACTGGAACAGGCTGCCCAGGGAAGCGGTGCAGACACCATGCCTGGATGTGTTTAAAAGCCATGTAGATGTGGTACTTAGGAAACTGGGATGTTTAGTTTGGACAAGAGGAGGCTGAGGGGAGACCTCATTGCCCAGTTAACAACTACCTGAAGGGAGGTTATAGGGAGGTGGGTGTTGGCCTCTTCTCCCACATGAATAATGACCAGACCAGAGGAAATGGCTTGAAATTGCAGCAGGGGAGGTTTAGATTGGATATTAGGAAGAATTTCTCTACTGAAAGAGCAGTTTGACACTGGAACAGCCAGCCCAGGGAGGTGATGGAATCACCATCCTTGGACATATTCAAGAAAAGTGTAGATGAGGAACTTCAGGGCATGGTCTAGTGGCTGAGATTGTAGATTGTTTGTGGGGTTTTTTTGGGGGGTGTTGTGTTTTTTTGGTTTTTTTTTGGTTTGGGTTGGGTTTTTATGGCTGGACTTAGTGATCTCAGAGGTCCTTCCCAACCATGACTGTTCTGTGATTCCTAGGGGGACCCCACTGAATTGTGCAGTGGAGAGGAAGAAAGGGCAGCACTGGGAGTAGGCTCAGCCTATTGGAAAGAAAACGTGCCCAGCAAGTGCTTCTTGTCCCCCAGCGAGCAGATGGGGGCTGAGCATCCCTGTCCCACTGCCACCATGGGGACTGGAGCAGGAGGGTGTAGCCAACCCTCACCTGGCTTGATGGGCTGGGGGAGTCCAGGGGGAGGCTGATGTCTGCACGCAGGGCTGCTGCTGTGTCCACATGCCAGTGGCAGAGCGTGCACAGAGCAAGATAAAGCCTGGGAAAACCCCTTGGACACGCAAATGAAGATGGATGGAAACGTTTCCCGCATTAACTGCACTGCTCTAGTGGTGAGAGAATGCAGGGCAGTGGGGGGTCTGGAGTGGCAGTGGATGGACAGGTGCAACTCTTGCTTGTCCCTGTATTCTCTTCCCCTCTTTCCATTTTGTGTGCCTTAACTTCCAGTATGGAAAGCCCCCGTGATTTTTCTCATATGTGCACCAGTGTTATCGCTGCTTCCCACAACATCCCAGGGCCCGCCGCCAGGTGACCACACCAGCTCCTTTTGCTAGGAAGCCCGCAGCCCTCCTGGTTACTGCGCGAAGCCTGAAGCTCCGACCTCGAAGCGTCGCTCGGAGTTGCCCTCTTGACGGTCCCGTGGCTTGGGGAGCTGGCTCCTTCCCCGCAAGCTCCCGACCTCTGGCGAAGGGAAACTGCGGGGGAGGGAGAGGGGAAGGCTTCTCCCCGGGGCTCGTTTTTAGGCTGAGGGCAGCAGGGGGCACGGCAGGGGGCTGGAGGGCGGTGCGGGGCAGGCGCGGTGCGGTGCGGGGCAGGCGCTGCCACACGGCGCCGTGTCAGGCGGTGCGCGGCAATGGCACGCGCTGGGTACGGTCCCGGTGGTGCCGCGGGAGGCGATGCGGGCCGAGGCCGTGCAGCGCGAAGCCGCGCAAGTACATGCAATGCAGTGCAGCCCTGTGCCGTGCCAAGCCAAGCCGTGCCGAGCCGACCCGAGCCAAGCCGTGCAGTGCCGAGCCCAGCCGTGCCGAGCCCAGCCGTGCCGAGCCGTTGTCCCGCCCATTCCCGGCCCAGCCCAGTGAGCGGGCGGGCAGGTGCCGGGCGTCAGTTCGCGGGCGCGACGGAGCCTGAAAGTTCGGAGGGCACGAGTACGAGGGCTGCGAACTGCCCGGAGCGGGGCGGGCTGGGGGTGCTGGGGATGCAGGGACCTGAGCCCGGGGGCTACTGCGGGGCCGTACCCGGGAAGCAGGGGGTGCACCCCCAGGCTCGGGCTCCGGGAGGTGCAGAGGGTCTCGCCAGCCCGGGCCGGGCTCTGGGGTTACCCCGCGGCTTCCCGAGCTGGTGTCTGTCCCTGAGCCGGGTCACCCCTTCCCGGGGCCCTGCTCAGGGGGCACGGTCAGGCAGTGTTGGACCCTGCGCGTCGTTTTGCTGAAGTCACAGGAAACGGCTGTTCAGCAAAGGGGCTGACCCCGTGGTGGGAATTCACCCTAATTCCTGCTGTTCGGGGCTCTCCAGGGCTGGATACAGCAGCGTGGCATCTGGGCAGGTCCTGTGCCTCCTGCCCGAGGTCTGGTAACCAAACCCTGCCCCGGAGGACCCTGCAGAGCCCAGCGTGAGCTGTGGCAGAAGTGTGCCCTGACCCAGAGGGAAGGGGCTTTGGGGCTGGTGGTGGCAGGAGGCTCAGGGTGGGATCCCGAGCTGGGCTTTGTTGTCGCCCACTGGAGCCTGCCACCCCTGCGGGGTGGTGGAGTCACCATCCCTGGAGGTATTTGGAGGGCATGTAGATGTCTCATTTAGGGACACAGCTGGATGGTGGGCTTGATAGTGTTGGGTTTACAGTTGAACTCAATGAGTTTAAAGGTCTTTTCTAGCCTGTGATTTTTCTATGGCCAGCTGGGATGGCCGGCAGGAGCCAGGACTGGAGCCGTAGGGAGGAGCTGACCTGTGGCATCTGCTGCAACCTCTTCAGCGAGCCTGTCATGCTGGACTGCATGCACCACTTCTGCAAGGCCTGCATCCAGGGGTACTGGGAGAGCTGTGACCATGTCCCCTCCAGCTCCCAGTGCCCGGTTCCACATCTGGGCCTTCTGCACCCACTACCTGCTGGCAGGGCTGCTGGAGAAGGTGCAGTGCAGTGGCTGCAGAGCAGCAGCACAAGATGCAGGTAAGTGGCTTCTGCCAGGCTGGGGAGAAGGGGAAAGGCACCACGTGAGCCCTGTGCAGCCACTATGAGCCCACCAGCCCCTTCTTACCAGTCATTTCTCCCATGTGCCTCACCTGGCCCTCGTGCCATGACATTTCTGTCTCTTTCTGATTCATTCCCTCTCCCTTTTTCCTTGCAGCTGCCTGTCTTTTGGACACTTTGTTTTCTTGCATTTGTTTCCCTTACTGCTGTGCCCAACTTCCATTTGCAGCCTGATGATTTCTCATGTAGGGATCACACAGCCAGGGCTGAGGGCTGCTACAAGGTCCAGTCATGCACAAGTCAGTTCACAGCACATGGGGTTTAAACCTTCTGAAAACAAATATCCCAGGCTAGAGCTCCCAGTCTTAAATGTATTTCATTATGTGTGCACATACATAGTTCTCTTCTTCTTACTGCCTTTATAAGAAATCCTGTTCCTGGCCTCAGGAACTGGGATTGCTCCTGAATCACAGCAGAGTAGTGAAATGGTCTCCTCACCTTCTTTTCCTTGGTCCTGCAGAAGCACGTGGAGGAGGCTTTGCAGGGAGATGGAGAACAATTCACAGAGGAAGTGAGTGACGCAGGTGGCCTGACGGTAATGCCCTGGGCCAGCTGATTCTCTACAGCCTCTGAGTTTGTGTTCATAGAGGGTCTGTATAGTGCTTCTGCTGAAATACAGCCTGGCTTTCTATAAAAATAACTGTGTAGGGACTTGAACCAATTCCCCCAGGTGTATGCCAAAGCCCATGGCTAGTGAGTATTCAGTGGAGGCTTTGGGAGGGGGCATTAAGTGCTTGTTAGTGAAGGTGCATTGGTTCAGCAGAGCTGAGACGGGATGAGTGGTGAGAGCTCCTGGCTGAGCAGCCTGCTCTGGCCCTGGAGCATTGCCAGTTCAGGAGAGAGTTAATTCCTGGAAGCTCTAAAATCCTCTTGTGTGTCTGATGGGGTGGCAGCAAAGCTGGAAGAACTGGGTCCACAGCAATGTTGATGCTGCAGAGCAGAGGCCTTGTCATTTGGATTCACTGTGAAGCTCTGAGATGATGAGAGGAACCTGAGTGCTCTCTCTGGGCTTGAATGGCACCAGTGCCTACTTGGCACTGCTCAATGAAGCAATATCAGCCACAAGCTGACTGTGCTTCCTCCTTAAGTGATGTAAAAGTATTCAAAGCCAAAGAAGTAGAGTTGAAGGAAAACTGGAAGTAGTTCAGAGGTGAGATAAAACTGATGGCAGACTGCCTTCTGACCAGAGTCTCTGATCCTCCTGTGTGCACTGTCTTGTGCCTTTATCCCACTGCCAGATTTGGAACAGACCTTTGAGGCTAATGAACAAGTATTAGCAAATAAGCACATGCATCTGATGTCCCTTTGCAGTGGCAGAGCTAAGGGGTGTTTCAAGAGTAAAGGAGAAAATT
Source organism: Apus apus (assembly GCF_020740795.1). Classification (NCBI taxonomy): domain Eukaryota; kingdom Metazoa; phylum Chordata; class Aves; order Apodiformes; family Apodidae; genus Apus; species Apus apus. The sequence continues at coordinate 103,581,645 of NC_067282.1, forward strand.
GCTGATCCAAACGAGGAGCATATGTACATCCTCTGCAGTTCTGGTGTGCCAGCACAAGCTAGGTGTGCCACACCTGGTAGAGCAAAGGGAGGCTGAGGCACCATGTGGGCTGGTGGAGCTTCAGGTGGACTGGGGAGATGGGTCTCCTGCTGGTTAAGAGAGATGTGTGTGTCAGGAAGTGCTCCTCAAGAAAATGAGGGCTAAGGTTGCACTTAAGAGATTAAAAGCTTAAAGACTGGTGGGAAAAAGAATAACTGGCTGTCTCTTGTAAATAGGCAGGCAGCGAGCACCACAAGGTTTTCTGGCCAACTAAACAACTGGAAAAAAGTGACCTCTGAAAAGAGCTGAATGGGATCTTATCAGCCTTAACTATAGAGATTAGTTTGTGTAGCTCCCCTGTCTCTCCCATACAAACAGGAGCCCTGAGAGACAGAGGCATCATAGAAGAGCAACTTACCAGTGTTGGGCAGCTCTGCCCAGGGTCTGGCATGTTGTGAAATAAATCCTAACTACCCTGAACAGCTGAGTGCAGCTCCAGAAAAGCAGAAGAGCTCCAGTCTTGCACACAGGCAAATTCCTGGTGGTGTGGGAGAGGGCTGCAGGTTCCCACTGTGCCTGTGTGCAAGGATTTCTAGTTAAGGTGACCAAGCCATTGGTAGGGCTTAGGTTTTGGGTTGTTTTTTTCCCCTTTGGCTCTGCAGCCTTGAAAGTTGTCCCTGTGTCCTGTTCTCCATTCCAAAAGTTGAGTATGTCTGAGACTCTCTGATTTCCAGGATCCTGTAAGCAAAGTAATGGGCCCAGCCATCCTGTGCATCTACTTGTGTGTTTTAGCTGCCAGACTCATCCTCTGCTTAGAAGGTGTCTGGGGAGCTGAATGTCAAGATCTGGGCAGAGTTTGCCCACCTTCATCAGATCCTGGAGGAAGAGGAGAGAGCTATGCTGGCAGAGCTGGGTGAAAAGGAAGAGCAGTTGCTGGCACAGCTGCATGGGGACATGCAGCATCTGGAGGAGGGGGTGTCAGTGCTGCAGAGGGACACAGAGGGCATAGAACAGGCCCTGAGCATGATGGAAGAGGTATCATTGCTGGAGGTGAGCTTGCTTGGCTGGTAGGAGGCTGTGGGATGTTTCACTATCTGAATTCAGGATGGGGAGAGTCGTAGATGATGGCACTAGGCTGTACCTGGATATTGGTCTCACTGCCATCCCTCTGGATCATCTACCCAAACCTGTGGAGTATGGAAGCTTTAGCCACAAGGGATATGGCAATCTCTGGGATGTGGTAGGTCTTCAGAGCCTTCGTCCTTCTCTGTCACCCCTGTGAAATTGCCGTGGCCCCGGTGCCCAGGCAGTTTCCCCCAAGGTGGGGGTCCTGGCAAGTTGGTTTCCTCTCTCTGTGCTTCATGACAACAGGAGGCAGGACAGGGAGCTTATTTGTGCAGCTGCATGAATTACAGACAGTGGCTGCTAATTCTCTCTGCTCCTCACTGCAGGTGGAGAACCTGGATATCAGGTACGTGTCTGACGTGAAAGAAGCTGACTCCCTTTTCAGGAGCTTATCTCTGTCCCTGGCTGGGACCACAAGGGGAAGGGATTTCAAGTTTTAGAAGCATCACAAATTGCTCAGTGAGCAGCTGGTGCTGTGCTAGGTGGGGGCTGGTCCCCAGCACATGTTGGATGCTGTCCCCATGGAGCATGCATGTCAAGACAGCTGGGCTGGATGAGTTGGTGGAGGAGACATGCTGGTTTGGAATGGGTGCAGGAGCCATGCATGCTTCGAGGGGGAGCAAGGCCGATACCACAGGCTTTGGGTGCCTTTGCTTCTCCCTGCCCTTTCTTAGCTTCTTAAAACTTGCGAAGCTGCAAAACTGACCCCAAGGTGCAGCTTTGAGGCTGCAAGTAACCAAGGGGCAGAACTCCCAGATGGGAGGGAATCCTGCTTGGCTGTGCGGGGTGCTGCTGTGCTGTGAGTCACGGCTCACCCAGTGGTGCTGCCAGACCTGTCCACAGCACCTCTGCCCCGAGCCACCCGCTGCGCCGGGGCACCGCTGCATCAGGGGGAGCAGGCAGCTGCCAGGGAGGTTTGTGACCAAGACCTGTCACAGCCATTAGCGTGCTGCAGGCCTGAGTGCTCCTCCCTCGTGCCTCACTGGTGGCCCAGCAGAGGGGTGGACTCTCTGCCATAGGCCCTCAGGGCATGTTGAGACCACCCAGCCTGCCTTCGGCCCGGAGTGCTACGGGGACAGCCGTGGTGGCTCCTTGCAGTACATCTTCTGGAGGCAGATGCTGCAGTCCATCTGCCCTGGTGAGCAGGTGGGTGGGGAAGGATGGATGTGCTGGTGGGGCTGGGGATGCTCTGCAGAGGGAATATGCAACCAGTAAAGTGCCATGTCTCCACAGCTCCTGCCCTGCTCACCTTCGACCCTGAATCAGCTCACCCCAGCCTGGTCTTCTCCAGGGAACTGACAGGGGTGACAGAGAAGAATTGAGCCTATGCTGTCCCCAGCAGCCCCCAGCGCTTCCTTCAGTGCATCAACATCCTGAGCTCACAGACCTTTCACAGCAGCTGGCCCTACTGGGAGGTCTGGGTGGGCACCAAAACCAAGTGGGACCAGGCTGACGAGGATGTGGACTGAGCAGCGAAGGTCAAGCTGTGCCCAGAGAGTGGCTACTGGACCCTTCACCTGTGGAACAGGGCAGAGTACTGGGCCACCACCACCCCCTGGGTGTGCCTGATTTCCTGTCAGCCTCCTCAGAAAGTGGAGGTCTTTCTGAACTGCCAGGAGGGCATTGTTGCCTTCTTCAATGCTGAGGAGATGTCCCACCTCTTCACCTTCCACCAAGTCTCTGCAGAGAGATACTGCTCCTTCTTCAGCACCTGCTTCAGCGATGGGAGGGAAAACATGGTGCCCATGTACCTTTGCCGCCTCACCCTGTGAGGGACAAGGAGGAGTAGGGTGCTTTGGGGACACTAAGCCTGGCTCCTGGTCACTGCCTGGGGCTATGCTGGACACCAGTTCTGCACACGTGGACCTGGTGAGTGTTGGAGGAGTTCGTTTGATTTCAGTTTCGGGAGGAAGGAGGGCGATGAGTCTCTTCGTAGCTCCTGTCTGCCCTCCCTTCTCTGTGCTATGGGCTGTGGGTGCCACATTGCATTCCTGGAGGTGCCTGGCAGCCCTCAAAAAACGACCAACCTTCCATGCCTGAGCATTGCATGGTGCAGTAACTGCAGCCACAGGGCTGCAGTGAAGGTGGCTGCAGGTTGCTTGCACCTTCCACACTCCCACCCATAAACCCTGTGGAGGAAGGCAGTGGTCCTGGAGCACCATCAGGTGCCTCTTCACAGCTCTGTGAGCTTCCTCTGCTCGAAGACCTTCATGGGAAAGGAGGGCTCTGGCGTGGGGAAGGGCTCCAGACTGGCAGCAGAGGGAGCTCGGTGCTCGGTGTGGGACCCACCGCAGCCCGGAGCTTGTAGCGCTGCCTTGCTGCTACTCCATCACCAGTAAAGTTCATTAGAAATATCACTGTCTGCTGGGCTTGCATGTTTGGGGTAGGGGGGAACTATTGCAGTGGAGTGTAGCACAGCCTGAAGGCACAGGGCAGCCCCCCAGCCTGGGCTCCTTCCTTCCTCTTGCAGCACAGGAGGCACAGGAGACCTGCTGCTCTTACCTGGTCTGTTCCTTGGAGTACATCTCTCAGTGGCTCTTGGCCTTTTGCTTGCCCCCCACCCCAGGTTGTGCTGTTTAGGACCAAGGTGGAGGGTTTAAGGGTCCTGTGGGGTGGGGAGGTTTGTATTGAGCCCATCCCCAGCTTTAGGCTCTTGAGTTGTAAGATCCAGCCTCTTCTGGCCTCATCTTAAACATATAAAAGCCATTTCACAGAAACATACATGGAAAAAACTTACTTTTATAATCTGTATTTGTTTTAATGAAAAAAATAAAATACTAGACCATTATGTTTATTCTTAAATTCTTGAAAATGCTGTTTCTATTAATACTATAAGGCCAAGCTACTTGTAAGCAAAAGGAAGAAATCTAACCTGTGAATTGTATTTTGTTACTACCAAGAAGGCTAGCTTCTTTCCTCAGCTGCCAAGCAAAATGCCTGGTTAGTACAGTACTTTTATCCCAACAAGATCCTAACACTGATGGGCTAGGGGGCATGGGGCATCAGCATAAAACTCACAGAGCCAAGATGAGCAGTCAGAGAATAAGCTAAATTGCTTGGCTAGTCAAAGTACTCCAAACTTCTGCTGACAAGTTTTCCTTGCAGAGGTACCATAGGTGACACATAGCATTATTCTGACAGGCATTTACCTTTTTCAGTTGAGAAAAAAATGAGTTTTATTGAAAAACGGAAAACCAAGAGGTTAAGAAGACAGATTAGACATTTAGGACAGCAAAAATGTAAAAAATGGTCTCTGACACCATTATTGCCTTGATGATGCACTACAGGTAACTAGGGTTTTTGCAGAAAAACAGTGTAGTGGTACAACAAGCAGCCTGACAAGAACACTTTACTCTGTAAGTGTATTCTGGTACTGGGAATTCAGGGAAGACGAAAAACCACTTCAAAAGATGAATTTGACATTGGTCATATTTCTGAGCATTTTTCTTTTAACACTAAAGTGGTTAATACTACTATCAGATTATCCAAAAAGCTACAAAAATTCCCTTTGGCTAAGCATATTGCCTATCTTCGAATGTCCTAGAAGTTTTTTCTTTCAATATAGGGAGCCACATAGGAAATCCCAGATTCATAAGGTGACATGCCATAACTGGGGATCCCATTATTTCATTTGACACCCGGAGCATGGGATCAAATATGTATGCTCCAGAGCACAACTACTTAGAACAAAATTATTCTCCTAATTAGCCAGGATGGCAGCCTGTTTAATGATCTCATACTCAGTATTAGCAAGACATAAAACCCATCAATGACAGTCTGCAAAACCAGCATCCTCAAATTTCCCTTCGTGCTTTGGTGGGGGAGTACAGTCTCCAGCATGACACCCAGCACATCAGCAATACAGCTTTTGTGTTCAGGGCTACAGTGACGTATCAGATGCTAAAGTAGCTCAGTTTTTCTGTCCACAAGCTATCAAACATATGTGTGCCAACCAGCCAATTGACATTAAGACTCAGACCCACCTGACCTTCCAGCTTTTCCTCTGCACTATGAAATTGCTACTAAAAAAAAACAGATTTCCTAACCAGACAGTGCCTAGCTGCTGAAACTTCAGCAAATATCTCAAGAAAAGCTCATATTTGTTTACACATTACGTTACACTCACAACCTCTACCTAGATACTATTCTCTACCCCAGTCAGCTGAAGTACTAGCAGAGGTTAACTTTACATAAGCCAAGTTTTCCAGTTCGTAGGTAATGCTACTCATGAAGCATTTGAACAGGCTGCTCAAGGAAGTGGTGAAGTCACTGGAGGTATTTAAAAGATGTGTAGATGTGGTGCTTAGGGACATGGTTTAGTGGTGGACTTTTCCAACCAAAAGCATTCTCTGGTTTTTGCAAGGTTATCTTTTAGGACTGAGGATCATGCAAGTAGCTTTACCCTACATGGAGAAGATCTAGTGAAAAAATAAATAAATAAATCCCTTGTCCCTGCATCCTACTTCACTCCTGCCTGATCAGACAAATTCTGTGTTTAAACTCTAATAAAGCTGCCTTCATTCTGTCATGTGCTGGTACAAGTGGTACCAAAATACCCCTGCCTCACAGCAGGAAACCATCTGGTTTAGCTCCCATGCCTCCTAAGGTAAGTGGTGGGCATTTCTGTTAGACATGTGGTTGGTAAACAAAACGAATGGTGATAGCAAAACCAGCAGGAGCCCCTTGTCTATGGAAAAGGAAACAAGTAATGAGAAACGTTTTTTTACAAAGTACCACTTAAGATTTCCCTGCTGTAGACAACACATGATTAGACACCGTGCCTGTATTTCACATTAAGATTTAATAGGAAAATTGGTGCTTTTCCTTTCCTGCACTACTTTGTGCTCTCTCCCTAAATAGTCCAGAATAAAGAGTAAATCTGCTGACAAAAGCTGAATTAGGAACTAATTTAGGGTTTAAAAACAAGTGAAGCCAGACAGCTTTTAGAAAGCAACAATGATCATTTTAACAGACTGTTGATATTTTATTAAGCAGCCTTGTGGCTGGTTAGGAAATTCAGTTTTTTCATCCTAAACTGAGTGAAGATTTCACACAACAGAGCATCTGGTGAACACTAAAATGCAGATTAGGACACATGAAAAAAGGCAAAGCCCCCTAATAAGAAGGGCTTAGTTCTAATCAACATTCAATTTGTAGATAGAACATTAATTTCTTAAGTCAGAGTAATGCAACAATCCAACACTGGACTTGCAAAGGAACTAGTAAAGGAGGAAGAATAAAGTGATACAATGGCAAGAAAGTATGTATGTGGTTGTTTTCCCTTGTCTCATGAAAAGGCATAGAAGACCTGCTTACTGGGATTATCTCCATGCATTCTCCACTTCTCCCTGTGGAAAGGGATTTGTAGAATGGAGTCTCTCTGAAGCTATTGTTGGGGGAGGATATGTTAGATATAACAGAGTTGTTAGCACGTGACAGCTCTCATAAAATTAGTACTGAATAATAACATGAAGGGAAAAACATGCTTTTTTTTCCCCTAACTGCTAGCACAGCTGCTTGTGACAACTGGAAATACAGCAACCCCAGAAATGAACCTCTGTGAGGGAACTTAGTTCGGAGCTATAGGATGCACAGTGAATGAATCCACTGCCATCAGCTACATCTGTAGTGGCCACAGGTGCAGTGACCACTACTGTCACTGCTGCACGTGTCCTCCTGAACCCAGCAAATCAACAGCTTCATCTGCACTCCAAAATGATTTATTCCTCATCTCTCCCCCATCTCCTCAGAAAGGAGGAGAGGCACCCTGTCCCTGATAGACAGCAACAGAGCTGAAAGGAAGCAAGAGGAATTATCCTCTTTTCTTCAATGGCACTATTATCAAACTGCTTTATGCAAGAAATTACTCCCACTGCTGAGCCATTATGTTTACTTAGCCAGAACCAGTACATGGAACAATTTAGTAACTCAGCAACAGAGGCACCATTTCCATGTGCACGGACTGCAGTGGTATGGGAACCATGGCATCACCTCACATCGCTTGAGTGACAGAGTATTCACATGCTGCTGGTGGGAAAGACTTTGCCAGCAGAGAGAAGTGTGGTCTGCACTCTACATACGTATTGGCATGGGTGTATCTGGGACAGGCACAAACAGTGTTTCCATACTGGTAAAGATATTCCTACCAACAATAGCCAAATGTGGTGGACTCTGACTTTTGCCACACAAGAAGCAGGGATATATTGGCTCTTGAAAAGGTGCCAACCACTGTCCAAACCAAAGCAGCATAAGGCACAAGGGCAAAGTTTGAAAATCATCAGGAGGACTGATGGCACTGATGCCTCTTATTCATGCTTGAGGAGGCCAGAGTTCTCACCTCCAAACTAAGTGCTGGTACTATGGATCACAGCCTGCTGAATCTGGATCTAATGCACCCAGCTTTGATAGTCAACTTGAAAAGAGGCACATTTCCTATTGGATTTGCACAGCAATGTTTTAGTAGCAGGGGGTTACAAGGGTGGCTCCTGTGAGAAGCTGCTAGAAGCTTCTCCTGTGTCCAACAGATCCAATGCTAGACGGCTCCAAGATGGACTGCCCCTAGCCAAGGCGGGTGGGTCAGCAATGCTGGTAGCGCCTCTGGGATGGCGTATCTCAAAAGTGGGGGGAAAACCAGCACAACTGCAGCAGACTTCATGTCTGCAGACACCAAGGTCAGTGAAGAAGGAGGGGGAGGAAGTACTCCAGCTGCCAGAGCAGAGATTCCCCTGCAGCCCCTGGTGAAGACCATGGTGAGGCAGGCTGTGACCCTGCAGCCCATGGAGGACCCCATGCCAAAGCAGCTGCATGCCTGAAGGAGGCTGTGACCCTGTGGGAAGCTCATGCTGGAGCAGGCTCCTGGTAGGACCTGTGGAGCCATGGAGAGCAGAGCCCAACCTGGAGCAGGTTTGCTGGCAGGACTTGTGACCCAGTGGAGGAGCCACACTGGAGCAGTTTGTTCCTGAAGGACTACAACTCATGGAAGAGACCCACACTGGAGCAGTCCCTGAAGAACTGCAGCCTGTGAGAAGAACTCATTGAATTTCATGTAGAACTGTGTCCCATGGGAGGGACCTCAGGCTGGAGCAGAAGAGTGTGAGGAGTTCTCCTCCTGAGGAGGAAGGAGCAGCAGAGACAACATGTGACAAACCGACCACAACCCCCATTCCCTGTCCCCCTGTGCTGCTGAGGGGGAGGAGGCAGAAAAAATGAGGACTGAAGTTGAGCCCAGGAAGAAGGTAGGGGTGCAGGGAAAGTGGTTTAAGATGTAGCTTTTATTTCTCATTATCCTACCCTGATTTCATTGGTAATAAATTAATTTCCCCAAGTCAAGTCTATTTTGCCTGTCACAGTAACTGATGGATGATCTCTCTGTCTTTAATTCTACCCAGGAGCCTTTTGTTATATTTTCTCTCCCCTGTCCAGCTGAGGAGGGGAGTGACAGAGCAGCTTTGGTAGGCACCTGGTGTCCAGTCAGTGTCAACACACCACATATGCACGGGTTAAAGCACACGAGTCCTGTGTATCCTGAGATCATTCACATGGGGGTTTGAAATAAAATTCAAAACTAAGATGTCATCACTAGGTAGCCACCAAAACATGGTCCATGTCCACAGTTCCCTTCTATCTTTTCTAAGGCCCACAGCTCTATGCAAGCCTATGCTGGAGAATGGAAGGGAAGGACTGCCAACATTAAGCCTAATAAAATAACAGAAAGACATAGAAGGGTTCTTATCATACCAAGAACCTTTAGCAAATGTAAAGCTTAGCATATTGACAGTGTACTGGCACACTCATCTCTCCTCCTGCTTTAACTTAAGCACACTGCTTGCAGAATGCCACATACAGGAGCAAGAAAAACCAGCTTCACTTCTCAACAATGTGTTTGCAGAGTGCATACGCCCAGGAAAGCAAACCGAGTGCCAGCAGGTACTGAAGCACCAGGAAATGCTTGTTGCACAAGTCACTACATTTACAAGGTAAGGAAGATGTAAGACACTGAAATCAAGTACCAAGAAAAGAAAACCAAACCACATTTGTTGACTCTGATCTCAGTTAATGGCACATGGATAAAACCGAGAGCTCTAGCCAGTATTACAATGCAAATAGTAAGCAGATTCTCTGACTAAGAACAAACTTCAAAGATCTTTAGATAGAAAAGCTGGGAGATTTATTAACTGGAAAATCATGTATTGCATTTAAGAAAGGGTCATGTATGAGTGGCAATTGTTTGAAGATATGTTAAAAGCACAGAATACCATGATATAAATGTTTATCAGAGCACTGGAATGAATACAAACAGAAAAAACCTGAAACTCTGATTCTTCAAGTCTATCACTCCAAGTCATGTAGTATATTTGACTTCATAGTAATCAGAAAAACTCAGATTCATTAATCAAACAAAAACAACAGATTCAGAAGCAGTTCATTTTTTAGGTCAAGCACAATTCCTGCTTTCTAAAAATGTTTTAGCAAAGCTGTCATATACCTACAGGATTGCAGACTTCTCTCCAGCCACAGCCAATGTCTTCAAGATATATCTACTAGTATATAGCACTAACACAATAATATTTCCAAACCAAATTTGTAATTGTTTAAAGACTAAAGCAATAACGTTTAAGGTCCGTAAGTTTATGAAGTTTTCCACCTTACAGCATGTGCTGGTTTTGGCAGGGATAATTTTCTTCATAATATCTGGTATTGGGCTATGTTTTGCATTTGTGATGAGAACAGGGTTGATAATACAGAGACGTTTTAGTCATTGCTGAGCAGCACTTACACAGCCTCAAGGCCTTTTCTGCTTCTCATGCCACCCCACCAGTGAGAGGGCTGGGGATGCACAAGAAGCTGGGAGGGGACACCAGCTGGGACTGCTGACCCCAACTGGCCAAAGGGATATTCCACACCATTTGATATCATGCTCAGCATGTAAAGCTGGGGCAAGAAGGAAGAGGGGGATGCTCAGAGTGACGTTCATCTTGTCAGTAACTGTTACGTGTGATGGAGCCCTGCTGTCCTGGGGATGGCTGAACATCTGCCTGACCATTGGAAGTGGTGAATGATTCCTTGTCCTGCTTTGCCTGTGTGTGCAGCTTGTGCTTCACCTGTTAAACTTCATCTCAACCCACAAGTTTTCTCACTTTTCCCATCTCCCCTCTTTTCTGCCATGGAGAAGTGAGTGAGTGGCTGTGTGGGACTTAGTTGTTGGCTGGGTTTAGACCATGACACTGTGTAAGAAAGCAGTAAATTAACATGCCTGATTATACAAATTAGAGTTAAGACTAAGCTCAGCATGGCTGGTCTGAGCACTCATTAAACCATGCTCCTACCACAGGTCTTCCCCTACTTGATTTTCAGCCCTTATAAAAATCTTCAAGTAACATGAAAAAGAATCTTGAAAATAATAAAAAAGACATTTTCTATTTTCTGGCTTTAGAATTTTAGGTTCACACAGATGCCCAAACAATCAGGTTACATATTGCATGCTACAGGGAACACCACTGCCCAGTGAAAGCTCCCTAAGGAGTACACCTGTTAGCTGCTACCCCAACAACCTTGTGTCATTTTTCAAGCGCGCTGTGCCAGGAGAAAGGCAGCATGTGTGCAGGCAGGGGAGCAAGTGCAGAACAGACCAGAGGTAGAGAGCACACCACACGGCGTTCACTTGAGAACACAAGCCCACGCTCCCCAGAGATCCTACGGAACAATGAGATCATTTAACCCCTTAGTTGATGCTTTGGAATAAAAAAATACCTAATAACCTTCTCTTTGTTACACTGCTTTAGCTAACATAGTTATAAGCAGGAGGCAAGGAGTGAGAACACACAGGGTGGCAACCTTTTTTTTGTCTTGCTCATCACTTAGTAAACATGGTTCACTTTCCTGGCTGATCATTTAGCCAGAAAAGATGGTAACTCCCAGGACAAGACTGGAAATAAAATTCAATGCGTCAGCTTGCAAAATTAAACCAATGAGATCCAGACCAGAGGATGAATGAAGGAGAAATATTTCTGCTATTGTCAAGAAAGAACATCTGTGCAATGTTAATCACCCATGAAAATATGACTTAAGGCTTGAGTCATCTCATTCTTATTGCTTAGTCACAGTGTGTATGAAGGCAGTATTCACTCAATACTGAACTTTACCTTCTTACTTTTAAGTTATTCCCTGTGGCTCTGTACCTTCTGTGATTAGATGGAAGAAAAGCAGTGAACTGAGATCTAAAATAGAACAGATTTATACACAGTTGTAAGCCAAGTCCTAATATGCACCTTATGTAATTTTTGTTTGATATTTAGAGATATCTACCTTTAATCATGACTCTCAGTTATGAAATTTAACTATGGCAAGTTGAAGAAAGTTTATCAACTGTTTACTTTTTAAAATTCGTAGCACTCTTTCCCCACATTAAAATAGGCATGGCATTTGGGGGCAAGAAATAATTTATTGATATTGAGCTCTCTTAGAAACAGAAAGCAAGTACCATGCCAGGAAATTTCCTAACCTTCCTTTCTAATCGCCAGCATTTCTTACAACTCTCAACAGACGGAGTTTAAGAGAAGTTAAATGAATACCTACTACGTTATAACATGATTGCATTTGACACCAAGATGCATAGGATAGGAATGAACTAGCAGACCCAGGACACTTGAAAGACACTATAATCTCTGTTACTGGTCAGCAGCTGCTGCTTCATGATCTAGGCACGATCTATCTGCATCCTCCTTCAACACCCTCTCCTCTGTTCACTGGGACTTGAGGCTGCAACCATCATGTCTAACTGTGTGTGAGATCCTGAGGTGTTGCCTGTACTGCAGCACTGTTACAGAAAGCTTCATGAGACATGAAATAGAAAATGCATGGTAAAACAAGAGGATGATTTTCATTACTGAACAAGATGTTCTCACAAAAAAAAAAAAAAAAAAGTATGTTTCTTTTATCTGCAGCAAGTAATTCACAGAAATATCAGTAGGGTTGCTTGATTCTATTTTTCCCCAACAGAAGTTTCTTACCAGAAAACACCACCAGGTATGTTCCATAGAAATGGATGAGGATTCTTCAAAAAATTTCAACAGAAACTTGTTTGTAAGTCTTAAAGTTCACATGTTCTCCTAACTAGCTGAATTAAGAGCACTCCAAAGGTGCCTTGACTTTATCAAAGATTTCATTTTGCAGAAAAATGAAATTACTATCAATACGAGGTTTAGTCCACTTGATAAAATTCTGTCATTGACTTTGCCTTCTTCATGAAGGAAGAAAAATGGAATGATCCCTAAGCTTTGCAAGAGGGCTGCAGGAAGCTTGCTGAGAAACTGTAGCCAGGCTGCCAAGAGCAGCAATTTGGAAAAGCATGCAAGTCACTGAAAGGCTCTTTGGGTATGGAGAGAAGAAAACCCCAAACCTTGCATGTGAGTGACTTGAATGAGGAAATGCATGTGTGGCATCTGTGTGTACGGAGGTAAGAAATGCAGTCCTCCATTTTTTCAGCATGTTAGATGCTAGGTGCTCATTTGCTTTTCTGCAACAACAGTATGGTGTTGTGACACTCATAATCCACTATGTATGATTATAACTTTCTATTTGATTTAGCAAAGCAACTGGATTCCAGTTTAAATGAAAAGAAATAGGTTTGTCTTCATGCACACCAAAGTACATACTCATACATTAGCTAACCTCTTTCTGCACAGGTGTGAAAATTCTTTAGGGGAATCATCTGCCCTAAAGGCAGGGAGGCTGGGGGTGGATATTGGACTAGATGATCTTCAAAGGTCCTTTCCAACTCAAACCATTCTATGATTCTATTCTGTGATCCCTGTTATTTATTCTGACCTCATCATCCCAGCCTGACTCTATAAGCAACAGAGAGAAACAGGCATTTCTAGGGCATGACTCACCTCAACTTCATGCGAAGATTTTTAAAAGGTTAGAGGAATCCTTGTCTAGTAGCATCCATTTCTCTCCACTGACTATAAAGAGGATGCAGCATGACTACCTCAATCGCAGGCATACAAAACACATGAGTAAATGCACTCTGCTTCTTTTTTGCAGTATAAAATGAGCTGTTCACAAGGACACTTGTCCAGGAACCCACTAGAAGATAAAACCAGCTTCATCAGAAAGTGGAATGAGCTTGGAGTCTTGCCTTGTTTTGCTCTTTATTAAATACAATGCTACAGTGTTTTTCTCCACAAATAGCAAATAAAGTTAACATTTTGCTTAGATCTTGCCATGAAATGCATCAGTGCATTGTGCCAGCACGTCTACCTCAAAATGAACATTGCTGGCAAGTCTGCAGTTGTAAGCCTATCAGTTTCCAAATTAAACAAACAAACAAAATGAAACAAAACAACAAAAGCAAACACAAAAATCTAATTAGAAAATGTAATCTTACTTTCACAGGTCACACTGCTGTTGTGCATCAGCCATCAGAGTCCTGAGCAACACTTTCAGCAGGGCAGAGGAGGCAGTGGAGTATGTGACGTGTCTATCCAAGATGGCTCAACGTAATAGCACAAAGTCTGTGACAAGCAGCCATGCAAATAAGCTATGAGTGAGGACCAAAGCTTAGATCAGTGAGAAAAGAACTGCATGCTGCTGTCTGATCTCCTAGGGCCCCAATAAATCCAATGAGCAACTGCAGCAAAAGCCCGATTAGACTGCCTGACAGCAGCATACACAGGATTCGCATCCTTTTTCATACGCTGTAAAACAAGCAAAGAAAAGTGACAGATTCCTCCAAAAATACTGTTCAATAAATGAAGGGAACATGTGGGATAGTCTTCTTCACAATTTTAAAATTCTTTGCCCTCTCAGCACAGCCCATCCAGTGCCTCAGATGTATCTCTCCTGAGACAAGGACATGCAGCTGAAGTTGCCAGTGCTGAACTGACTGTCTGGCTTCAGTCTCATTTGCACAAAAAGCAAGAGCAGAGACTTGGCAGCACAGTCTTCAACAGGGGCTAGCAAGCAGCAGCCAGGCACAGGGCTGGAGGAGTGAAGTTCAAAGCTGCACAATGGTTCACTGCATGGAAAGTGCTCCAAACTGAAGGTGACTTTCTAGGATGCAACGGAAGATACAAATTTCCACTGCAGAAATACTTTGAGACTTGAGGCCTCAACCAGTCTTTTTTTTAATGATCTGAATTTTTCAAACATAAAGCCTACCTAACATACACTGTACTATGATACTTTCTGCTAACTATAAGAAAAGGATCACAAGCTCTCCCATCTATTCTTCTGGCCATGACCCATCCAGGCAATTCCATAATACCGTACTAGTGGGTGCTGTACAAAACGCAGAAAGACACAGAAGCCCTCAAGAAGCAGCTCCTACTCTGACACTGACAAACCTTTAATCATTTCCCACCACTTGTGACCATGCTTGATACCTCTCTCCCTCTTTCCAGCTAGATGTGTAATTCCAGTGGAACTAGAATCAAGACAGCTAAAAAATCTAAAGGTCATTTTCTAGACTTTCTACCTTGTCCTAGATCTACTCTTCTAAGCTTTGGGAAGAACAGTTGGTGGATGCAGGCAACATATTACTGGGACAACATATTACTGGGACACCAGCTTTTAGGTGAAAAGGCAAAAGAGAAATTAATCAGGAGGAAGACTGTGCAAAGCTGCACTCACAGGGTATTAATCATAACTTGACCTTTCTGTAGCAGCTTTCTGCCTCCTTTTGGCCAAGATTTACTCTAGCAGTCTGCATAGCAAGTGTTTTGGCCTTTTGATTGCATTTGCATACAGACAGCTCATACTTGAAACAATACCAAGATGTATTATCATGTGAGGGTCAGACTGATCTGGGTTTGAGATGGAAAGCATGGCTGGTGCATGCTTTCAGTAGGAAATCTATGAAAGATCTCTCAGAGATGGATGAGTCATCTCTGAGATGGTCCAGCATACACAAAATATGCAGCCAAAGTTTTCCAGCATGGAAGGGATGGTGGCTCCATGTCCTCACCTGGAGAGCACATCTCTCCAAGATGATGAGGACATGGTCAGAAGATGCTAATAGTAGTATCTCATACCACTGCTGCTGCCTCTTACTAACCTGCAGGTATAAGCCCTTTGCAACCTGACCTGTAAAGCCAAGTTCCTCATTTACCAGAACATGTTTGAGAAGCTAAGGATACATTTATGGAAGCCTGGTTAATAATTTATCAATGTGAATAGTCACGTTTTTTTTCCAGCGATAAAATGCTGGATAGCCATGTGCCACAGCTGAGCATTTTTCCTTACATATCAGGTGCAGCAACTATAGTTTAACAGATGCCCTCAGGGAGTGATAAGGACAGTTTTAGCTTGGATCTATTGAAAGGTTAATAAGGTTTATCTATTCAATCACTGACTCAGAGTGCAGAGATTGGGGTAGGTTTTGTTATTTTCCCCACATTTATTAGCCTATCAGTGTGCTGTTGCACACTGCTCAGGCTCTTCAGTTTAGCAGGCACTCTCAAAAGGATTCATGCATGCACCTTGTCTGGGGCAGACTACCTTATCTTCCAAGAAAATCTGGAAAAAAAACATGCCTCCCTCCACAATAAACACAGATGGATGAGGAAAAGCACAGAGAGGTTTCTGTGATATACTTCACTATTAGATCAAGTGATCTTCCCAGTCCACTGGTTTGAAAGACCACTCACCAGCAAACACTGCCCCATGTTTCCACATGTAGACTATTGGATATTAATAACCTTTTGGGTGCCCTCAAAGATTGAGGAGGAAGGAGCTGTCAGGTCTGGAAGTCCAATTTTATAACAGAACAGCAAGACTCCACAGTTTTAAAATAGTGCATAATTTTGACTCTGTCCTTTCCTTTATCATTATTGCAAACCAGCATGGTCAAAACCACATCTTTTCCTCTTTTATTTAAAGGCCCTGAAGTAACGTTTCCAGAAACCTGAGTAAATAGATGCAAACAACAAAAGAGATCGTGACACCTTCTGATCATCCCAAGTTAATATTCTAGAATAACTCTTGCCTTTGCCACTTGTGAATACCAGTACTATTCCCTCAGCAATAAAGCTGGTGTGCATGTGTAAAACCCCATGGCAATTGTTGCTATATTTTGCTATTTTTGGAATCCTTCAAGAAACAAAACAAAACCCCGTAAGTCTTTAAGGCTTAGGCCTTCAGCACTACAACAGACTTTCAACTGTTCAACACCTTAAAAATGTGTCAATTTTTATTCCACTCACTTGGCAGTATGAGAAAGTTTTTAAAAAAACCACAACCACAGATATAATTTTCCATAGTTCTCCTGCTCCATTCAAGATACAGGAAAGATAATAAGGCAGCTACCCAACATTTCTTCAAAGTTCCACCATTCAACACCTAGCCTCATTTGTGGCACATTTTCTCACTCCTGAACACAGTATTAATAGAAGACTCAACTTTTTCTATCACACTGGCAAACAAGTATCCAAACACTATACTGTGTAGGATTTTTGATGTGTTATATTATGTTTATAATAGAAAAGCAAAAACTTTTAAATTAATAACAGGACCAGAAGGGACACACTTTGTTAATTTAATGTATCTTGATGGCTGGACACTCCAGTTACAGCCAGTCTGATTTTTCGTGTATATTGAGCATCCATAATCCCACATGATTTTTAAGAAACTTCAGCACTCCCAGTACCTTTGAGTGTCAGGCCCTGAAGTATAAAATGCTTCACCTTGTTATAGAGAACCCTTCACTCATCCTCTTCTTTCCCTGCAGACTTCCCTACACCCTCCAAAAAGAAAAAAAACAAAGTATTTCTTAATGGGAAAAAACCCCACATTTATCCATTACATATTTTATATATATATGTATATGCACACATACACACACTATTGCAGCACTCTAGAGCAATGATTTTGTTTAATATTAAGTGATAGTGATGCAGGTAAACCGATAAACTGGAAAACAAATTATAAGCAACATTATTACTTTCTTTATTCAAATTCCACAGAGCATCTAAAAATCAATTGGTAATATGAACTGTTCTCTGCAACATTTGTTTAAAAGCATCAGCACTATTGTAAAACGAATCATTTCCAACAAAAGGATATTAAGAGACGCTAAGAAAGTCAGCCCTAGAAGCTGAATGGCCTTTCCAGCTGTGAGATGACATCATCTTGGAAGACATTAAGAATATATATTTTTATAAGCTTTCCTACATAAGCTTTTGAAAAAGATGCAAATGCAAATCCAAAACAAACAAAAAATCAAAGTCAAGTTAGAGTGAATGTTATTAGGTCTGTGTAACGCACAAGATGAAGCAGTAAAATCCAGCTAATAACATACATCACAGTTTCAAACTTCTGTCTGAAACCAGAAAATATAACCAGAAGCTAACAACATAAATAGCATAGCTTTGTCTTTGCTGCACATGAGCAACTGAATGAAAAGCACAGCCTTGTAAAAGAACACACCTCAGGCTATTAAAAGCATATAAAAAAGGATTAGTCTCCTTTGATTTAAGGCGGTTGTATATAGTAATAGATTACTGAACCTTTTACTTCTCAACTGCTTCAAACTTAATCCCCAAAGCTCCATACCAACACCAACTCAAACAGAGGCTAGCCAGATCCCTTCTATCAGGGGTAAACCAGTGTTAAATACTTATTAAAAATAATATCTGAAGACAATGTTTATTGCTTTAATCCATTACAAAGAAAACTGGAAGATATTATTGTAATGGTAGATTAGAACACCCTTAGAAAGGGCTGTATCTTCCCCTTGTAAATGACAAGTCCTAGGAACTCTAAATTACTGTTTAGCAAATATATATAAATATAAATATAAATATACTTCTATTCACAGCCTTCCTCCCTCCACTTCTTCACCTCTTAAATCTATAAATAAACTACCTATAAACCACATCTATAAAAACTGCTCTCTTTAAACTAGAGACATCCTACTTTTTGAAACAATACTGAATGGCAGATGGAAGACCTTTCTAATTGAATGCAGTATTGTTCAGCAGATCACTTGATTGTGCAACTCTGTGGTGCAGTTGTGCCAGCCCATAGGTCAAACACAGTGTGAATTCAAACATTCACAGAGAGACCACAGGATGCAGACCTGTTTGCCTGTAGCACCCCAGTAAGTTTTCCTGCCATAAGGAAACATGTGGTGCTCGAGCAGGGAACATTGTTACATTGACAACAACAACAATTCAAGCTTTCTTTGAATTAAACTAGAACTTAGGCACTTTCTTTGGTGCATGGCAGGGGGAAGAGGGAAGAGAAAAGGGGTGCAGGTTGAGAGGTACTGTCATATGAAAAGGATCAGTCTTCAGATCATTGAATTTTACGGCCAATATGTGATTAACTATATATAGTTTATATATTTTGGCTACACTAACCAGCAGATTTGGTAAACTAATAAATAGATACACTTAAAGATTAAATATACTACAGTAACAATCACTAATTTGTGGAAAATATGTGAATGGTCTCCCTCTACTCTATAGTTCAATGTTGCTAGCAGTACACCAAATGACTGAATGCATGAAAATACTCAAGTTCAACCAGCTGCAAAAAGAGATGTCAACCTGTCAAACCTCACCTCTAAATTTCCCTCAACTTCCATCTTAGCCCCCCTTATTGTTATGTCTCCATGACAGCAACCGAGGTGCTTTCCCCTCACTTGTGAGCTCGCATGAACAAATGAGGCTGGTCAGTTCATCACACACCTGGCAGATGAGATAACAGGTGAGGATAAAATCTATGGTGCTGCATCACAATTTAGTATCTCTCCTGGTCATAATCCATGTAGTAATCCCAGTCTCCAGGTGTAGTTCCCTCGTGCATATTAAGTCCTTTCAAACTACCCGACCTGCACAGGAAGGATCCATCCTATGGCTCAAGGGTATGTGTTCCTGTGACGACAACAGACACAAGCCTCCACGGCAGAAAAAGAGAAAGCAGAGGTCTGGAGGTGGCCTGGTCTAAGGACACCTTGCCCACACATGAGCAAAATCTTTCAAAATGTTTCACCAGGCCAGGCTGCAAGAGGAGTATGTATCTCCTTGGGGCTATAAGCAGACCAAGGAGAGGCTATCTCTGACTAGTCATTGTCATTCAGGAGCTGCATGGGATATGATCTCACCCGTGGGATGTTCTCCTCATTGTTTGTGAAGGGAGTAAGCCAGGATAGTAAAAAATATTGTGTTTAAATAACAACTAAAAAAACCCAACCAACAACTTAATCATTTATACACAGTCCAAATGCTTGGAAACAGGGAAGTCATCCCCATGAAGGCAAATCAGGAGAGGCACAGTGAGTTTTCCAGGTCTCCAGGTGTGGGAAACAATAGGTTTAGTTATGAATCCACTGAGTGCAGGACTTACTGCTTTTACAGACCACCTGACAAGAAATTACTCATTGTGAAGACAATGGAAAAAGAAGCATTGAATGCTTTCAGACACTGGAACATACCCTACAGACTGGAGAGGTAGATGAGAAATCAGGATTAAGTGACCACTTAATTGCTAGACACAGGTTACTCAGATAGATGCAGATTACTACAGATGCTGCAGAATTGGGTAGGTAGGACTTGGACTGTGAAGTTTATCAGAACATTGAGAAGTGTGTAATACTCATGTGTTCACATATATAATATCACATAAAACTATTCTGAACTCACCCATCAGTTTACCTGCTCCGATATCTTGCTTGTATCGAGCCTTCTGAAATGTTATCAACTTTTCAATAACTGTATTCTCCGGTAGTAGCAGGCAAAGCTTACTAAAATTAATTTAAACACATTTAAAAGTAAGACAGGTTTAATATTATTTGGCCCTCTCTAACTCTTCAATCAGATTGTGTTTGCTCAGTAACTTATTATAGAAACTTCTAAAATTGAAGTTCTATCTATACAAGTAATCCCCACGTACATTGTTATAAAATCCCATAATCCTTGGGAATTTTCTTAAGCTCTCATTCAATTACACATTGTCATGTAAATCATCAGTTCACCACTGCTCATGAGACTCTCTGTCACCATGTAAAAATACGAAAAGTGATCATCCTCCCAAAGGAACAGCAGACTGCTACTGAAAAGAAACTGTTTGTACTGCATGTAAAATCCAGCAAATCACTTTGCTCTTCTCCACTTCAGCTCCCAGCCTACACAGAGAGAATCCCTTCCCTTGCCTTAGGAGGTGATTTCAAGGAAAAATACATCAAGGATCATGAGGCTCTCTGACACTTTGGGCATACCAGAATTTCACTAAAATGCACATGATACATCAAATGACAAAAGTCCCCCGTTTATTTTCAAATAGGGCCCATCTTTCTGGGTTTACATATAATGTTAGGTGGGCCAGGAAGCCTACTTATTGAAGATTAACCAATATTTTTTTCCATTATAAAAGGTAATTTTCCTAACAACTTTGCCAAGGTATCTATCATAGATGAAGTTTTCCATGGTACTGAGACTGATATTTGGGGACATATTTTAACTAAAGTTTCTGAAAAGAGCAAGAAAAAAAACCCTACTACATTGCTTTTACTTTGTCTTATGTGTAACAACTTCTGTTTTCACAAATTCACATACAATCTGTAAGACAGGGACTTCAAACTTAAACAGGATAGGGAGAATTTTCTATCAGGGAATATCTTTTTGCAGAAACTGTTAAAATTTACCTGTTTTAAACCGCATTTTCAGCTTCTGGAGGAAGGTGTAGCTCATTTAAATTTGATCCAGACTTGCAAGAGCTACCAAATACATAAAGACAGAATTTTTCTAAGGGTCAAATTGGGACTGATTTGGGGGGAATGGGAAGAAAAAAACCCAAATCTTAAATCACAAAATAAAATACATATAAAATGAAAAACACCCTATGTGCAAGACATACTGGGCAACCTGACCTATAAGAATTGCTGGTTATGCCACTTATAATATATCCAAATCAAGTAATTACATCTGTTCTCACTCTTACCAGAAGGGAGGGTCTTTCCAGACTTTTCCATAAACATCTGTGTCATCCCATAAGCAATGAAATTCAAGTTTCTGGAACAGCTGAAACTATTTCCTTAGCAACAAGAAGGAACACTACACACCAGAACAAATAATTCATTTGATTACTTTCTTGTCTAAGTCAATACTATAAATGATTTAAAAGTTAATTAAATAGGTAGATTGAGAGAACAAGGCACGGAAAGCTAAGACTAATACCAGTACCCTGTGGTATCAATATAGAAACAACTCCATTCAGGAAGTCTTACAGAACTTAGAAAGCTTGCTTTGATTTTTAGACTTCTATCAGATCCATTAATTGCAATAGTCCAGACACAAACTTAACTGAGAAAGCACAGTGGCACTGGGTCTGTTGAGTTATGGAAAACTGTAGAGAGGAAAATGAAGGTATTTTTCAGGATATGTCCCATTCCTTCTGTTCTTTCATAATCAGGAATTCCAGTCTGGTTGGACCTTTCTTCTGACCTAAGGTGAATGCTTGTATGCTTTCCTCTCATAGAACATGAACAATTGCACTAGCACAGGTCATGAAACCTCACTGCAGACTGTCATGGTTAATGGCTGTAAACCTTAAATACTCTCCTGCTGTTTTCAGCTTGGCTGGCTGCTCTCCTTTACTAAGTGGGTAACGTGTTGCTTTTTTTTCTTTTTAGTTGCAGATTTTCATTTCCTTCTTCTCCCCCTCTCTCCCACGAACTGTCCAGACACATACATACTTGCAGTCTGTAAGTCAGGGGAAGGTGTAACAGTATTTTGATGAAGTAGTCACTCTGTCCTTGCTGTGCTACTGGAAGAGTGAAGAACTCTTGTAGTGGACATTGAAAAAGGGACCCTAAATGTGAAATAATTAGAGCTATGAAAAATTATCTGGGTTGGCTAGAGCTTGAGACACTTACTTTCTTTGCATTGCAGTCATCATGACTGCATCAATAATTTTGTTCAAGGTCACCTTAGAATAAAACCTTTTTTAATGAGTTTCAGTACAGGTTTTGTTCCAGTCTAGAACTACCACAAACCCTACAAAGCCTACTTTGATTTTCAAACTTGTCACTAAAATCTGTCCCCATGAATGTGTACATATCTTGATTCCACATTACTTGAGTTTTCATAGATGACTGAGAACCATCAGCTTCCAGTTCTGCTAGCAGCTCCCAGCAGATTTCCCCATGTGCAGGGGTACACACCTACGAGTGAGTGCCCATCTGTGTGAGGGAATTAACCATTTAAATTGGTGTGTAGAAGGACACTAAAAATGACTCCCCCTATCCATTGTGCCACACTGAATTATTCATTAGAACAAAAAGCCCACTATAAATTGTTTTAAGTACAGGGATCCAGCTCCTCCAGTAACATAAACTGACATGGCTCTGTTGAAGGAAGAATTATTGTCATTATACTCTTTGGTGTCAACACCTGGTTTGGTTCAGCTCCATTCTTAGTTTTCCCCAAACTCAGTACTTTGATGCAATGTTTTGTTACAACAGCTAGAAAAAAAAAAAAGTCTCAGGTAGCCCAGGACTTGCAATAAAGCACAACACAGTCCTTCAGCCCATTAAAGCATAGTCTTCCTTTGCTAGACTCACTGGACAGCTTTTCAGCCAAAGTCCACCAAAAGGCATAACTGGTTACATTTCTGTTTATTTCTAGAGAACCCTAGACATCAAATACTGCACAACATTTCGCTACAACACTGTCATGGTCATTACTCCCTGGCTGTTTCCACCCAGTATCTTGCTGATATTCCATTTACGTTTCTTTTTCTGATAGGGTTTCAAAACCCAGTTGGAGAACTCAGCCTCCACTACTGAGGATCAGAGCATTGCAGCGCAACAAAACCCACAGGCAGAAAGCCAAAATTACTCTCTAATGTGCTGTGCATTTATGAATCAACATCCTCAGAATCCCACAAGTGTTCACCAGAGATGCAGCAGAAGAAAGCTGGGCAGCTCAACACCATGGGACTCCTTAAATAATAACAGAAATATTTGTGATGTATTAGTATTTGATGCAGAGAATATGGCCACGGTCCCTTTATTTAAGGACACAGGAATTTTAGAACACAAAAGTAATTGGCATTTGGCTAACTCAGAAACATTTATTTGAATGCCAACTCCAACCAGCTGAAAGACTAGTCCCATTTTCTTTTTGCACTATCCACATTCACCGCTAAACAAAAAATATCATACCAGAGGGAGTACACTTTAACCTCACAGGTATTTTCCACAGATATCTTAAGATAATCTTTCAAAAGAGCACACTTCTGTCTAGGCTATGTAGCTTTTAAAATTAACCACAGGATGCTTAGGTATACTAGGTCCTCAAAACTAAACAGAGAAACTCACTGGGATGCAAGAAGAAACTTTCTAAGCCACAAAGGACAGACTGTTACTTGTCTCCTTATTTCCTCCTGCCCCTTCAGATATGATATTGCATACTCCTTCAGCTCCTACTCTTTTGCCTTGAAACTGCTATTTGGGTATGCATTTTAGTGTTACAGCAAAGGGAGACATCTTATGATCCCATAAAACGATGCCAGAATTACCCCTAGGAACCCAAACACAACATTTTGAAGACCTCATCTATTTTTACCACTTTCCTTCTCAAAATGTTGTATATTTTATCCTTTATGATTTACAGGTCTTGTGATTTTCCCCTCCAAAATAAAAAAATAGGTGGAGAGATACCAATGGGAGATCTTAGATTAACAGCAAGGCTCAAGAGTATTTGCAGCAATGGAAAGAAAGCTTCAAACTTCTCTCACATATCGTATGCACTAATAACTCGGTATTACTTCACTGCTGTCCTTAGGCATAACTGTCTGTAGACATTTGCATAATTAGCTAACAAAAAATTCTGTTTGTGAATTAACATAAGTTTTCCATGTATATGAGCATATACACACTATTTCCTCTTGAATAAAGGTACTAGCTTTCATACTGCACAGATGACAGTTTAATGTTGACCTTCAGAGTATCATTTATTTTTTGATCCATTTCATGCTTGTGCTGTCCTCCCTTTGGGGTCCAAGTGACATGATTCAGCCACCTGCCCACCCCTACCTGATCCAGTGAGTCAACAGGGAGACAGAGCAGGACATTCTGAAGCCAAAAGAGGAAAACCATGCTGTAATTTTTCCTCTGGCTTCAGCTGGCATCTGTGTAAGCAAAAGTACCTCCAGTGGCAACAGTAAGACAAGCAGTTCTGACCCATTTAGTGATCCTGGTCTTGATATTGATTATTTTGTCCTTTGAATTTCCTATTGAAAAAAAGAAAGTCACATCCATGGCTCTGTAGGGATGCCACGTGGTGCTGTGTTGTTCTGTCCCTCTTGCCATTCCTCTGTTCCTCAAATGCCACAATGAAAAACTGCAACCTGGTCTCATTCTGTCGCCACTAACAAGAACCAGAAGGTCAAAAGGGGCATTTCTGAGAATGTCAACAGTAAAGGCAGTTTCAAACAAGTGCAAGTTTATACACCAGGTGCTGTCTACTTCCAAGTATAATCAGACAGATTTTGTCAAGTCAAAATACAGAAGTATCAAATGAGACTGATTAATTCTAGTTTTTGAGCATAGGGCAATCAAAAAACATTGTAGTAAGCACAGTACTTACAATAAACTATTCCACCATAAATAGCTTGTGCTATTAAAGTTCTCTCTTTTTGGGGGGGTTTCAAACTTGGGATCAGCTGTTTCTGTGCTAGTATTGAAATGAACACACACAGCCCCCAAACAAACCCCTTTCTAAAGACAATCAGAAATAAACAGGAAATCCAAAGGAATGTTATTTCCAATGAGAAATGCTGACAGCCCAGATATTGAGAGAATGCACAGTTAAGTTCATCTAAATGGCCTCTGTTCAGGTTCTGCACTTGGAAAAGCCAAAGTCAGACAAATGTGTGCTAATGACAGCACAGGGTTTAAAAACATACCAGCAGTACCATGGCATGCGCAATTCCTCACACCCATCTTTCAGGGCACTCCTTACTCACCCCAGCACCAGCCAGATGACACTTGTGTTTGCACAGCTTATTCACACTTCTCCACCTTTCTTTGCTCCCATAATCATTTCACAAAAGAAAACAGAAAATACCAAGAAGGCATAGCCTTCCCCCTTATTAGCTTTCAGTCTTACCTAATAAATCATTACCCTCCAATACAGTAATAATTTTTCTTCTTCAGACTGCATCCTACTTGTCCATACTGTTCTGACAGCAAGGGCTTCAAAATTAGACAGGGTTAAAAACAACAGTCCCATTAAAAGATTAGCTATGCCAGTATTTTTTCTCCTTCAAAGCTTTACATTGGTAAAAGAAACAGAGAGCGCTCAAGATACAGAGGCCAACAGTTAATAGACATTTTCACTACTATATTGTCTAAGTCTACTTAAAATATATCTATAAAGGGATAGAAATATTATTGGAGAGAAGTATATATTTGTACTTCAACTCTGGAGTGTGAAGAAAATCAAAGCTGTTTTATAGTTGCAACTGTGGAAAATGTTACAGAAACAACTAACATAGAAAACAGCTAACATAGAAAAAATTGCTAGAAAAAGTGCCTTCTGCAATGCAACATTTCACTGCAGGCAGCCATACTGCAATTTTTTTACTATTAATCTCCAGTGTAAAACCAAAATATGTTTAAACCTACAGATTTCAAGAATGCTCTCTTTCATCTTATTCCAGTCTTCTGGATTACTTTATACAAGATGAAGATTCGTCACTCAATACAAATCTCATGTTCTTGCCTGTGTTAACCCACTCCACCACATAGCATGTAGTTAGTACTACTGCTGCACTAATGCTTACAGTGAATGGATGCTAATTCCTACACCATATCTTCATTTAACTGGGATGCATGATTTATGCTTCACTTAGACTTCTTAAGTCACATGCGTGTATAAACACCTGGCATCATTGGCATCATTAGCCTATTTATTATCTTAAGCAAGTTATATATTGTGAGAATGGGAATTAAGTTCCTTATTTCCTGCATTTTTCAGTTCCTTAACCCATCAGGCACTGGGGATTTTGTGCAAAGGAAGAATGATGGTTTAGAAGTGATATTAAGTATATTTGTTCCTAAGTCTGACCTTTTCTACAGCTCAGCAATGCCCCAAGAAGTAATGAGACAAGCTCAGACAACCTATATACAAGTGTTCAAAAAGCCATCAACTGTGCCATGTAATATCTGCAAATTAAAAATATCATCTCCAAATGACAAATGACTTGCTTTCAAACAGTGCTTTCTCCCAAAAATCTGTCTAATAGCAGAATCCTTGGAAACAATGTTCCCATGGTCATGGACATTTGCTTCCATGGTATTCAGATAATACCCTGCAAGTTCTGTACACATATGTAAAAACAAATTTCTTTCAAGGTCCACTCTCCTGCTCAACCCCTGCAAATGCATTGGTGCTGTGCACAACTCCTGCATTGTCCCCATTCCTGCAATACTTTATATAAAAACCTCAGGACATTCATGTTGCAAGCATTTTTGCCTCCAATCTGCTGATGGACTGCTACTCTCTTTGCAAGGCTATACAGGTCAAAGATATTAGGTATTATTAATCCAAAAGCTACCAGATTCCCCGTGGAGAGAGACATAATAAGTTCAGCTGCATTCAGAGCATAAGTTATCCAAACACATAATGCAATCACTCCTAAAAGCACAGTCTTCCTCACATGAAATGGCTGGGGCAAAAGTAATTTCTCACAACAAAAGCTAGGCCAAATTCATCTGGAACCAAGATACAGAGCAACTGAAAAGATAATTTACATGTCAACAACAAGAGATGCCCCAGAGAATGTAAATATTCCAGAGATGCATTGAAGATGCAGAGCAATTCTCTTAAAAATAAATAAAATGCTCATTTAAGGAGCATTCCACTTGTGGAACATAGCACAAACCACAACAGACCTTACTTTAATTTCTGATATCCATTTATGTTTTTAAGCAATACTAAAAGCATACCCAGGGAGAAGATACAGTGAAAATAAAAAGGTACAGATAAGACTAATTGAATGATGAAGAAATTTCAGTGCAGACTGAGGTAAAGATAAAAAAAAAACAAAACAACAACAAAACAAGAAAAATTCAGCTCCTGAGCAATTGATTCTGCTCTGAAGTTGGGCCTCAGTGTATGAAAAGCCACAAAGAATGTGGCTACTTGGTCACACCCAGGACAGGCTGAGATGAGCTTGAATAGATCTTACTTTGCAGCATAGCCAGTCTGTTTGGAACAGGAAGAAGGCTTCACTGGCATATACCATATTGTATATCTTATACACTGGTATATGTTATATGTATATGTTTATATGGTCATTCTTAATAAATAGATGAGGAAAATCTAGAGACCCCAAAAGAAATATGCCCATATTGGCTTCCTGTGCTTCCCACAACTATACCTCCTACCTACCACCCCTGGACTCAAACCCATGTCGCTCTTCAAGGTCTACTCTTCCAGCTGTTCTTACCTATTCTGCTCTCCTAATTTTCCAGGCTCTGGGAATACACATCAGCACGTCCATCCCTGGGTTGAAGGAAGTTTGATTAGAAGGCAGAGTACATGTAGGCAAGGCAATAGCAATAAAGACCTGGGAGACAAAGTGCTTGATCACAGAGCAAACCTGCACTGCAGCTGTCTTCAGCTGCTGCTCTATCATACGAATTCCCTTTCTCCCTCCCCACCCTGCAAGATCAAATGTCTTACTAACATACAGCAGTTCATCATCAGATATGCAATTTGTCTCTCTTAATAAGCAGATATACAGGAAAGAGCATTGTGTCATAAGAATGTGTTCAGTAGATAGGCAAACAACCAAATGACTCCAACATCACTTTGAAAATTGTTTAATAAGATCCTCTGTACCTACTGTTTTTTCCACTCTAAATAATACAGTGACAACCCAAAAAAAACCCACACAGAATTTTGATTAAACATTTGTTCATCCCCCAAAAAATTAACATTTCAGATAGCATGAAATGTAAGAAAGTCAAAATGTGCTGATAAGTAGTTCTTATGGGTAAATGTAGTGCTGAAGACAGCTTAGAAACATTAATGTGTTAAATTTACTTCAGATTTTTAAACACACTGAAATTGTCTGGGAATTGTACCCACACCTCCAGCCTTACAAACCACATTCCTCAAACCTTACTCAGATCTACAAACAGCAACTCTCATGGCAACTCTCACCTTCCAGAGCTTCACTGTAAATGCTGAGATGCAAAACAAAAGCGCAGAGACCCCAGGATCTAACTGCATTTGGGGAACAGTTTATATTAGAGATGCACAGAAAAGCCATTATAGCCATTATTTTTGAGCCCTTTTACATCAAGAAACCTGGAGGAAGCAAGGGGAAGGAAAGAGTGTATGGAGAGTGTGCTCTTGGAGGCAACACAACTTTCATGATATGCCCAACAGAAGAAATAAGGGTTTGTTATGATCACCTCTTCCAGCCTCCCCTACTTGTAGCCCATATGATTTTCCCATATTAAGTCCTGTTAAAAATAGACCTGCCTTTAGAAAAAAACACATCCTTGATTTAAAGTTTTTAAACTATGAAAGTCTTAAATTTTTTCATAATTAATGACTGCTGTTACTTAAAAAACCCTGCTCTTCCTGACCAATCTCAGGATGTTCAACTTCAAATTTCCAACACTGGGTTTTGTTAAACCTTTTCTAGCTTGAGCTAAGAGCCTTTATTCCTCACTTAGAATTCCTAGGCAATGATCCAGTCACTTCTTTCATTCCTTTGGATCCACTCAAGACAACACAAGCTCTGAATGGCATTACAGCAAGGGGTTTTTAAATGTTTTATATACTGCAGTGGGCTGCAGCTTGCACACAAATGTCTTGCCTGAAGCTCATACAGCAAAGCAGTAACACTTGTTCACCTTGCAGGTAATTTTCCCACCTGCTCCTCTGTCTTCTCACATTCAAGTAAAGGGCTAGTCCTTGGCTGACTGCCCATCAACCCCCCCAAGACTTTCCAAAAATCACTAACTCTGAGGTGCAGAATCCCCAACTCGCTGTTCCTTGTGGTGTGACTCCAGACTGGGTAATGCTGAAATGCACATGGGCTACCTGCATTCAGTAACTACCAAGTAACCCAAACTACTTTATGTAAATGGTTCTCAGTCTCCATCATTTAACCCTTTCTCTGCATAGTCATGTAATAGAACTTAAGCTACATATTACGCAGATTATACAAAATAAATAGTGGAGTACACTTTTTAAAGCAAAAAAAAAAAAAAAAGGGGGAAGAAAACTTTAGGCAGCACACAAGAGCTGATCTTCCCCTCAGAACCACAAAGCCACTCACCTGCTCGGTGATGAAAAGGTCAATTCCTTATTGTCCCTTCCACCGAAGCACAAACGGCATCACTGACGGGCAAGATCCACCACCTTCCTTTTTCACAGTAACGGGGGGTAGGAAGCATGAAAAAATACAACCCAACCAAGCACGCAAGCGCTCCCCCGTCAGGTTATTAAGGCCAGAAGCACTGGCTCTTGGCGAGGGAGAGGCTGTGTTGGTGCAGCCCCCTCCAGGGGAGGTGCAGCCCCACGGCCGGACAAGCACAGCCCGGTGCCCGGGCCAGCCGCTCGCCCTCCGGCGGGACCGCGCCGCGGGCTCCCCCCAGTCCCTCCCCAGGGGACCAAAGAAACCCCCGCCAACAAAACACAACCCCAAACAAACCAAAAAAACCAACCCCAAACAACCTACGAAGCCCAAATAGTTGCTATCAAGAAAGAGGGACTTACCGGGAACCTCGTCAGGAAAAGAACACGTAGAGCCGGCAGCCCCGCCGCTGCAGCCGACCTTGTTGATGCCAACTGGGCAGCCCGGTGAAGCTGGGCGGCGAAGCCCCCCTCTTTCCGCAGCGGGGCTCAGCACGGAGCGCTCGCACCGCGCCGAGCACACGCCGCCCCGCAGCGGGTAAGGGCAGACACGCACCGGCGCCCGCAGGTGCAGCCCTGCGGCAGCAAACCTCGCCCCTGCCCCGCCCGCCGCCCCGCTCCGCGCTGGGCTCCCGGGGCGGGCTGCAGCCTCCCGGGCCGGCTCAGCGCCTGCCCGTCCCCCCCGGCAGGGCAGCCGCCGCTACCGCCCCGCGGGCTCCCCCCCCGCCCCGCTCCGGCTGCTGCCGGGCAAGCTTCGCTGCCGCTCCCCAGCGGCCGCCGCTGCCCCGCAGCGCCCCGCAGCGCCGGCGGGAGGCGGGCGGTGGGGGCCGGGCCGGGGATGCGGGGCGGGAGCCGGGGCCGCCGCCGTCCCGCGCTGCGGAGAGCGGGGCGGGCCCCTCCGCGGCCGCGCATCTCCTCCCGCTCCCCCTCCGCGCACCGGGGCGCGGGGCTGCGCTCCTGGGGGGGCACCAGTCGCTGCTCCCGGCGGGAGCCCGCGGGCCCCTCCACCTGCCCAGGTCTGACGCCCCTTCCGAGGGGCCTGGGGAAGGCTGCGCATCCCCTTAATACCCTCCTTTCCCAGCAGTATTTCAGTTGTATGGAGAGAGCAGCTCGGGACGCGAGTCAGTGGTTTCTCAAGGGGGGGGAAACGGTGTTTACAGTTTTACGATTTTACAACCATTAGGAAACAGTAACTGAATCTGTTCTCTGCATTGGGCGAGGGAAGCATCCAAAGGGTTAAACGGTGTGTAAGCGTATAAATAAAAGGCACTTGTCTCAGCTGTCCTCCCTGCAGCTACAAACAATAGTTCCTAAGCTTTATGCCCATCATTTTTAACGGAACAAGTGAGCTGGACTCATCAAAGAGCTACAAGTATTTAAAAATATTCCAAATTTCAAAAGTAATCAAGCAAAACAGCATCTTGATTCATCCAGATGGATGATTCATTCACCCCCATAGGCATCCTTGGGCACCTGAAGAGCTCACATGGCAGGTGTCTGAGAAAGATAAGGAAAACGATTTGGCACTTACGTATATTTCTTAACACGTTAAAATATGGTTTTGAAACAGTGGTAGGCCATGTGAAAATACTAAAGAGCTTTTATTTTTCACAGCTGAAACTGATTTTAAAACTAATCTAATTTTATCACCTTCAAAAAATTAGAATGCATGCAACCAAATTCTCCTGCCTGGCTTTCACACATAAAATCTTAGCATTAAAATACCAGTTTATGCACAGTAGCAATGTAACATTACTTGTTACCTCAAAATTCCTAGTGATGCTTTTTAAATAGCTACAATGCTTATATTATTCCAAATAATGCGTATGTTGAGATGTTTATACTAGGGAGGTGCTACATTGACTTGGTTAGTAAAATACAAGCCCTCTGAAGGCAAATTTGAGTTTGCTACGTGTTCTAGTCACAACACCATTCTTTGACTTGTTCATGAAAAGTTACTGAAGGGATCTGCTCTAAATGAAGTGCTCAGGTATGTAATTTGTCTGTAATTGCCTCTGTAACAGTGTGAATCGTTATCAAAAAAAGATACACAGAAGAATGTATTCTGTAAGGCATGATTTAATGTTAAGTATTAAAACAGCAGCTTCAAATTTATGTGGCTTTTTTTTTTTTTTTTTCAGTATTGTCTTTTGTTTGGGGGAGGGCAGAGGGGGTGCTGGTTAAAGAAAGGGCTAATACCCATTTGCACAGCAGCTTGAGAGCTCAGGTGCAGCCCTAGCATCTCTGAACAAGGATAATTTCTGAGAACCAGCACAGGCTTTCTGCGTTTCAGTTGGGATAGAAAGCAGCTGTTCTTAGGAAACACACTATTTTGGCAGCACTGCCATGGTCTAGCCAATGTGGTGGTGTTAGGTCATAGGTTGGACTTGATGATCTCAGAGGTCTTTTCCAGTCTCAATAATTCTGTGATTCTGTGATCATGCCAATCCATATCTTTTAAGCACCCTTTGTATGCCATAGCAGACCACACAAACCAAGGACTTTATAGATCAGGATTACAAAAGTCCAAGGATTGCTTAGAGGAAAGGTAAAGCATTCTTGCTGTTGTCTCACTGGTAACTTCAATCACTGCCAGTAACACATATCCTTGTAAAGGATTACCCCATTGGGGTAATCCAAGCTGCAGATCTGTTAGGAATGACTCGTAGTGTTCGTGGCCCTTTCCCAGCATGCTATGGCAGTCCTCTTGTCCTCTGGAAGAGTGTTTTTTCCAGTTGATTTTCTTCTCTGGATGTACATCCACTAACTCCACACACCAAAAATCAAGCAGCTTAAACATTCATTGAAGTTCTGCTTCACACAACCACAATATCTTCCAAATGCGAAGAGCTTGCATGAATTACACAGAGTTCAGTTCAATAATGTTGAAGAAACCTTAGTTCATTTTCATTTCAGGTAGTACTACAGAGTGCTCTGCAAGATTTTATTTCTCCTCACCTCAATCTGATGAATCAGTAATCTATCAGTAAACACCACAAAACTAGCCTATTAATCCAATTTGCTAAACCAAAATGTTTTGAGTAAGAAATCGTGTGCCATGAAATAGAGACTTTTTCAAAAAGACCCATAATTGTTAAAAGCAAGAGCTGCTGTGGGGTAACTCCTAAATAACAGGTGCTAGAAGCAGAACTTGAGAACAAAATTTTAAAAGAAAACTTTGCCAAGGAAGCTGAGATATGCAAGGTCTCATCATCCAGTAGAGCACTCCTTGGGCTGTTTTCCAGAATTATAATTGCAGCCATAGTGAAGACAGAGGACTGTGCCTTTTACTAACTCTCATTGCTCAAGGTTTTGAGCTGTCACTTGGTGGAGGCCCTAAAAAGAAAAAAAAACAATAAACCACAAACCAGAGACTTCAGCAATGCCTTCCATTGGTCAGAAAGTTATGTAAGGTATTTTAATACAAGTGTCCTACTTCTTTGTATTTTTTTTTCCCAATGGTTTGAGTTCCTGTGTGTGCTGCATTTTAAATGAAGAACCTCTTGGCATTTCTGTAAAAAGGCTCCCTGTTCAAATTTTAATGTGGTTTGAGATACTGATGTGCTTCTCTCTATTGCCAGTTAAAAGAGGGAAAAAGTCAGAGTTATGTTTTGAAAAAATGCCTGTTATGATGCACTAATGAATAACAAGGCAAAATGACATTTAAAGAAATACAGAAATTGCTGCAGAAGCAGTAACACCACTGTATTTCTTTAAACCTTTTGAGAGCTTGATCAGCATTCCTTCTTGAAACAAGACAGACATAGTCAATCAATGTTATTATGCCTGCTGTTTTATTTTTATTAAAACATATTTAATTTCATTTGAGACTTTCATCACAATTCCTGCTTGACGAGTGTGTGACATACGGGGTTTATTGGAATGCGACATAACCCTGTCAACTATGTTTTTTTCAGTGTGCATCACAACTGTTCATGAAATCAGTGCAACCAGGTGGCCATGGGATCCAGACACACCTGCTTTTCTTAGGACTTGGATTTTGTGTTTATAACAACAGTATTGGTCTGCAAGGCAGAGGTTATTGTCCCTGAGCTTACTTGCCCCCCCCATTTTTACTTATGAAACACTAATCAGTTTTCTTAACACAATGACAAGAAACTTATCTCCAAGTAAAAAAGTAATATTTTTCCAGATTCATTCTAGTTATTTACTGTTGTCTTAGCCTTCTCCATACTGAACAAGTGCTGTGAAAAGCAGGATAAGGATGAAGAAAATGTTATACAAGAATAATGAAAACTTGTCTGATACAAGAGGGCAACATTTTGGAAAGGCCATTATCTAAGTTTTTTTCTTAACGTTAGTTACAGGAAAATTACATGTCACAGGCTTAGAAATGAAACCAGGGGAGCCAATGTCATTAGCTGTTCTGAGACAAGGCCATTTCTATTTCAGCCAGTGAAAAGATTTAGAAAAGCAGGTATTTACAAAAAGCTTTTCAGGGTAATTACAGTCTCCTGTTCTTTTTAAGAAGTTAAAAGCAGACTTAGAGATATATTGAATGCAGCAACGCATTTGTACTTCTCTACCTCACATCATAAAATGAGGAATCTATTTACTTGCTCCTGCTTTTCTGTACTACATTTAAAAGAAAAAGGAGAATGCACTTATTGACATCTCACTGTGCTATATTAAGCCAATACTTTAATTACTGCCTACAATGAACACACGCAAGCCAAGGGAATGCTCTTACAGCCCCCATTACTATGTGCACTATTTACTTAGGCAATTATTTTGATGTCAGCTATAGTGTTCTTTGCACAAGCAAGAACTAGGCAAAGTGAGAGAGAGCTGTGGAATGAAATTCTGCATAAAGAAATGTTCAGTTAATATCTGGGTGCCCTGTGTAGGAAATAAAGAAGTGTTCCTTGAGCACTGAAGGAACCATTAGTAGAACTTGAACATGTATGACGCACCTGCAAAGCATAAACTGGGAGCACAACATATAATTTCATACTAAATGTACCAAGGTACTTCTTAGAATTAGTTGCTGTTTCACTTCCAAATATCTAGCTACAATTCTATCAATTAGCAAACCCATCAGTAAAATATCTATAGTTTTCATGAATGTGTTATTGAAAGAATTTTAATGGCATCTACAAAAAGAAACATTTCAGTGGTTTCATGAAACCAAGTTATTTCCTATATATAAAATTTGTGAAGTTCAACAAGAAGGCATCTCAAGTCACCTAAATGCTGGTAATCATCTAACTTGCAAAAACCCCTAGAGTGTCAGGCAAAACTCTTCTGTGTTTGCTGTCACTGAACTACTTCAGGGTCAAGATGCTTCACCAATGCTTTTGTGTCATCTTGACTCACTGTACTTACCACTTCGATATATGCCAACCAGAAAATTAACCTATAAAACCACAGGGTTCATGCAATGCATTAACATAGTATACTGACTCACTGAACCTCATATTTATCTTTCATCTATTTAAGTATTCTGCCACAAGCAAAGATATTTGTTGACACCAACACCAACCATTTAAACCAAGCTTTCTAAGCTAATGCTTTCCATTCTGTTCAGAAACTGACAGGACATTTTAGCTCAAATAAATTGGTTGAACTTGTCCTTGACAAGAAAAAACAGCTTAGGAAACTAGAAGCCGCATTCTGCATTGGAAACAGGGTCTGGAAAAAATTACTAAGAGGGCAAATATATCTTCACAGCAAAAAATACTTCCATTTATTTTATAAAAAAAAATATTCACCCTTTGGAAAACTCAATTATATGGCAAGACTCACTAATTTGTCTTTCTTTTGCTTGTATTATGCTTTGCTCAAAACACTTGTTCAGAGTTGTAGCCTTATGAAGTAATTTTTGCCCAGAGAAAAGCTGTCATCTTGAATGAAGTGTTTCTTCAACATGGTTTAAGTGACTTACAAACACAGCCCAACTGTGTTGCCTTGAACACTACAGGAAGATAATACTTTCTGCAGGGACTTTTCTACATAGACATCCAGTTTTCTCTTTGTAGAAAGCACTTTTTCCAAAGTATGCTCTGAGTCCTTAGGGCATGATCATGTTTCTTGGCTGGCCCTACCTCCCTTCACACATGAAGATAACTGCTAGATCACCTATTTCCAGTTCAGAGAAGCCCTTTAGTCCAAAAAATCAGTTTCTTCTCATGCTTTTCATCATACATTAGACAGTACTTTGGACAATGGCTGTTATTGTTTCAGCCAGAAAGATGAAACAGGGATGTTCAATGTCTCTTCCTTTTACCTGGAATAAATGTTCATTGTCTTAACCATGCCTGCAGCAGACAAGAATAATTAAGACTTCTTGCTGCCTAACAGTACCTTCTAGTACGGGTATAGATAGACGATTACCATGTAGAAAAGTCTACCAAAAAAAATAATAATCTTTTGATACCTGGGGAAAACGAGCTCATATTTGGTTAAAAGGCTGTCTAATTTTTGTCTGTTTGTCTAATAATCTGCAGATGCTGAAAGGTAAAATCTGCTAGTTACTACTTTTTTCTCTGTTCCTCAGTGTCCTGCCTTCTCCCTTGCCCTGCTGTGTGTCTGACCTCTTGGCAGGTCAGCAGAAAACTAAAAGAAAGTTGCTCAGTGTTTTTACTGCTGATTTAGTGAGCCACATCAGAAGGGTAAGGGATAGTCACTGGAGGACAGGAGCTGCTGCTAGGGAAGGCAGGGTTGTGCTGCTGAGGAAGGAAATCCATGGGAGAGGAGCTGGACCACTCCAAATGCTGACACTGAGCCTTCACATCAGCTCAGCTGTCTTGTGGTGTTTGCTCAGCCTTAACAGTAGTGTGTGATTGTTTGGGTTTGTTTTTTTTTCAAACAACAGGGAAATAATAAGATCACCAAAAGGTAAATATATCCATGTAACATTCTTGCCAGTTTTTAATTTAACATCTAGTGGTATGGCATTTGACATCAGCTGTACTAAGAACAATGTCAGGAATGCATCCCAGTCTTGTAATGGTTCATTTCACCTCACTAAAGCAAATAATACCTTAAAAAATAAGTGCTCTGGTGATGGTAAAGAACCACATCGTATTTAACTTCCATGCATTTGAGAAAAGGACAGCAGTATGTCTGCTTTTAGCAGCTGATGCTGCAGCATTTCTAAACTATAAAAGACCGAGATTAAGAGGTTTTTTATGCAGAGTATACAATTACAAAATTCACAGACTAGATGTTTTTAAACAAATACATTTTAAACAGTTCTTATTTTTACTTAAATATTTATACATCATAAAACCTGTCATCTTCTACCAAAAACTGTAGGAGTTTTTGCACAAGAGCTCTCATAATTTATAATCTTACAGCAGCATTTTGATTACTGCTTGAGTAACAACACCATATTCTGTGCATTTTAAGATATCGTTTAATATAATTTATCAGGAGCAAGTGAAGAGTTAGAAACGTGACCAGGCAGCCTTGGTACACTCTGATGTTTACTCAGTAACCTCACTGAAGGTCATTTTCTTTACCACGTTACCATTTTCAGAAGTCTTGACAAATAAATAATTGTCTCAAAAATAATTGAAATTTATGAGCCTTCATAGTCGTATCAATAACCTCGCTAAGACTTCTGGCTCTTTGACTTCAAAGCTTAGCCATGTACTTAAGTAAAGCAAATTGCAACTGAGAATTTTAATATAGGGATCACACACTGTCCATATGTGGTGAATTTTGGTTTGTAGGAGGAAGTAATTCAATAAATTTTGAACAAATAGCTCTGGAACCATTTCAACTGAACCCAGCCAAGTTCTAGTCATTAAAAAAACCAAGGGCACAAACAAAAACAACCACATCATGCAATTTATTTCCTTTAAGGTATGTATTTTAAAATTCTGACCACTAGCAATTTCAACTAAATTGCCTTGCATATTGTCTTCCTAAACAGTGTTTTGGAAAAGTAAAATATATTCTATAATGTTTATTTGATCAACTTGGGAAACCAAGTCTTTTCCTGTTATACACAGGATTATATATTGACTTTCTAAATCCAGAGTTACAGCTATAATTGGTCCAAAAGTTGTTAATACAGAATAATAATGTATAATAGATGTAAAAAATTAATAATACATTCTAAATATAGTGTGCATTGCCATTGACCAGTTAGACATAGTCTCGTTTCCTTATCTTATGGAACAAAGGCATCACTTTCAGAACAAGGTAAAAAAGACATCATCTGTCCTAGGTTTTCACTTTCGTGTTCTGCTCTGCAGTGGTTCCTGATGTTCCTGGTTTGTAGTTACCAAGTCATGAGAAAAATGACTGAAGCAGAACAAACGATAAACAGTGCATGCATCTTCCTCTCATGCTCCAAGAAATCTGGTATCTGAAGACCTTTAAGTAACACCTTCCACCCTCCTGACTTTTTTGTCTCTCTAGTTGTCAAGTATTACTGAGTAAAGCCATGCTGACAGTTCTGGACTTCAGAAAGGCTGCAGCATTAGTTTGTAATAAGCCTTTACAAGACGCTCAATCCAAGGCTTGCAAAAAAGTATGTGA
The DNA here is from genome assembly GCF_020740795.1 of Apus apus. Taxonomy (NCBI): domain Eukaryota; kingdom Metazoa; phylum Chordata; class Aves; order Apodiformes; family Apodidae; genus Apus; species Apus apus. Next base: position 103,619,702 of record NC_067282.1, read on the forward strand.
CTAATTTTTTATGCTTCCTTTTGCCTGTGTGATCCACTGTCATTTGTTGACCAGTGGAAGTATTTTGAAATGCAGGTATGCTGGGCTTCATGTTCCAAAATCCTCCAAGCTGGCTGTCAACTTCTTTTTCCCTCCTCACTCTGCTTCTGTTACTGTTTTATCTGTCTCTCTCACGTCTGTGCTGTCCACACAATCTTCACGCGTAACATTGTGCTTCAAATCTGTTTCTCTAACGGTGGCTTTTCTTTTTAAGCCAGTCAGGTTACTTGCCCCTGGGTGCTCTCTGGTCACCTGAACTTAGGATAAGTTTTCAGAAGTGCTTGAAAAAAGAAGCACTTCAAACACTCTCTGTTAGTACTAAGTGCCAGAGAGTCATCTGCAGCTACCTGTTCACGTGTTGCAGCACAGTACCAGTGGACCTGTCCACAGTACCAGTACCTGGTCCACCAGCAGTACTGACCACTGTGCTTTTTATCATTGCAGCAGTTATGCCAGAGCAGTGTGCCCCAGGAGCTGGGAGGTGGGGAAATGAGCATGGGGAAAGGAAGGCATTGATTTAACATACTTGCTCCTGAGATAAAGTAAGCATTTAAGAATTTCATCTGGTCAAGGTAAACCCTAGAATCAGCTGTGTACACTGTCGTGCCACAAAGGTCATCTGACAAACCAAATCAGCCTCTAAGGAAGCCAGTATGGACTTGAAATCCAGCCACTCCAGTGTGGGACTGAGAAAAAGCCCTGCACGTCGCAGCAAATCAGACCAAAGGCAGCTCCGTGCAGATGCAGCTATTCCAGCTCCACGCCACGCTAAGACATTTGCACAGGCTTGGTGCTGTACTTCTGTTCTCACTCATGATCACAGTGTGATTTAACAGTACCATGACAATTCCAAAAATGCAGAATCTGCTTTGACAAACCATTTGTAGCTATGGAAATAGCAATATTTATGACAATCCACAAAGAATTTTTGAAACAATTGTTGAGTGGGCATTCAGTTCTGCAAAGGGAGTTCTAGCGAGTCACTGCAGTTAGCATTAAAACATCTCTCAGGAGAAAATATCATTCAGAGAAGCAAATAACTGAAACCTCTGCTAGAGCCAGCATAGAAGCTGCCATACTGATTAGCTCAAGAGTCCATCTAATCCACCACCCTGTCCACTGTGGTACTTAAGCACTGAGCCTGCAGGAAACGATTAAGAACAAGAGCAGCACGCTCCGATCCTTCCTCCAGCATCTGGCCACATGTAGCTTAGGAACTAAGAAAAATTAAATACCAGAATTATGCTGGTTTTGTACTCAACAGTTTAAGTTAGAAGTGAAGTTTAAAAATATTTACAACAGTTTAAAGGAAAAAGTGAGAGAGAAGGCATAATATTTTAGCTGCATTGGTGTTCACATTTTTTATTGCCTCTGCTCAAGCAGCACAGGATCTGCACAGCCTGCCACCTCTCCAGTATGCCAGATCCCCTTCAAATACTTGCTTTCTAACCAACAAATTACTTGAGCTGCTCTGTTCATTCTCTAAGAGCCCCTGTTCTGCATTTGAATGATGACAGCCAACAGCACTTTCAAATTTAGGGTTGTATTTCTGAGCCACTTCTTTCAGCACTTTTCACAGCTCCTATTACAATTCACAGAACTAATTGTACTGCAAATCCATTTGCATTTTCCAGTGTTCAGTTCACAGTAGTGTAATAAAGAATTAAGCAATGTTATCAGGTAACTCCCCTTGAAAAGATGTGTACTGGCTCCGTGCTACCATCTAGCATTGCTCTTGTGAAACCAGTAACAGCATTAGTCATTCTCAAGAAATAAAAAGGAAAATATGACTCAGGGAAAAAAAGGAAATAACCACTCAACAGTTGTGAAAATTGAATAAATGTAAGTCTAAAACTACCTCAAAAGATGATTTTAAACCTCCTTCTCTCTAAAGGTTAGCTGCATGCCTGGCAGATGTTATCTAATGTGCTATTCATTCAGCGAAGGTGATTCCAAACCAGGTCTGCTCCAGAGTTTATTACTCTAATACTTCAATACTCTCCCTGAGTTCCATTTAAAGTCATTGTTTCTTGCCCTGCCTTTCATCATATATTGGCCCATTAATCACCTTTTTCAGTAAATTGCTACCCATTCAGACACATCGACAAGGAAGGCTGGAGAAGGGATATAAAAAAAAGGCAGTTCCTCCACAGATCACATTTTCTAAGCTTCCTTTCAGTCTTCTTGCCTTCCGAAGAATTACTTTTCTATCTCTGTCCTGCTACCACACTGGGCTGAGAGTTACATTCAGTGCCTGATCAGCACCAAGCAGAACAACATAACTGCCCTCCGCGGTATTCTTTACTTGATTTAGTTACTTTTAACATCATATTTGTGTTCCTGTTTTTTGTAATTTCATATTTTTCCCTGCAGCACCACTGCCTGGAGAATTAGTCCCCATTTTGTATTTGTGCATTCGATCTCTTCATTTTACAGATAGTACTTCGAGTTTTTACGAAATTTCTTCTTGATTTATTTCTTCAAACGATTCAATATTTTAAATTTTGATCCCATCATTCAATGTGCTTGTAACTTCTTTCAACATGCTGTTATTAAAAACCCTTTATAAGCACCCTTTTTATTCCATTATTCTGCTTGTTTCTACTAGTACTGATTAGCTCTTGGGGCAAAAAAACCCAACCATCCTCTTGCATTTATTCCTCCTACTTTTGATAACCTCTTTTTAAGAATGATTATTTAGTTTTTCCCTAGATTACAAATTCTTGTGTGGGAGAGCATAAAAAAGAGACATTTACTACCAAATAACACACCTACTATTAATTTCCCCTTCATCCATTAAACCGGCTGTCCTACCAAAGAATTAAATCAGATTATTTGACATATACTCTTGGCAAATCTGTGCTGTTTTTTCATGGATGATACTGGGTGTTTATTTGTAAACACTTCCTGGATTAATACTTGTTTTGCCATTTTGCTATTTATCTAATGCCTCTCTGGATGTGGAGCTGAGCCTGATGGACTCAGAATTTTCTCAGACCTCTTGATCTCCTCTTATCAATAAAGGGTAGCAAGGGAGGAAGGACGGGTAAATTTTTTTGCATTAGGACCTCCACATGTATACACACATAAATCATTCAGGAACCTTCTCTATTTTCTGGGAAATCCGCTGAGATAATTGCTGCTAATATTTCAAAGAAGGTATTTCTTTGAATATTTCTAAACAGAACTGAAAAATAGTCTGGAAAGTATTTTCACATGATAAGATACCGCACCCAGAAGACACAATTGCAAATGGGCATGATCTCTGAAAATGCAGAGAATAAAAAATGCACAGGACCCAAGGGAAAGTTTTAGCCCTGTTAGCTTTTCTCCAGGATGCCAGTGCATATACAAAACATGCTTCCACCAGCTTTTGTCTCCTTAAAAATAAACATGCAATTTCAGCCCTAGCTTTGAACTAGTAGTACATTAAAAAGTATTTTATTTTACTCTTTATAGCTTCCAAGTCTGAAAGCCTATGAAAATTTTGCAGAGGTCACAACACAAAAACTTTATACTGAAGGAGATGTTGTTTTGTGTGTTTTCCTATGGCTATATGCATTTGTGCTTGCTCATAAAGATTTAGTCTTCGTGCTCAATCTTCTCCTCCGACTGCAGCAAATATTGAACATGAAAGCTAGTTTGAGAGCAAGCAACATAAAGATGTTTTGCTTTCCTTCCCCATGTGCTTTCCTGTTTTCCAAAGAGAGTATTTCCAGTGTACATACAAGTAACAGTGAACAAGAGACATGTTAGTCAGGTAAGTGTATTTCTGTCCATATATATGCCTCCAAAACTGGAACAGGAGGAAGCCCTGGTCGTCTCACTCGTGTTCAGTCTTGTTTAGAAAGACCAGGTATCACAGGGAGTAAATCCACGCAAGACCTTCCTCCAAAATAGTAGTAGTAATTTAATAATAATAATAATAATAATAATAATAATAATAATAATAATAATAATAATAATAATAATAATAATACAATAATTTAATAATAATTTGATAACAATCTGATAACAATAGCATAATAATAATAATAATAATAATAATAATAATAATAATAATATGATGATGATGATGATGATGATGATGATGATGATGATGATGATGATGATGATGATGAAAACCCCCGGCATTTGACAATTCTGCGTTGTTTTGTCCTTCCTGTTTCCCAGGCAACTTCAGAAGGAGAGAAAATATCTGATGCATTTACGTATGCACATGGTCAAACAAATCTCAGCGTCAATTCCTCATATTCAAGTGGAATTAGAAGAACCTGAAGCTGCAACTCGCCATCCTTAACACCCAGCGTCAACGCCGGGCCAGACAACCGACGCGGATCCACCCAGAACCAGGAAATAAGAGACAGACACCGCCGGGCGGGTGCGGGAGGCAGCGCCACGACTGCCCCCCCGGGGAAGCCGCTCCCTCGGGAACGCTCTGCGTCCAGCCCGGGGCACACACTACAGATAAACCATCCACCGCGCTTGGGGGGGGGCTGCGCACACCGCTCCGCAGGGTTGCCCGCACCAGCAGCCCCCAGCCCCCGCCCCGCCCCGCCGGCCCCGCCCGCCGCCGCAGCAGCCCCGCCCGGCCCGGCGGAGGCGGAGCCGCGCAGGACCCGCCGCCGCTGCCGGAACAGCCGCCGCCCGAGCCGGGGCCATGGAGGAGTTTCACCCCCACAACGACGAGGTGGGGGCCGCGCTCGGGCGGGGAGCAGGGCCCCCCGCCAGCCCGCCCGCCCTGCGCTGCCTCTGCCGCGCCCCAGGGACCGGCCGCCAGCCGGGCGGGCAGCCCGAGCGCTGCCCGGGCCGGGCGGGTTGCGGGGGGCGGGTTGCGGGGGATGGGGGGGGGGGGGCTGCCCTTCCCCGCCCTCCGGGCAGCCCGGGGCCCGCGCCGCAGCTGGCGGCCCCTCAGGCGGGTCGGGGTTTCCCGGCGGGGCCCTGGCCCTGCCGGCTGCCTGTCAGGGGGCTGCGGGTCACCCGCTTCGGTTCTGGGAGAGAAGAGTTTCTGCGAGGGAAGGGACGCGGGGCTGGAGGGCACGACCGGCCGCTGCGGGGCCCTCGGGCTGCGGCCGCTTTTCGGCTGTCGGCCCTGGAGAGACCGCCCCCCCCCCCCCCGCCCCAGTGCTGGGCCCGGTCTGCGCCGCGGGCTGAGCCCTGCCAGCCCCAGCTGGGGAGCCCTTCCCTGCCCCCCCCGGCCCTTCCCTGCCCTCCCCGGCCCTCCCCGGCCCTCGCGTCTCCAGCCACCAGCGTTCATTAAGTGTCGTTGTCCCTGGGGTTTCTCTCGTGGCCCCTGTTTCCAAATTGCTAGATTCCGAGGGGCAGATGGCATGCATGTTTCCTTGGGAAGCCAATGGAAACGCGAGCAGGAAGGAGCAGAAAACAGGAGGCATTAATCCTTGGGAGGTTTTCCTGCACTCAGGAAGGTTCTTTGAATAAGATAAATGACTGCGGAAATGAGTCTTTTTGATACGGAGGCTGCAGAACCTCCTGTTACCGTTTGTTACCCAGATGCAACCCTTGGACTAGTAAGCCTTTGACTCCAATAAAATCCAGAATTAAGAGCCAGAGGAAAATATTTGGCATTTAACTCTTAGTCTTGGAGAATATTACCTTGACAAGCACAGGCAGTGGTGGAATTTAATCTTTACACAGGGTGTAAATTGAACCTGCTGCTGAGCTCGCTGAGGCCCAGGCTTTTTGGACCCTTTCAGATATGACTAGCAAAACAATGCTAAGTAAAGTATATAAGGTGCTGGGGAAAAAAGTAAGATTCTAGGATTCTACTAACTGACTTATACAATACAAAGAACTAGATACTGGGCCTGATCATTACGTGTTACGTAGAGTAAAAATGCATCATTTGTTTACTTTCTATCTGAAATAATAATATTTCATTTTTATTACAGATGATCTTCAATGCTGATGAGGCCCACAACATAGTTAAGGAGGTAGGTTTTAACTAACATCTCTGTTTCAAAGAAAACCTTTACCTTACCTTGCACTGTAGTGAAAGCAGTTACTTTCATTGATCATCCCGGATAAATTCAAACTTGGGTGAAACTATTATTTATATCAAATAAAGATGGAGTTTCATTTGGAGCAGCTTTAAGCTTCACCTAATTGCTGTCTTCAACTACCTTAATAAGAGAAGATTGATAAGAGAGAGCCAGAGTTCATATCACAGTGGTAAGATGAGAGGCAGCAGTCACACATTGCAAGGGAAATTCTTTTTTCCCCTCTTTATCCAGCTAGAGAGTAGTTAATCACTAGAGAGACCACAGGGAGAGCTTGTGGAGTCTCCATTCTTTGAGATTTTTAAAACTTGAACTTGCCTGAAGAAGGCCTCGACTGACATGATGAGATTTGGGAGTTAGCCTTGGCTTGAGCAGGAGATTGCATGACGTGAGCTTGTTATACTGGCAGTACTTTAAAGAAACAGTTTTTACACGAAGGGAGGAGATTGAAAGTGCTTAGCCTGATGGTCTAAATTACATGCCTAGTAAATGGAAAGTGATTAAAGAAGAGTCTGTGGTGCACAAATGCTGTCACATTTTGCAGGTAAATACGATTTTGAGAAAGGAACTTCTAGATGGGGTCTGCAGTTCCTTTCTCACCTGTCCTGTCTGGAAGGGAAAGGGCTGGGCTTTTAGAGCAGCTCCAGTACTCAACAGCAAGCTCTTGGATTCAACCCTTTATGTAACTGTCCCTGCCTTGAAAGGCCAAATATGGTATGACAGAGTCTCTTTACTTTCCCACCAGGCACTGGGAGTAAAGCCAAGTGTTTTTGTCTCTGATTGAAAGCTTATCCAGAGCTGAGGAGCTCTAGCACTGGGTACATTTCTGGAAGGACAAAAATCCCCAAGGGATCTTGTCCCTCTGCTATCTTCTATTCTATTTTGTGAATGCTAGTTTCCGTTGAGTCCTTTGTTCAGCTTTATACACTGTGATCAGAACTAATTGGGCTTTTTAAGATCTGGGGCACAAAACCCTTACACAGCCTGTTAGTAGGTGGTTAGTACATGGGATTCATCTTGCTGCATCAGAGAACACAGTTTTACTTTACTTACCTTTTTCAGGTGTGCATTTCCTAATTACATTTCTCAATTTTAAGAAGTATCCATCAGCACGTAGTTCTGAATTTCTTAGGAGCAGAGAAAACCATTGGAGAGTTACAATTAGAGAGAAGGCCTTCTGTTAAATTGTTTTAAGTTAAAGGAAGTGTTGGCCAATCAGTAGCTGTGGGAGGATACCTAATTTTCAAGCCATTCAAGTATTTCTCGTGCTGCAAAATACGACCCTTGAGTATCTCTTGGTTTTCTGTCCTCCTTGTCTTGTAAGCTGGGGTATACATTTCACCATTGTGGCTCTGGCTCGCTGAAGATTTTTTTTAGATTTTCTCCTGTTAAAGGAGAAGCCACTGCTGGAGCATTTGCCCACCATTCAGGGAGTGGTGGGTGAACTTTCACTGCCTGAGTCTTCCAACTGCTAGCCAGAGTCCCTTCACAATGGATGACTCTGGTGAACTGACAGGTACCCCTTTTGATTCCACTCACACACACACACACACACACACACGCTTTACTCTCAGGTGCATTTCATCCTTCTTCAGGGTTGACCCTAGTTCTCCTCACAGCAGAGTCCCAGACATCAGATTTTATAAAAATAAATAATGTAATTGGGAGGTAGAGCAGCAGGGTCAGCTCGAGCTGGGTGCCTCTAGAAGGGGACCCTGAACAAAGAAATCACTGGGCAATTACCCCCTTGTGAACTGTACACGTCTTCTAGTCCAATAGGAGTTTTTGGTCTAGGATCTTCCTACACCCTGTTGGATTCTTCTTATGTGTCCAGACAGACAGGCCATTGACTGTTCTTACCTTGTTGATTTGCAGTCTCTGCTGACAGCTGTAGCTGCCTTACCTTCTGGTTTGGGCTTCTTTTGCACCTGTGCCCCTTAGCAGAACTTGGGAAACCGGAAAAGTCTCAGACTTAGGAAAAACATTTCTTAAGGACAACCAAAACATCAGTGTGTTACCAACATCTTTCTCATGCTAAAAAGACAAAATACAGCACTGTACCAGCTATTAGGAAAATTACTAAGAAAATTAACTCTGTTGCAGCCTAAGGCTTCAGTAAATTAGCTGCTCATGCTAAGTAAGTGAGACCAAGGAAGAAGCATAAATTCTGCAATATTATCACAGAATGGCTAAGGTTGGAAGGGATCTTAAAGATCATCAGGATCCAGCCTCTCTGCTGTGAGCAGGGGCACCTCACACTAGACCAGGCTGCACAAGGCCTCATTATAAATCAAAGTAACTTATTCTAAGGAAAACGTATTTACTTAAGCTAAACAACTAGTATCTCTCAACAATTGCTCACATCTCTGAAAGGCTGACCAGCCTAAGCTGACATCTTTATTTGAGTAGTACCATTTCCAGTTCAGTAGCTTCTGAAAGCCAGTCTGTAGTAGGGGATCATTAGGAACAGTGGGATGTCTTAGTATCTTCATTGGTGAACAGATTCATTAAATTAACTTGGGACTGAAAGCGTATAGCTAAAATCTTTCCTATGAGAAATGTTTGGTCAGAGCCTCATTTTTCTACATGTAATAATGTGGTCAATATGTACTAAAAATAAGTTCCAGAGAATGCTCATTTTACTTCCCATTCAGCAACTAATACCTCAAGAGATTTAAAGTAATCCTGTTGCCAGACAAAATTCCTCAGATTATGTGAGAGATTTTAAACCTGTACATTTTGAAGTATGTTTACTGTAACTGTTTTGTTTTTTCTCTCTTTTAGTGCATAGAAAGTGTTATAGGCAAGGCAGATTACAATCACAACAAAGTCAACCAGTGGACTGCTGCTATAGTAGAACAGTCACTGACACATCTGGTAAAACTTGGAAAAACATATAAGTACATTGGTAAGTATAAGCAGTGATACTCTTACCACATAGAATTACAATAAATAGTTGCTGAAAGGTTCATTTGAATGCAGTGCTATATTCAGTAGAAAGTTTAAAACTGTAAACAAAGCAGAGCAGATACCTGAACTCTTCTGTTACATGGATTTTTGGTAAAACCATGGCAGTTTCACTTGGTCTAAGCATAGTAGCAATACTTAGCACAGAAGATGACATGTTGCACAATCTTTCCTTACTGTTAAGCAACCCAAAACTATTATATCCACTTTCTCATACTGGTTTAGGAGATAGATGCTGTTTATCTTAAATAAAATTTTCAGAAGGATTAAGCTTCCTATAAATACAGACATTTCAAACACTTTAGTCCTAAGCTAAGTGATGTCCCACTATATTTATGTGCATATCTGTGGAAGGGAAATGGCAATAAGTTTAATCCAGTTTGGTTCTTACATGGAGCGTTGGTGAAATAGCAAGTGTAGCAGCACTGTTCTGTTTGGGAAGTCTTGGTTTCAGATTGTCACTGGTTTTATAATCATTGCAGGTTGCCCAGAGAAGTGGTGGAAGCCCCATCCTTGTCAGTGTTCAAGGCCAGGTTGGATGGGACTCTGAGCAACCTGATCTAGTGGGAGGTGTCCCTGTCCATGGTTGGGGGGTTGGAACTAGATGGTCTTTAAGATCCCTTCCAACCTAAACTATTCTATGATTCTGTGTTTTCAGAGAGCAGCCAACTAGCACTTTTAAGAAACAATTCTCATCAAGTGTGACTTTTGCTCTACCTGTGAGGACAGTAGCTGCAATCCCATTCTGATGTGCACATGACACAAGCCATACCTAAGCAGTTTAAGAGATAAAAACCATAATCCTATTAACAAGCATTTTGTTAAAGCAGGTGTCTTTATGCGAGTAAAAATAATTGTGAACTGCATACCAAGTTCTTGAAGAAAATACTGAGAGCAAGGGGATAGTCAAAAAGGGTTTTGACTCCACTGTGTGCTGCCTGCCAGCCATTTGAAAACAATGTAGGCTTGAGTTCAGAAGTACTGAATGATTCACCCCTTCTTTAATAACTAATTCCTTGATTTTACGACTGTATCTTGCAGTAACCTGTGCAGTGATGCAGAGGAGTGGAGCTGGTCTTCACACAGCAAGTTCGTGCTTCTGGGATACCACAACTGATGGTAAATTTCCTCAGTCAAGTGATAAGTTTGTGGCAAAAGAAAAGTTACTTATTTCTCAGTTGTAATAGGCTAAACATTTTCAAGAGTGATTGTAGAAAGCTTTAGCTTCCAAGATTAGATGCATGTTTACAATCCCAGCAGGAATACTGTGTTAGCAGTTAGTGCCTGCATTAAGAGTGATTGCTTTGTAAATTATAAGAAGTGGGAGTAGAAATGGCTTCATACTGAAACAAGAATCAAAGCATTTAATCCTCGTCAGTAACCACAGATCAGTCGAAGAAACAGTAAAATGTTGCTTGCAGCAAATGCAAGTGGCTGATCCTGAACATATCTGCCTGTGTGCTGTACAGGAACAGCTCTGCTCTGGAGGAGAGCAGAACATGGCAAAAAACAGAAATAGTTTGACTTAACAGTATGTTTTTCAGTTCTTAACTATTGGCCAGGCTTTGGATGCATTTTATTGCTTCTAAATTAGTTCTAAATGAATTTTTTCCCAGGTTTGGAGTATCATGGGGAAGCAAAATTAAAATGATCTTAAGTCTGTCACAGACTCAGAAAGGTCTTTTTAGAAGAGGGCACCAAGAATAACTTTAAATTAGAGATGCCACTAGAAAGTCAGCCAAGGTAAAAAAAAAATAATAAAATGAAGTAAACAAGTACATTTTTAATCTTCATGTTTCCTTGGCCTGCAAGGCATTGATATATTGATACAACAGAAGAGGAAAACCTACAGAAAGTAGACACTAGAAGGAATTTGATACAGTCTTTTCCTGATTTCTTGTCTGATTGTCTTGCCAATTTAATTATGAGATTTTCAAGGATTTTTGCAAATCCAGCTTTTTAATAGAAGGATACTGCAGTTGTGTTTTCCTGGAAATTGTCTTAAGCATACAAGGCTCATGTTAGGTAACAAACAATGTATGAGTTAACGAAAATGTTTTGAGGACTGTAGTCTATTTATAGCCAAGATGACATAATAGTACTTACCTTAAATCACTGCTGAAATACTCATGCTTATTTGATACCATTTACACTGCAGTAAAGTGAATGTAGTAAAGACACTGGATTTCTATTTTCTTCTAGGAACCTGTACAGTGAGATGGGAAAACCGAACAATGAACTGCATTGTCAATGTGTTTGCTGTTGCTATTCTCCTGTAGCTGACTGGAAGATAAATATAAGCAACACCAAAGCCTTTAAAAAAAATACAAAACATCCCAACACATGACTAAATATTTCAAATAATTATTTGGTTTTGTATGAGGAGCATACAGAAGTTCTCAACAGAGAACATACAGTCTAAGCCAGTTCTCATAGATTAATTATCTAAAAGCTAGCAAAAAAATTAAAAATATATATGTGTCTCTATCTAAAGTGAAAATTTTAGTAATTTAAATATTCAGAGTAGGTTAATGAGAAGATGCCACAAAGATCAATACAACTTATATCAAAGCTAATATCAAAGACACTTTATTCAAGAGGAACAAAACACATCAAAGGAAAGGTCAAAGGGCAAGCAAGACCTCTCAGGATTATGGTGCATTTGGGAACAAATTATGAACACAATTCAGAGTGGATATACTGTAAACAGTACTGGTGCTTCATGTTTGATTAAACAAAAAATCTGTCACATTGAGTGCTGGTGCCTGTGAAATTGCCCAAGCATCACGTTTCAGTCAAGCATGACCATTTACCTTGAAATTAAATCCAGTTAAGCTTTTCCCCTGGAGGCAGAGGATGACTTCATTGGGATAAAGGTGAAATATACTTAGTACAAGCAGAATTCTAATTTATCTTCAGAATGAAGAACGTAGTATTTGTTATTTATTCAGGGAAAAATGCTGGGGATCAGACGTCAGCCCTTAATTCATAGTTTACAAATCTGAAAACATTCTGGAGGTACTTAAATTTGGTTTTGTTCCATGACTGCATAATTTGTAACAAGCACTTTACTGATTCCTCATGCAGTGGCCAGGAGCTAGGGCAGTAAGACTGGACCCACATTACTCCCAAGCAGGATTGAAGTGTTTGGAGAGAAGGCGCATTTCTAGAGGCTCTTTCTAGCTTAGAAAGCATTTATCTTTAAGCAACATATTCTTTATAGGAGTGTTTCCGGTGTTCTCTAAGTCTAAAATTGGATCTTAGTCCTGAGAATTAATACAGTTAAAGTTCAAGCACTGAGACTCCTGTAAAGATTTATGCAAGCTCTTAACTTTCCTCATTTGATGAGTCTTAACTTGAAATAGTCCACGTGGAAGAAAAGCATTTGCACACATACAAGTATTTGCTGGATTGGGGCCTACATTTTTGTTGATTAATGCACAAATTATATGATAAAGAGATGTATCAATACCAAAAATGCCTAAATGATTGCTGCCACTAAGTGGCAGGTACATTAAGTTGTTTTCTCAGATGCTGCTTAAGGATAGACACTTGTCTTTATTACTGCACGTCATTGGAAGAGACTGGTAACTACCTGGTAAACAGCTACCATAAGGCTGTTTGGGATTTTAACATGAATATTAAAGCACTATTATGCAGTTTTGTTTAGTTGTGGTTTATTATTTTTTTTAGATAACTGACTATTAGGGCATGTAGTAAGTGTCCTGTAAAAAGAACAAGCTAAAAACTATTTAATTGCTGAAGCTGTATACACATATAGCTAGTATAAGACTACAGAAGGAACGTGTGTATGTGTAGTTTACAATACTGTTGATAATCTCTTGCTTTGCAGACAAATACAGTTTCCACTTTTCCCCAAGTGCAAGTAAAACTAATACTGTAGTATTGCATATGCCTAACAGGCAAGTGTAGTGTGAGGATGATGTGTGTGTGTGTATGTCGTGCTGACTTTCAAATGTATAATAATTTAGCATTATTTGGATTAGGTCAGCAATTTCTGAACTAGGTGCCAGATCCAAGAACTGAGTTGTGGGACTGACAAAAATGCAGTGGTCTCACTGATGTTTGGTACTGCATAAAGTGAAAAGTAAGTGGGGTAGCAACTGGAAGAAGGTTTGTTATGATTGGTACGTTGTAAGAAGCAGGTGATTAAAAATAGTGATGGGTGTTATCCCCCTTTAATGGGCATTCTGGTGCCACGGTCGGAAGAAATATCCAAATAGGCATTTGTAGTCTCATTTGCTGTTTTTGCTTTACTTGAAAACAAGATGCACTGAGTAAGACTGTCAGTTTAATGAGGCTTCATGAAGGTTCGGCTGCAGAAGAAACCCAGAAAATTCTGCTTAAATATAAGACTACTTCATTTTTCTTTCTACCAAAAAAAAATAAAGTTTTGCCTTAGTTGTGTTTTTGCCTCATGTTCTTATCAATATATATAGGAAGTGAGAACAATATTGCTCTTTCTTTCCTTCACTTACATACAATAGTGAGAACTTGGGAAATGTACTGGAAGTTGTGCGTGTATTTTAGAGACAAAACCTCATCAAGGGCTAGTTCTCAGACTTGGTCTAATTTCTCACACCTCTTGTCTACTTAGACCTCTTCCTCTAACTGCTTGTCTTAATGCGAATTAAAGCTTTTGTTGCTCCAGGGAAAAGCATTTTCATTCTGCATGTATGTTCCTACATAGGATTTCATGACGAAAGACACCTGTTATTCTTCCCATGCAGATTGTGTTAAACTAAACAGAAAAGTGTGAAAGGGAAACTAAGGGAGCAGGTTCAGTACTTTCCTTTTCCTTGCCTGCCAGATGTCTGTCAGTAACTTGTTACATTTCTGATAACTGTCTTCTAATTATACTCAAAGAAACAAGTACAAATCCCAGTATGTTCAGTTTGGGCTCATGCACTTCACCGTTCATTATGGTTTGTGTCGGGTGCTTACGGTTACGTGCCTGAAGAAAAAGAGACAGATAGGCAAGTTTTGTAGGCAAGACACTACCATTTCAAATAAATGTTTTTACCAGTCAATGACAGAACTTGTAATCTATGCTTATGTAGCTTCACAGTGTAGAGACTGTTCAGAATCAAAGCCATTAAAATCCCCGACCCACAGGGGAAGGTGACGAGATGGACTAGGTGGCTCAACTGCAAGAAACTCACTTTGTAATCAGCAGGTTCTTCTCATGGTCCTATATTGGATATAATTAGAAGAATTTCGGAACAGGTCTTCCTAAATAAATACATAATATCTGCAAAACCCTCCATCATATCTGTAAACTCCTTAGGAATAAATTAAACATTCCTTGTTCTCTTTTTGTGGTTTACTGAAGTTTTTAAGGTAGCCTTGATTCACTGCTTGTTCATGACCACTTGGGTAAAATTAGAGGCTGGGGGAAAGATGATGAATTAAGGCCTTGTTTGACAAAACAAAATATTATCTTAATATAACATCATACACACGTACATACAGTTTGTTATTTTAAAATGCCATCAAAAAGATGTAAGGACCTCACCAATCAATGCTGTAATAGCTATGTAGTGTTCACCCCTGAGTTGAGCATTTTAGGAAATTAATCTTAGAGAAACAGCTGTAGACAGATGGTCTGCTGATCTTCTGAACAAGTTCTAGCTGCCTGTTTCATGTTGCTCATTACAGGCTTCCTGAATGATAGTTGAAAGGATTGTTTGTAGGGAGCAACGTAAAAGCTGGCTCCGGAAGGGAAGAAAATGAGTAATGTAAGGTGTAGAACTGGATCAGCTGAGGCTCAGGGGTCGGTGTGGAGACCTTCCAGGCTCAACTCTGCACCATTGCCTTGACACCTCGGGCGAACTTGTGCAGTTGCCGCGGGGAGGAGAGAGGGGTGTGCGCGCAAGGTTTTTGCTGCCTTGAAGCAGCAACCGGTCAATGCCTGCTTTCCAGTTTGGGCTTCAGGGGTCGCTCCGCTTGAAGCCCGAGTAAACCCCTCTGCGCGGGCAGCGCTGCTGCCGCCGGGGGGACCTGGACAGGGCCTGGGCTGCCCGTAGCTGCGCTAACGCGGGCCACGTAGCCCTGGCAAACGGGGCTTCAGCCGCCCGGGACCTTGGGTGCCGGCTCCCTGGCTCTACGCCGGGCCCCCCGCCCCGACGTCCCGGTGCCAGCAGCTTCACGGCACTAAACCCTGAGCCGGCAGCGTTAGCGCTGGAGCACGCACCGGCCGCCGGCACCGCCGGGCTCCCAGGCGGGCGCAGCCAGCGGCTGCCATCCAGGGTTTGGCGAGTCCCTGGCTGCCGCGGGCCGGCGGGGCAGCCAGACCGCCCCGGCCCCGCACCTCCCCGGCTCCGCACCGCCCCGCAAAGCCCCGGCTCCGCCCCGGCCCCGCCCCGCCCCGGGCCCGCACCGCCCCGGCCCCGCACCGCCCCGCACCGCCCCGGCCCCGCAGCCGGCGGCAGGAGGCGTCCCGGCTGGCCCCGCAGCGCCCTCCCCCCGCCCAGCCTCCCGTGGCGGGAGGGGCGGCCGAAGGGCAGTCAGACACAGCCCCTGGCGTGGCCGGAGTGGAAGTATCCCGGCCGTAGCTTTAAAAGCAGTCATAGTAACACGTAACAGTGACCTCCTTGCAGAACAGCCTGGGGCAGTTTGGCGATGCCATTCCCTGTTGAAAGGTGCGTTCAATGAAATCGTTGTCGCCTCCAGGAGAGGTGAGACCGCAACCTGCCATTGCCGGCCGGCAGACAGCCCGCTGGCATCCCTCCTACTTCCCCGCTGGAAATGTGGGAGTTAAGGCAGTGGCTGTGGGCTTTGTGTCTGACTGTCATCCACCCGTCTTCTGACTTCGGCTATTTTTATGTTAGCTGTCGGGCCTCGCTAAAGTAAGCTCTCTGTACACATGATTAACTATATATATGTGGCACACTGCTAATTTCAGTGTTGCTGCTGTCAAAAATGCTTTCGCTTGAGAAGAGGCACGGGACTGCCATTCACCTATTAGACCACGACAGTAGTGGTATCTATCAATACTGAACAGGTGTTGGGAAATCAAAAATAGAATTGTTGTTATATATTGCCAGCCTCCTTCACTCACCCACTAGAGCTGGTCAAGGGACTGTACAGTCTCATAAAAATTTGCATGTTTTCTCTTTTGTAAGGCAAACTTGAAATGGAGAAAATCAGAGTCAGCGTGGAGGGGCAGGGAAAATATCGGCAGCTGAAACAAGCCTAAGATAGAATACAGAGCTTCAGGTTTTTTTTATTTTTATTTCTTTTTCCACATAGATTGTGATTTAAATGATAGGAAAACTCCAAATCATAGAACCAATGTTGAAATGCAGCTGAGTTTATGAAACCTGTTTTCTGACTCTGCCTTTTTCTCAACATCTGTTCCTCCTCTCAGCTCCTATCTCATTTCTTTAGGAAAAGACATTAAACAAATAAACCTAGCTTGGAAACCTAATTCAAGAATTACTCAAGCCATGGAAATTTGCTCAAACATAGAAACATGTGATCCTGGTTCTCCATCATAATAGTAGTAGTAATAGTAGTGGTGTTATTTTAGTGATGTGATCACAGTATCACCTAGAAGCACTAAGTTGGGAACAATGCCCCACTATGTTGAATGTTACTCAAACATAAAAGAAAAACCCAGCTACTGTCTGAAAGCTGTTCATTTTGACTTGAAAGGGAAGGCCACAGTGGATGGACACAGGAACACAAAGAAGCTATGTTAGCACCCCAAAACAAGTGGTCCTAGTGAGGAATTTGATTCCAACAACTGTCTCAAGATGAGAATAGAGATGAAGATGTCTGAGGAAGTTCATGGCTGAGCATCTTGATGCTGACTGATAGGTCACCAGCAACAACAGAGGGGTAGGGCATCTGCCTACTTAGAAACTTCAGTTGCAGCATTTTGAGAGTTGCACTGGGTTAGAAATCAGGTAGGAGAAGGTCTAAGATTGACATTGGAACACTGGCAATAATTTAAAACACTTTTTCATTTATAGGTGGGAGAAGGACTAGTAGTTATATTAGCAAGAAATGGTTTGGATAGCTTTTTTAAAGATGACCGTATTCTTGGGTGGAGAACAAGACAAACAAGGTGAGAGGTTCCCTTTACAGGTTGTGTGGCATTTACAAGATGTGTAGAGGCCAGGCCTGGCCAGCCTTTCCCAGTAACACTTTCCTTGACAGGAGTAAACACCTACTTGGCACAAAAGGCAGCAGTTTGCTAGCTCACTCTGGCAGTATTTTCTCTGCTGATAGCGCTTCCTTGTGTGGTTACAAAGTGCCAAAGCTGTCCCCATTGGCTGGTGGTAAGCAGTGTTTTTGTCCCTTGGCAGGGGGAGAAGGGAAGACGCCGTACCTTTAAACAAATTAAATGGCTGCGGATATTAGCTACGTAAGGAGGGAACATCTGCTACTTCTAAAGGGGAAGTGGCCATCTTCATGGGTTACAGCTTAGTCTTTGCAAATGACTTGAAAGTAACATGAGGACTTTCATAATTTCCCTGATTTGGGGGCTAGTTTCTGTTGCTTACGTAAATGTAAGTATACCTGTTTAATTTTCATAATAGTAGGTCACTCCCTGGCTAAGTCTAAGAAATGCAGGGGGTTTTTTTTGCAGTTGTAACCACTGGGGGATGCTGGTTTTCCTGTCACGCTTCACAAGCCAAGACTCATACAGTGGCTCTCATAATCTCCCTCTCTGATTATTACTGTTCTCTTTCTGTCAGCCTCAAGATCCCCTCCCCAAATATTGCTACAGAGATCTTGTCTCTAATTTGTCACTGGCACATATATCCTGCCAATTTAACCACCCCGGCACTCTGGAAGGCTTTAGGGCATACAAGTTCCTACAGATAAAAGAGTTGGTGGGTAAAGGACTTAAACAGGAGAGTGTCTTCTTGCAGGCTGTCAGCAAGGAGCCCTGGCAAATGCTCTAAATATTCTAATGTATTGGCCCTGTAATGCAACACTTGATCACCCTGAAGAAGAGCTGTTATAGCGAGGGAAAAGCCGCTGGTATGCCCCTGGCAGTGAAGCGAGAGCACAGGACATCCAAACCTGCAGGCCCCAAGCGGTCACTTCATTAATTACAACGGCTTTTTTCCTTCTTGTAGCTGAACATCTGACAGATTAATGCAAATAAAGGCATGGGGGCATTAATTAAATTACCAACAGCAATTACTAACTTGAGACAAGATTTGCCCGCTATTCTTGTGATATGAGGTTTGCTGCCTGCCTCAGAAGGTGTGACGTGGCAGGGAAAGGACTTGCTTCCAGCTGTAGCAATAACTGGCAGAGACTATAATCTTTAGAGGTTTCCTGGAAAGTGAATGCAAAGTAATGTTGGGTAACTGAGCATCAGTTAGTGCCCTGTAACCAATATTTCATTGCAACTTGTGTTGCTGCCTGGTTTTTATCATGATCTGTTTTGGCTGGTAGTTTAAGGTCTTTGCTATTGAGTGCTTAATTTATCTGTGTGAGACGGACAACAGTGATGGACAATGATCCACATATTGACTTAACCACTGGCAGCCCTATTAGAGTGAGAGTATTTAGTGAACTGGTAACAGCTGAGAGGAACTTTCCTAATTTTGAGGCAGAAGGCTTCTGCTGACAGTCTACAGGGGTGTTCTTCTGTCTCCTCAGTGGGGTTTGCTCTAGAAAGTGTTTCTCACTGTTGGTTTGTCAGTCTTTGCTGCTTATTTCCTTGCTGCTGAGAAAGATTCAAGTCTCAGAGGGCTTATGTGAATTTGTCCCCTAAAAATAGGCTTGAGCTAGCATTAGTTGTCACAGATGAAAGTGAAGGATGAGAAAAAGGCAGAGAGGGCAATAAAAACACAGCAGCAGCTGTCTTCCTTAGGTGTTCGTGGAAGCTTGCCCAGCCTTGGGTCATCCTGCAGGAAAAGTCACTTCTGCCCTGACTGCATGGGATTGCAGGGTAGAAATCTCTTTTGTCTACAAGGGTGGAGAGTCTGTGATATGAAACCGGGCTCGTGCCATGCCAAAATGCAGTTTGATTAATACCAATATGGACAACTACATTTTGACCTGTGACCTGCAAAGAGATAATGGCAATTGCCCTGTCGCAATTCTTCCCTATAACTTTTCCGCACACAGAAAAATTCCACCTATGTTTTCTGAGTGGTCTCCATCAATCAAAGAGAAGAGTTATAGGGCTGCAGTGTAGATCCTAGACCTTTGCAGTTTAACTCAGGAGAGTAAAAAGGCAAAAACAGCATAAGAAGCATCTACACTTTACTTCCAAGGTGACATGACCAAAAATGTCTCTGCAGTTCATTTGTTCCAAAGGACATGAAACTCCTGATGAATGGAAATGCATGTTTTCTGTCTTAACACCAGTTGACCCTCAAGTACAAAACAAAATCAACCAAAGAGTTATTTGCATGGCTCTTTGCTCTGTGCATTGTTGCCAGAATTATAAACTATCAGTTCCAAGGGAGTGACATTATATGACTTGCCCTTGGCTGGCCTTTCCCTCCCTCTTTGATAACGGTCAGGAGAGTGGAATGAGTGAGTTTTTTGGCCATTTCCCTCATTGTCCCTGCTCATGCAGGGGGTTTGAAACTAAATGATCTGTAAGTTCCCTTCCAACCCAAACCATTCTATGATTCTATGTTTTCTGATGAATCCAAATGAAATTTAGGGTCAAGTGCAGGCATGCTTTACAGGATAAAATAACATTGTTTGACCCACACATACTGAAATGCTAAAACAGAGCAGCTCATAAATTTCCTTTATTGTAGAGTTTAAAATAAAAGGCGGAGAGAACATTATGGAGGGGAGCAAAATAGTCTGTTTGGGCAATGCAGAGGTAGCTACAGCCCTGGTCTATTTGTAGTGACAGAGCAGGTTGCAGCTGAATCGTGCTATGCGAGATGCACACTGCATTGGTTGGAGCTCAGCTTGAAGCCCTCTTTCTGTACTTGCAACAGGCACAAGCACTTGCAAAATTAGCAAAATATTGTGACGACTGAAGATTTTTTTCTCCTGTTCTCCCATGCAGCTCTGAGGAGCCAGAAGAAGAGGGTGAATGAAGGCGCAACAGCAATTGGTAGAAGAGGATGAGCAGAGAGAAATGGGTGGTAGCTGTGTGGGCAGAGATATGTGAGTTAGCCAGGCAAAACAGCACCAGTGGAAAGGGAGGGGATGGGATTAGCAGAAAGCATTTGTAATCTTCAGCAAGGCTCTCAACACTTTCCCACTCTACTGTAGTCAATTTTGCTCCTAGTCTGAGCTGGTTTGTGTGCAGTGAATATGGCATATTTGCTCATGGCAAATAACTATGCTGGCTTGTGTCTGTGGAACTGACACTCTTGTAAACAGTCAGAAAAAAGGATCTTGATTCTGCCAACATGTATAACCATTAGCATCTTAATGTATGCCCCTAACTTCCTTTGAACATAGATACTTGTGTATTTGATCTGTCTTACGCCTGCTTATGACTGGTTATGAATTCTGCAAAGAATTCATTGGAAGATGAAAAAATAAAACCAAGTAACCTTAGTTCCCTAAGAACACTCCAAAACAGAGCAGACTCTCTAGAAGAAGTGCCTTAATGAGACCCTAAAATTAGTTCTTGTTTGTTCCAAAGTACCTAGTGTTTCACAGGCAGCTTTCTGCTTTTTTTTTTTTTTTTTTCCTGTTTCTGATTTGCTTTAAACCACCATTTGAAGACTGAAAAGCAGAAAGTCCCCACCCATCAGAAAAAGTCTTACAAGACCGAAAAGGGGAAGACCTATCTTGCAACCAGGGTGGTTTTCACAAGGGAAATACACACTGGTGAACAGGCAGAGTAGCATTTTTATTGTAGGTTAAAAATTAGGAAAATTTGGATTTCATTTGCCCATGTGCACACTTTGCAAGTATGTACCAGGGAAGGAAGGAGAACTAGGTAAGACCCTGTACATATCAAGGCCTTACTTGAATACATTATCTGGATGTAACCAGGTGCCATACCCCCTCCAGAGTCCCCTGCCAGTTCCCAAGATCAAGACAAGGCCAGTGGAAACTGAAGCTGCCCAGGACCCCAGGGGACCAGAGTCCTTAATTGTAAGACTAACTACAATGGACTGGAAATCAAAGCTATTGATACATCAATTAACCATTTCATTCAGATGACTACATATGGGAAGACAGAGAAAATACTGTTTAAGAGGCTAAGGAAAACATACTGAGCTATGGCCATAAGGGAGAACAATTTTTTCAGTCACTTTGAATTGAACTCCTGATTGCTTCCCTTGGTGGCAATTGACCGTCATCAACAAAACATGGAGCTCCCTCAAGTCCTGCTTTCAATCACTCACTGCCATTCCCCTCACTGTCAGCAGAAGCAACCTTGTGACATCCCTGCCTTTTAGAAAACCTTGCAGGTGCCACTTCAGCAGGGTCATGGTGCCAGGTGAACAGATAAACTGCTGAGTATCATGCCCAGTTCCTCAAACAAAGGTGGGAAGCCACCCTTTGTTTCCAGGGTGAGGTGCTTTGATGTCAGCAATCTGACAGCAAAAGAATCAGCTTAATATGAAAGTGACTCCTTCCCCCACCTCCCAAGAGACAAAATCTCCAAATACAAGGAAGGAGAAAATTTTCAGCAAGTGGCTCAGCTGAGACAAATGGTCAGATTGCAAGCAGTGGCATTTTGCCACAAGCCAGGACTGGCCTTTAATCTCACCTGTAGCCTCCTGCCCTAGCCTTCTCCTCCAGGTGGATGAAGAGCACTTTATGTCCTGCCTGGGAAGCTGTGGTGGTATCAAAGCTACAGTTGTCTAAGAATATAACATATGCATGGACTTTATATCTAATGTAAGTGTTGTAAAATATGTTTTATTAAGGTAAGATCTGTGTCTAAGGTGGCTCACCAGTTAAACCACTGATCTGAGGAAATTCTATAGTTCGGGCAAACAGCTGGCGAAAGGGCTTTACTCCTTTCCTATGCAAGAGTAGAGCAGCATTGACTTAAAACAGCCCCACTGACATGCCTTTGTGCTTTGTTAAAAGTAGGGAGGACTCAAGCTATTTTGTTTCTTATGTTTGTATTTCAGCACTATCCTTTTCACTCACGTACCCTAGATTTAAAAAAAAACTTATGTAGACCATGTCTGATAATGCATGGCTTGCTATTTTAGCAGGATTTAGTACAACAAGCCCTTGAAAGAAACTGAGAAGCTCTCACCTGCTTCTTTGATATGTTTTAGGAAAACAGTGGTTTAGTAAATAAGGTGGGTTTGAAGTGACAAAGAACCCCTGGTACAAGTGTGTAGCAGTCAGGGAGTATTAGTACAACTGGCTGAGTAAGGAAAGATCTCTGGAGTTTCAAGGACAATCATGGCAATGTATAGAAAATAACACTTCACATGATAAATATTCTGTCTTCATTAGAACCCTTGCAATTCCTCTTTGCCCACTTTCTAACAGCATAAAAGTCTGATCATATTTCCATTAAAATCCATCGAATATTTCAATGCTTTTTGCACAGGGTGAGTGCCTTAGTACCTTTCAGTAGCATTTTTTTATTATTATTTTTACACAGAAAAAGTTTGCCTAATTGCGTTCAAGCTCTATTCTGATTTAATTGGTGGCTTTGAATATGGCCCTTTGGAGAGAAAGAACTGAAAAATTCCCCACCAAGAGTTGATCTTTGCTGGCATTCACCAGCCATGGCTTGCTCCCCTTCAGATGTTGACATAATTCATTGTGTAATTTAACAATTCACAGAAGCTGATATTAATAAATACAAACTGGTAAGCTGTTCTGAAGTAGTATGGAGTGCTTGAATAACATTTAAAAATTATGTGCAGGGAGAACACATCCTGTCTGGCAAGCTGAGGTGTAAAATATGCTACATGCAACCAGATGGCTACACAAACTTGTCTGAAATTACAGAAGAAGGCCACCACTTTCTTCTGTGCCTATTAGAACCTGTCTGCAAGGTTTTGTGCTGTGTAGGATCTCTCAGAGGGCTTGGCTGCAGAGTTTAGAAGGCAGTAAGCAGGTGACTAATCTGAACAGAACAACAGTATACTAAACTCTGGCTTTTCCAGGGATTTTTAGCACTAGTTTTTAATTTGGTTTTCTTTACTTTTGTTTTAATATGCTTCAGGTTTTAATGCTTACTTCCCCACCCTACCCCCCCCCCCCTTCCCACCATGTTGCTGGTATTAAAAGTTTCGGTTCCTTTATTTTCTTAAGAACGTGTTACCTGTAATGTACACACAGAAGTACTGTGCTGTGTATGGCTCCTTGTACACATCAGAAACTTTATTCATAGCTATTCCAGACAGTGCCCACATGATCTTTGCTTTCTCAAACCTGTTCCACCATCAAAGAAGAACATCTGAACAATAGGGCCAAAACCACTGTTATGTATTTGAGAATGCTTCAGAAAATTCCCAGTGAATCTATCAGCAACATGTTTTTTCAGCCTTTAAAATAAAAAATTGCAGTCTTGAAACCACAAAAGCTCTTCTTGTGTGGATCCCTGCACCATTAATTTAATGATGTGAAACTGAGAGCGTTCGAAGCAGCCGAGCGATGGCTCACACGCCAGATGTGGGACTTGGTTTGGCTCTGTCCTCATCATCCCCCTGCAGCTGGGTTGGGGGTCGTGCTCAGAAATCCAGGTGGTTCCCTTCTGGCTCGCAGCTTTTCTGAAGACGAATGGCTGCTTTTCAGCTGCCTGCACTCTCTCAAATAAGACATTTATGCTTGTATTCAGAAGCCTGAAAAATGTTGGTGCACAAAGGAGTTTTCCTCTTGTAAGGAACAATCTTTCCCAGCCACCCTTACGTAACACCCCCCTCATTCCAGGGACTGGCAGCAGCCAGGATAAGCAGTCTCCTAATAGCAAGCATTATGCTAGAGCAGTTTAATAGCATTAAGCTTTATCGTGTGAATTGGCTTCCAAATGCATATGGTTGCCTAGACCCTTCAGCAGTCCTTATGAATACCAGGAGAATAAAGGCAGTTAATTGAGGGGAAATCCCCTCACACAAAGAAAACAGATTTCTGCTAAATTGCAAGTATGTGGATGGCAGTGCATGCTTCCCTAAGGCAAAACTTGACTTTTACTTTACCCCAGCCCCAAAATAATTCCCAAGAAGCAAAGGGATTTGCTTTAGTGTAGCTGAGATTAGAAGCCAAGCTATCATTCCCAGACTCCAAATAGAAAAAGAGATCCAGTCTTTAGACTTTGTATTGAATGACTCCCATGTGCTTGGGAGTTAGAAATTTTCTTTGTTGAAAATGAAGTGTACTCCTCGTGGGTCAGCTTCAGAATTGTTGATGCTCTGCTTGTTGAGTGTGTCAGCTAGGCCCTCAGGTCCACAGAGAAAAACACCTATTCTGGAGCTGTCAGGAAAAAGAAAATATGGTCAGGAACTAGGTATGGAGCAGCTGGATGTTCTTTATGTAAAACAATCTTATGTTGTTCTCCACCTATGTTCTGTAGGGACAAGTTTTGTTGTTTTTTTTTTTTTCTCCATTGCTGGAAAAAAAGCAGGACTGGATGTCTACCCCTTAAAACTTACAACCCCTTAAAACTTGCAAGGCACTGACTGCTGCATCTGAAACAAATGGTGGGCTAAGTCTCAGCTCAGCAGAAGTCAGTGAAGACAGGTTTACTGACTTCAGTGGAATCAAGGAAATAATAGAGCTTCAAAGAACTTACAGCCCACATTCTTTAAAGGAACTGGCCTGGTTTTTTCCTACTAATTTTGGGTGCCCAGCTATCCATACTCAGGATTTGTTTTTTTGAGGTAGAAAGTATTTTGGAGTTATTTAGATATCATGTGATATTCCTATCTATTTGAGCTGGAATGATGGAGTATTTTTTTTCTAAAGCTTCTGCTAGTAGTTAGACACTCCATGAAGTACCTCACCAAAAAGGGATGATTTTTTTTTTTTTTTTTTTTTTAAATTGTAGGTTAAAAAAGTTTGGTCAAGACCAGAGATCATGTCCATGGTGGAAACACGAATAGAAAATACCTGGAGATTGTTAGGGGGAAAACAAAAAAGTTCCTCAAACTTTAACAGCCAAAGGAAAAAAGTTGTGCTATTATGGCATTTAGATAGAGGAAGACCAATTTACACAGGTTTACCCAGGATGCTTCCCTGCAATAGTTTTGAACTCATTTTCCCAGTTAGGTCTTCCATACAGGGTTTTCTGTTTAAGGCCTGTAATCACATCTTTCTCTTCCTCATGGTGCACTACGAAATGAGTGGCCTGTGGGAAATAAAACACAAATGACACTGAAAGGAGAGTTAGGTAAGGCAGCATAATGTCTCGTTAAAAATAAAGAAATAAAATAATATAATATAATATAATAATGTCAATACGCACAGAATTATTTTCAAACCAAGAATGTGGAATTTATGGTGTTTAGCAAAGAAAGGTAACATTGGTAAGGTCCTGACTATCAGTGTCTAACTATTCCTTTTCCCCAGATTGGTCAATCTCAAGAGTTAAAGCTCTCAAGCATTCAACACAGCAATTAATTTATGTTTCTTCTGCATCAAACTGGTTTAGTCTAAGAACTGTAAAATAAAGATATAAATTAAAATAAAAATTTCCCTTAGGTACAATAGTACAGCTTCCTTGACCTTAATGAAGTCCTGCCAGTTTGATCTCTGTAATGTTTAATTCATATGAGGAGGTCTTGTCCACCCTCCCTGTTTAACATACACCTAGACCTGCTAAGAAAAGTAGAGCCAGGAAAAGGAGAAGATGTGGTTAAGGTCATAAATTCAGGCCTTGAGGAGTTCTGCAGCACTTTTATATTCCAAAAAAAGTTACTGATAATTTTCTCCCCAAGCAAGAATTAAGTGACTTTTCTTCTTTCCTTCCAGTTTTTCCATTGCCTGTGTGATAACTATCTTATTCCTACTTCTCCCCACCTGTCTAGCTAAGCTACAGCGTTTCAGGCACATGATATATTTTGCAACAGTGAGATATGAGTAAAATAAAACATCACTAGAAGTGACAGGGTGAGCACCTTTCCTGACTCAGCGGCCATTATCAAGTGACTCATGGAAGAACTGCTCCTTTGTATCCCCTGCAGTGAGCTACATGCATGGGGTCAGATAGAGAACCCAGAAGAGTCCTGAAACAAATATGCTGCCATTGCTCAAATCTCATGCATTAGCTTCTCCACTCCCAAATGCTGTTGGAGATACTTTCATGGTCAGCTGAGGCTGCTGCTGTGAGGAAAGGCTGCTTCCCAGAGAGCACAGCCAGAGTAAACCAGAAGGGAAGTCAGAGTGCATGTTAGCAGCTGACCCCACATAACTTCTGATAGATGATATCTGTCTGCATTTAAAACCCCTGAGAGCCAGACAGGGGCCCAAGAAAAAAACACTTGAACGTTTATCAAAACATAACACACTAACATCAACTTTAATATTTTCCACTGTGTTATTACCTGAGATTCATCCCAGCCTGTAAGGTAGATGTTATAGCTGAGAAACTCTGCATTATTCCTCTCCTGCATTTGAGCCTCCAAAGACTGCAAGAGATCAGCAAACCATTCAAAGGCATGAGTGTCCCTGCAAAGCCAGTAAAAATAGATCTGGAAGACACAAGAGTGAGCTGTCAGGGGACACAGGCACTTACGGTTTCTGGTTTTCAGAGTTCTTGTTGAAGTTGCCCTGACTGCTTCACTAGATGGGTAGGCTGGTATTGAAGCTATTCAGGAGTTTTGACACTGGGAGGGTTGTGAAGCACAGTGATTGACTGCAAGAACAAGGAAACATCTTTCTACTTCTCTCCCACCAGTGGGTTACATTTTTAGTTCATGATATTTCCCCACTTACATACTTGTAAAACAATCTGTTAGGATATAAATTAATGATTTAGAGGCAGACTATCTCCTTATCTGCTGGCAGGCAAGGTAAATTAAAGCAGGTAACAAAGCCAGTTCTGTTCTCTGAATATGACCAGAACTGCAGACTGTGACCCCACACCTTTGCAGAGGGAGTTTCCACGGGCAGGAGGCTAGAGGAGGGTGGTAGCAGTGCTCTCTCTGTGCTTAGGGAAGGAATGCAATATTTGCATGGGCGGTATTAGTGGCTTAGATTTTGTGTTTCTCACTCAGGTGGAACAGCTTCTCCACTACAAGTGGAAATTCCTGGGGCCACAGTCAGGATTTATATGTATTATTTTGCTCCTAGGCTATTTCTCCTTTCATTATGTTTTTGCTTTTGACCATCCTGCTTCCCTTCCTGCTGGTCTTGTGAGGTAACTGGAGTCCTATCTTAGGAATCACACATTTCTGGAACCAGATCACCTTTGCTGGGCCTGTTTTGTTTTGAGTTGTTAGCCCTTCAACAATTGCATGGATTCTGAGAAAGAGGAGATGCACCTTTTTGAGTTTTAGGTTGGTGGCATCATGGCAATATTTGTACCAGACAGACTTGAGTACAGATGCAAAGGGGGTGACTCCTATTCCAGCTCCAACAAGCATAACAGTTTCATAACTGAATACATCCTCACTCGCTGTTCCAAAAGGGCCATCCACAGCTATTCTGAAATGGAAAGAAATCAATAGTGAACATTTATTAGCACCTTTTAAAATAACAATTAAAAGGTAAGGTATTTGTCTGCTGCAATGCACATTGGGGTTGAATGCTAGTTAGCAAAAGAAGATACAAGGTTGATAGGAGTAAACTGGAAAGAGCCATCTAAGGCCCACATCTATGATGGAAATAGTGAAGAATTGTATCACAATTGCTGAATTAAATTTAAACTGTCATAGGTATTGGCTGACTTTACTGTGGAGACTCTTTGTACATACTTGGGCATTTTCCATGCCTCCTGGAATTCTTGCTTATCACATCCGCAGGCATTGAACAAACCCTCTGTCCAGTCCCCTACAATACGGACGTGAATGCTGAAGTAATCTTCTTCTGGAGCAGAGGTTAGTGTAAATGGATGCCATTCCAGTTTAGACACTGCTGGACATTTGACGAAAATGTATTGCCCAACCTCCATCTTGAAGCCCTTCTTCATCATCTGGAGCTCAATTGTCTTGAAGGGATGAATGACCACCTAGAGGGAGAGGGACAAGGGGTAAGAAGGGAAAAGAAAAAGTCTGTCTTCACTGCTCATTGGAAATATCTACATCCTTCATCACTAACATCAGCCTCAGCTATGTGAGCAAGGAAAGCAGGAGAAACTTTGTTCCCAGCAGAACTGAGCGATGAACAGCACCTGACAGTCAGATGAAAGACTGCAGAAGATGAAGAATTTTCGGCTGAAGTATTTTTTCACACCACGCTTGGAGTTACTCCAACACTCCTGACAGGGACAGGTCAGAGAGGCACATCTTGTAACACATCACAAGATCTATGTAGGGACATAGTTACTTCTATATGCATCTTACACAGCGGCACAGAGCAGAGTGTTAATTAATTTGATTGTATATATGGGGGCAAAACCACAGGGCTATCATACAGATAGGGAACTGGATAGATAATACTACTGGAAACTGATGTTTTCATGTTATATCTGGGTAGGATCTATAATATGGGCCTTTTCATTCTGCCTGTCTTTAGCAAAGAATGAATGTTTGTGCTTAGTGCCACGCTAATTTGGCTGTCAGACTTTCAGAACCAGCATTAATATCTTTGCAACACAACATGAGGAATGAAAGCTCAACATCAGCTTTGGCTCCAGAAAATAGGCACTTCCTAAGTCTCACTTTCAGGAGTCACTTGTTCTGCTGAAAAATTGAAATTCCTAAATCTCTGGGTAGTTTTGAAAACAAAGATTTGGTATCTTAAGTACTCTTAAGGCTGTGGAATTTCTACATTGTGGAATTTTTCACTCAATACAAAGCAAGTTAATTTCTCTTTCCTAAGATTCAATCCTGTGCCTTAGTTAACTTCCTTCTCTGTTTTAGGGATGGTCTACATTTAGATGATAAAGGTTAGCATTTTTTTTTGCATGATAGCAGCCAGAACATTCCTGAGGGGCCTTTCACTGGTAATTTAGTCTGTCATGTAAGAGCAATTAACTTCGCTGGACCATATGAAAAAACTGGTAATGTTTTGCCCAGTGTTAAGTGTAGCATCAACACATACCTTTGTGATAACAACCTTCTGCTGTGACCTCCAAAACCGCACCAACCTTTCACACAGGTACAAAAACATGGGACCTACTACCCACTTCCATGTCTGTAAGCAGAATGAGAAGCCAGATGATGAAGATGGCAACTTAGAATAAATAGAGTCCTGGAAATGCTATGAGCAGACGAGAAATTCTGATAATGTAGGTTCTTTATCAACCAGAGGAGGTAAGCCTTAAGAGACATGACAACTTCAGAATAACATCTGGTCAGAGAGGGAATTTCTTTCTCTGTTGAGACTTGCAGCTGGCTTTATAGTTCTTACTAGACTTACAGCAAGGTATTTTCCTATGAGTGATTTTGTCTCTGTCTAAAAATTAAGGTAACTAAGTGCAATGTGGAGTAAAGCTCTGAATGTATTATTGACTCAGGTCTGTATTATGTCAGGAAAAGATATGATTTCTGTTAACAGATCACTGTGAAATGTGAATGAACAACCAGGCTGCTTAGTCAATGAAAGCTGAAGCTTCAATATCACTTTTCCAGAGGCTTTAATTTTCTGTTAATGATCATTAGTCCATTAATAATGCGAGACTATTTATTGTGTGGATTACAGCACTTCCTAGAAATCCCCACAAGCCACAAAATACATTTTGGGTTAACAATTCTCAGGTGCAGTTTGCTCTTTTTCTTTCCCTGTTAATCGTGCTCGTTTTATGGCACACTGGAAATGGATTGTCCCTCTGTCTGTAGTCCATTATGTCAAAATCTACTGATTTATGTGAAGAAAGCTGCAACTGAAGAGCACTGGGGGTTACATAGCTGCTTTTCAACAGCAAGTGCATATGTTCTTTAACAGAAAGAGTTAAAATGTAAACATTTTAAACTGGATTTACACACAAGAAACCTGTTCTTACCATAGGAGGATTCCCTGAAAACTGAGGGATTGGGCAAGCACCCTTTTGTCCCCAGTGAGTGAAGTTCTTGTAGCAAATCTCTGGATCATGTTCAACCAGACTCTCAGCTGTCTGCCCCCTTACAATACGCCTGGAAAAAAAAATAAAATCATTAAGACAATTAAATTAAAATGAAGGCATTTATCACTTATTGTTATTCTACTTAAGTAGATTTAGTTATTCTATTGTTATTATTATATTGTTATTCTAAAGCTTTGATAGCACTTTACAGCTCTAATAAAGCCACAAAATGGATATTAAAATTATAAAAATGGGGAGGAAAGTTTGTAGTAGAAAATATTGACTGCAAGGTCAGGCAATGAACTGAGAGGTATGCCCATTCCCATTTCCAGAAAGTGGCTGCAATAGGAAAGCTTCATTCTTTTCAGTTATCCTATCTTTTTTTCTTCAATAAAAACAAAAGCTGGAGTGAGTAAGCTAACCAATTTCCAAGTGACCAGTACAGAAATTATTTCTGTTGTTTTTCTTAGAAATCTGGAGAGTCGTCTCCAACATATATTCTTCCTTTGACCCTCCCTCTCCCTCTAAAGCTGTGGAGTAGCTGTTCAGTTGGTGTGAGTGATCAGAGATGCTTCTGACACAAAGCAGCTATGCCAGCTATACCAGCTTATGGCAGCTGATGATCTGGCCTCTTTCTTGCTTGCTTAGGGTTTGTTGTTGCTATTTGTTTTATTATAGAGAAGCTTGCCTGCTCCAGTTCAGCTGTGTTTCCAGAGGCAGAGCTAGTGCTGAAAGACAGTCTCAGTTTTGAGGAGGGAAAAATACATTCTGATCCTGTTCCTATTTCCTGCCTCTGACTGGACTTCTGACAACCACAGGGGTGTGTGAGTTTCCCCACACTTATGTTAATTAGTAGGAGGAGGGTCATAGTAGAGAAATTCAAATTAAGATCTGCTGATTTCCCCTCAAAACAGTCTGATTCTGATCACATGTTCACTTTTATGCCAATACGATTCTGTTGTTATATTCTTCCCATGACTTCTCTTTCTGCTTTTCTAGCTCACTAGACTATGCTTCTGACTTCAAAAAATGTGTTCTCTAAGTCATATGTATGCCTAGCTTTAAGTGATAGATTTCAGCCTGGAGAGTTGGGCGGGGAGAAACTTGATGAAATTTAACAAGGGCAAGTGTAGAGTTTTGCATCTGGGGAAGAACAACCTCATGTACCAGTACAGGTTGGGGGCTGACCTGCTGGAGAGCAGTGTAGGAGAAAGGGACCTGGGGGTCCTGGTAGACAGGAGGATGACCATGAGCCAGCAATGTGCCCTTGTAGCCAAGAAGGCTAATGGCATCCTGGGGTGCATTCTAATGGGTGTGGTTAGTAGGTCAAGAGAGGTTCTCCTCCCCCTCTATTCTGTCTTGGTGAAGCCACATCTGGAATATTGTGTCCAGTTCTGGGCCCCTCAGTCCAAGAAGGACAGGGAACTGCTTGAAAGAGTCCAGCACAGAGCCACAAAGATGATGAAGGGAGTGGAACATCTCCCTTATGAGGAAAGGCTGAGGGAGCTGGGTCTCTTTAGTTTGGAGAAGAGGAGACTGAGGGGTGACCTCATGAATGTTTATAAATACATTAAGGGTGAGTGTCAGGAGGATGGAGCCAGGCTTGTTTCAGTAACGTCTAGTGATAGGACAAGGGGCAACGGGTGCAAACTGGAACACAGGAGGTTCCACGTAAACATCAGAAAAAACTTCTTTACTGTGGGAGTGACAGAGCACTGGAACAGGCTACCCAGAGAGGTTGTGGAGTCTCCTTTGCTGGAGACATTCAAAACCCACCTGGATGCGTTCCTGTGTGATGTGCTCTAGGTGATCCTGCTCTGGCAGGGGGGTTGGACTAGACGATCTTTCGAGGTCCCTTCCAACCCCTAGGATTCTGATTCTGCGGTTTATCAGGGCATTATTAGAAAGTCTGTATTGGTCTTGACAGTTAAAAGATTGCACTGCTCATAAACATTACTAATGAACCTCTTTCTCACTAAAGTTTTGATTAACATTCTGCCTGAAAAATAAAGGGAACAAACAACACTGTCCCAGGAGCATCACGAGTTGCAATTTGCAGGAACATCACCAGTTGCAGTGTACTTCCCCATGAGTGACAACGGGTTCAACTAAGCCTCCCTCTGGGATGAGTTATGGGAACAGGAGGAGCCCATTTCCTGCCACTCATCACCCCATTGCTTAAGGGCAAGTGGGCTTGAGAGTTTTTGCCTTGCCCTGTGTTCCATTCAAAGTCTGACATTGCCAGTACCCTGTACAAGAGAAAGGGACTTATTTTTCCTTATTACTCTGTGTAGATGCTCTTCCTGTACTGTAATGAAGCTTTCAGTAGTATAGCCTCCTAACTACCTACTTTTCAGCTGAAAGTTTTACTTTAGCTTCCAAGACAGGGTGATCTGAATCTCTGTACTCTTTCTTCTTTGCATCTACTATGGTGGGAAGTTTGGGACATCTGTCTATGACACATAGCTCATGCACAAAAAACCATCAGTGCTACAAAAGGGCTGTTATAGTTTGCAATGGACAAGAATCTGTCCCTTCAACTCTTAATCATCTTTGGTTCAGTTTTCTGTACATACACATATGTATGTATGTAAGTATATGTATGTATGACACACAACCTTCTGTCTCCTAAGATAAACTGACATCTATGCCTCTCTCTAACCTTACTTTGAGATTGTCAGATAATACTTATCCCATAATATCCATCTTTATACACCTAGGATGCTTTCCTTGAATGTAAAAAGTCCATTGAATACTTTTTAGTGTGTTACTGCTTTCTCTAAGCTTAAAATGTCATTTTTGCTTTTATGGCCAAATATGTGAGGCCATAGAGTTCACAGCCAAGAAGCATCCTTCCCTCTACAGAAAATATTCCTGTGTTTATCTTCTTCCAAAGAATAGCTGAACTCCTCTGACAACCACATTAAACCCCACTGCTGTCCAAACTCGTCTTCTCATTACAGTGCAACTGAAATAGTGGAAGTGTACTGAACATTCAAGTTAATAAAAGTCGACTTTTATGAAACATATGCTCCTCAGTGACCTCTAGAAAGAGCCTTGCTTGCTTACTGATAGCATGGTGTAGTAACTACTGGCAAGTTCGGACATTTTGTCAGTAACTGTGCAGTATTTGCTGCAGGAAACATGAACCACTTGTTCTTTTCTCTCAACAGGTTTTGCTCAAACCTCCTTGTTTAGGAAGTTGGAATGGACAAACATGCTGGTGGAGATTCTCATCTGCCTTCTATTTTTGTTCTTCCTGCTGTGCTCTCATTTCTGTCTGTCTTTTTTTTTTTTTTCTGGCACTACTGGACTGTGAGGAAGTGTTTTTGAATAGTCAATTTTGTTGGGCATTTTAAAAACACTTTCTAGTGCACCTAGAATTTCCTTTTAAAATGGACAATATAGTATAACTATAAACTATGAAATGTGGCTTGGATACTTTAGCCTTTTTTGTTGTTGCTGGGTTTTTCCCCCTGTGGTTTTATAAATGGAACTAAAGTTCATTTTTTTCTAAGTCTTAACATAGTGTTTGCCTCGTGCTAAAATTGCTTCACTCGGCTTTTCAGCTATTTCAGAGGAAGGTATGGAATGAGCCAACAGTGGTAAAAGATGTTTGGCATTTGGAAGTTACACAAGCTTACGGTTGCCTATATTTGAGCCATAACAGCTAAAAATGTATTCTGAAATGCTTCTGATACTAAAAGTTCATCAAAGTCTGAAAGATCCATCTGTGTTGTTACAGTTTTCATTTACCAAACAAAATCCTAGACTCTGTATCATTTTTATGCTGACGTCTACTTAAATGCATGTGTGTGAAGCAATTCCTTTTAGGAGAGAAAAATCAACTAAAAACAGAAACAGAAACCTTGTAAAATAAATTTCCAATTAAAATACCAGAAGTTGAGTATCAGTGAGCTTAAGTATGCCCGTCTCCTAAAGCTCCATGCATGTGTATAGCTTGCTGCATGTATCAGTGAGAGCTTTTTGGCTCTCAGAGCCTGTATTGTTCCATCATTACCATCAAAAATAACTGCTGCTTAGTGACTGAAGTCCCTATACTTGTGTGTGTAGAGGGCTTTAAATTAACATATAATAGTTATCACGTATTGTGTGAGAAGTGTGAATACTCACCCAGCACCATGGATGACAAGACCAATAAAGAAGATGACAAAGAGATGGTGGGTGTACCAAAATACTTCGAAATATGACCTTCGGATGGTTTTGGTGGATGATGTGATGATTAGTATGAGCGCCAGTGTGATGATAACGCCAGTGAGACCAGCTAAGTACGTGAAAGCCACATACAGGCCACCCACAGGATTCTGCAAAATAAATGCACACATTGGTCTAAAGAAGGGTTTGCACCAAAGCAGGGCCAGCTGAACCATCAGTCTGTCTCACTCACCAAATCCTCTACCTTGTTTAAGTCATCCTCTGTGAATTTGTATGTGAACAATGCCAAAATCCCACTCCATTTTTGTTACACTGCAGATCTACCTTTACTACAGTAAGTGGAAGTAGAAACAAAGGGTTTTCCACTGATTCACACACTGTGAGCTCTGCCACTGCTCAGCAGTACAGGCTTGGGGAAGGTGAACACATTTGCACAACTCTGTTGGCAAGAGCTGGTGTCCTACCTCCGTATTAAAGGAGCTAAAAGACAGCTCTCCCTTTCAGTGGAGTGGGGTAGCTAGCTGTGCGTCTTGTAACTCACACAGAGATTGGAACCTCAGGGCTTCTGAGGAATGGAGAAGTCCCTAATTTTATTTATTTAATCTTTTCTTTAACCAGAGCTAAAGTGGTCCAAGTTCAAAACTTTGGCCCTGATGTCTGTGAACCTTTCCGTGCGCCATCTCTACCTTAATCAGAAGACTGTTTTACAGGGTATTTGCTTTTAAATAATGTTTTAAAACTTCTTTGAAATCCACAGGTGTGAAAGTTTAAAGTACTACCAAAATTCAGCAACAACATTACTGACAAATACAGAAGAATAGATCATAAAAGGTTTTGCTGCAAGGTGTCCCAGTCCCAGATTGTGCACACCAAAAATAGGCACTCTGCTCAAATAGTCTTATATGATCCTCCAAATAAGTGTAATAATGATTCTTCACTGCACAACAGTTACTTACTCACAGTTACTTACCCCGATAGTTTTTCTATAAAAGTTGACATAGCTTTCATGTGGGTTATCACCAAGGCTAGAAAGCACAGCTGCCAGAGTTCCTTTCTCTTCAACACGGGCTTGCACACTCCATTCTACGTTGAATAAGTGTGCGATGGTGTGAATTGCTAAAAGTGACAGGGGAAATCATCAGGGTTAAGCACAAGACAAGTACTCAGAGATTTGGGGTGACATCTGTAACTTTGGAACAGTTGTCAACTGCAGCTTAAGGTCTTTGCCACTCTCAACCTCTTGCATCGAGAAATGACAAATTTTATGAGAAGAAAAATAAAAGAAGACCTTTAGTTTAGGAAATGAGAGAGAAAAAAAAACCAAACAAAAACATTTCCAATTACTTGTCCAAGCTTTTTATACCTTTTTCTTTCATAAAATCTATTATTTGTTTCAGACATGCCAGCTAAGAAATAAGTCTAAACAAGAGTTAAATCCAGGGTATCTGGTTCTCAGGGCATTGCTAAATATTCTTTATTAAGCAGTGTCATAAATGCTGCCAATGGTTCAAGAGAAAACTATTTTTTTACTTATTTTATGGTCTCTTCCAGCTGCAGAATAATATTTGGAAACTGATATAAGCCTTGACACATGTTGATTCCTTTATATTAGTGATATCAGGTCTCTGCCCAGATTCTTAAGAACTTGAATCCCACCTTGATTCTGTGTAAAATGCACAAGAAAGCACTAAACAAAGAAACATTTGAGTACTAACCAGTATGAAGTGCAATCATCCATGCCACCATTTTGTGAAAGGTGAGGTTCCTGTCCAGCTGTCGTCTGATGCGTGTAGAACAACACTTTGGATTTGAAGAAAAGAAGTATTTGAAGACTATTTGTGATGTCTATGCATGCTTATTTAAATGCAGAGACAAAAACAGAGGCCCTAAGCACAACAATTGGTGGTGTTGCTAGTAAAAATCTAGAATTCCTAAGTACAGTCAAAAATATTTTCCCTCATACTTCAGAATATGAGAATAACAGATTATGGCTTAAGATGTCCCATTGAAACAAAGTATTTGATAATGAAAAAAAACCTTGAAAATACAGAATGACAAATGCATATCTCTTACTCTGTTCAATTACGTGTTATAAACAGAAGGAGGGATCACAGCCTGCCATGGCAGGGTGACTGCTTTGGTAGAGCCACCTAGCATGAGGATCTTGTTGTTGTTCACACTGTAGAAAGTTTGGGTATAACTGTCTCAGGGAGCTCCCACGCCAAATGTACTAGTCACTTATGGTTAATAATATAAAGTGATTCCTTCCCCAAGATACTGGGATATACTTGCTGGGACTTATCCAGAGAGAAATAAAAAACAGAAAAACAGAATTATATTTTCATTAAGATCCTAACATGTCCAATCTACATTGTGCTGTAGTCAGTAAAGTTAGCATTTGTTGTCTCCACACAGAAGAAAAGCTGATTATCCTGTATTGTATCTTTGTATTGCTGAAAGCAAAAGGGAAGAAAACACTAATAAAACTAACACAAACATTTCCTCACAAGAACCATGTAGATGTTTCCCATAAATGGAGACCAAAATATTCTCCCAAGTGTTGGTGCACATTAACTTTGTAGATGGCAGGGTAAGGTAATGTATCTCCCCAGCTGACATGGTGGACCTGATCATCCCAACCGCCCAGGAGTGAAACA
This sequence comes from Apus apus, assembly GCF_020740795.1. Taxonomy (NCBI): domain Eukaryota; kingdom Metazoa; phylum Chordata; class Aves; order Apodiformes; family Apodidae; genus Apus; species Apus apus. The sequence continues at coordinate 103,656,613 of NC_067282.1, forward strand.
GAAGAAGGGATGATGAAACACCAGAACAATTTAATTTCTGATTTGTTCTTTACTTAGTGGATAATTTACAAGTAGTGACCTTACTTTTCCATTCCAGTCCATTTCTAAACATCCCATGATATTTAGCTACCTTACTTTTCCATTCCAGTCCATTTCTAAACATCCCATGATATTTAGCTGTACAGATAAACAGATGAAAAGAAACAGTTCTCTCCTTTAGTTCTTCTCCAGCTATGACATTGATGAAAGAGCAAATTCTAACACTCTGGGGCTATTGCAATTACTTCACTAGACTGTAATAACAGCCAGGAGAAATTTGGCCTTCCCTGTACCATGTATCTTGAGACACAATTAAAAAGATTGTAGAATAAACTGTAGCATAGTGAGGAGGTGCCAGCTGTGCTTGACTGCTCTCCAAAATCCAGTTGATTTTTCTGTTTGAGAAGCTGAAGGCCAAGTAATGGCAAGATGCTGTAGTCAGGTTTAGTCGTGAGGCTCAATAACAACAGCAACGAATACTGCAGTAAAGGGAATGCAAAGATAACACAGCTGTTCTTTCAGCTAATAATGAATAACTTTGTTGCATATGATTTCTGGGTGGCAGGTTGTAAAGGGCAGGAGTTTCCAGCACACTTCTATTGAACAGTGGATTTGAACAATCCTTCCTTCTCCTTAACCCTAATGGCATTGATTGCTGTTGGAAAGGTCACTACCCTTTCAATGAGTTATTTGACATTTTAAAATTCCGATTTTTCTCAAGAGATCTTCACAGGCATTACTTGCAGAGCAATGGTAATAAGAGATAAGGGCAGAACAAGCACAAGGAGTTATACCCCTGCACTAAGGCCACCAAAGTCCTGACGTTACCACTGGCACACTGGGCTGTGTGTGTTTTCCTTAACAGCTAAAATTACCTTCTTCCTGAGGTACAGCTTTATTGCAAAAAACAACTGAAGTTAAATGAACAGTAACCATCTAACAGTCCTATTTTGTGCCCCTCCCTCCCCTCCTTGCTCACCCTCAGAGCTCTTAGCTTCCTCATACAGCCAAGCACTGCCACAATACAGTGAGCTCCAGGCAGGCAGCAGAAAAGGAGATATAGCTCTTGGCGTCATTCTCATTTGTAACCTGGGTGTAGCCTTAGTGACCCTACCACAGTGCCCAAGGCAGGAGACTTACTCTGTAGCTAGAATACTGAGATAAAAGGAACAACTTCATTGAGTTCCTGGTTACAAAAGTTAAGCTATAGATGTTAGGAGATGAGCAATTAAAGACACGTAGCACAAAGTCCCAACAGGAGTACAATTCTTGACCCTTGGAATCAGTTGTTAGCCTTCCAGTAACATCTCCAAAAGTGTCTTCAGCTCTTTCATTGCTTTGACCTTGGAAAAGCCCAGCCTGCTTTCAGCTTGACCCCCCATGGCATCTATTTCAGACCTCATGAGAGCTTTGTGTGACCAAGAGCTCATCAATATTTTCCAGGTGCTTTCATCCAACAGGAACATTAAGTCTTACTAAATTTATGCTCATTATTAACTTTTGAAGCTTGGGGAGTCATCTCTATATTTTGGCATGTACTAGCTGATTTTTCTCAGGGCAGGGGAAGAACAACTTTAACCATATGGTGTTAATGACAAGTCTTTTTTCCTTTTGCATGCATGGGGGGGTAAATCTGTCTGCTTTTTAGCATTCCAGAATAAGGAGTTCAGCACAAGACTGAAAGCCTGGTCTGTATAGTTCCAACTTCATATTTTTAAGGGTTATAACTTAAACAGGTAATTCTTAAACAGGAGCTTAATTTGTCAGACACATCTCATTTGTGTGTAACAATCAGCCACACTGATTCTCAGAATATTTGTACTAGAGGAATGTACAGCTGGGCTTGTCTCTGCTTATTTTCTTACTACTTTGTATCCCACTCTCTTTCCCCATGAAGGACTCTTGAAACACCCCATCTATTGTATTGTTTTTTCTTTTTCTCTGCTCTTTCAGCCGCTGCAGGCTTTCACATTAGTGTGAAAGAATTTATACTAGATTTGCAGGTGAAAACCAACTTCTGTGAACTGATGTTGTTGAGCACGTGTGTATTAAAGAGGCTAGAAAGTGGGCTCATTACACATTTGGAAGGACAGTTCTTGAGCTTGAGGAGATGATTGCTTTATAACTGCACCATGGCATGCATTGTCTGCATTATTTCTGCTGCAACAGTCAGAGATCATAGGATCACAGAATAATAGAATGGTTAAGGTTGGAAGGAACCTTAAAGATCATCAGGATCCAACCTCTCTGCTATGAGCAGGGACACCTCACAGTAGGCCAGGCTCCACAAAGCCTCAGCCAACCTGCCCTTGAACACCTCCAGGGATCTGGATTTAAGCAGTGTGGTACTGTCAATGCTATCATAGAAAGCCTTTCCAGCTGTCCCCTAGAAATAGTTGTCCTTTTCTAAGTGGTGGTTCCTCAGTGCTGTATATAACGTTTGCATTTGGGAGCTAAGAATGCTCAAAAGGTCTGCAAACTATTTCATCCTAAGATGGAAATGCAACCTGGACAAGAAAGAATGTAATTTATGAACCAGCTGAAAAAAAGTCCCATTCTGAAAGTCAATGAAAGACTACCTTTATTTTGAGAACTGAACATTCAAGGACAGAAGACATGGTCTAATATCTCCTGCTACAAATGGGTGTTGTATCAGTGGCAAACAGGGCAAATATGTGTAAGCACCACTTATAGCTGCTGCCAGCCAGAGGACGGACTTTGCATCCAGGGCAATGTGATGCCCAGAAGGCAAGAAAAAAGGGAAGACTCAAAGGAGGGGAATTCAAGGCTAAACCTCTCAACAGAGCTCTAGACGGACCATTGCTATATCGACCTCAGTCTTGCTCATAGCAAAACTCCAGGCTTATCTGCTTCTCAAAAGAGGACATCCCCAAAGTACAGTATATTTGGGGAACTTGGATGAAGTTGCTTGGTGTATTTGCAAGGCTGCTTGGGTTATTATCTTTCATAAATTTTGAAATTCTTTCTTCATCTTACCGCACTTGATCCTCTGAGGAAGGAGAGCAAGTTTCGACATACTGGCAGCAGAATCAGCATGCAGTTAAAATTCAGACAAGCTGCAGGGGCCCTTGCCAGAGCCAAAGCACGCTGTAATTGGAGAGATACCATTATTAAATAAATTAACTAGGACATTATCCAGGACACGGATAGACACAGATTTCATTTATGTATTATACCACAACTTTTCATGAGTGTGAGATCTTTAATTCACATTTTAGAGTAGTCATGTTCTGGCCCAAGTCAGAGCCATGTATGCAGACAGTACACATTCCTCCAGATGGGAGGAGTTCTAATTTTGCAATAATATGGTTGTACAAAATGCTCCCTGTCATGTGTGACAATCAACGGCCAAGCACAGATGCAAGTCTAAGCCATTGGTAGAGTTTTATGTCCCAAGGCTATAAAGCAAGTCTCACTGTTGTGGTTTCAGTTAGCTGAGGGACTATGGTAGAGAAAAGAACAGCTTATGGGGGAAGTGGTTTCATGTTCTCTGTTGTCAATAAAGGCAGTCTAGGGAAATTTGTTGCCTCATCTTTTAGGAATATGTTCCCTTTAATTATGCTCTTCACATACTGAATTATTTCAGATTTTGACAAAGACTGAAAGGAGAGAATAATGACCATATTAATCCAAACATACTGAAGAGAATGAAAAGATAATGTTTGTTCTCCTTGCCTTGATTGGGACCCTTTCAGATTTGAAATCACAGTAACTGACTTAGGGTTAACTGAGATCTATTTATACAAGCACAGGTCTCTGCGACATCAAAGGCAACTGCACCAAGATTGCAAGGGACAGAATTTGATCCATAGTTCTGAAGCTATATGCAGAACAGGATTTCATGCTTTCTTGAACTAAAACATGGCTTTGAAAACTGCTTATAAAGTGCCATATCCTGGAATTGGAAGCTTAAGCTGATTTTTTTGTCTGTGATCAGGTTTTTAAAATATGTGAACAAATTAATTTTCTCTGTCAATTGGTCATGACCTGTGGTAGCTTTGGAAGCAAGTCTGGGGTATGACACATAATGCTGCATTAACCAGTTGTGTTATATTGAATAGTCGAGGGTCTAGAATCACTTCAGTACTTGACAACTATTCACCCACTTGATAAATATATGAATGAGGATCCCTTTTTATAGCGAAGAGCTCTGTAAACTATTCATGCTATGAAAAATAATTGCATGGGGAAATACTTGCACAGTAGTTCAATGGCAATATTTTATTTGTTTTTTGCTTAATAAAGTAGTTGCAATGCACATTCACTTTAATTGCCAGGAGCAGAATAGTTACCTGAGAACATCACTAGAACGAGAACTCTCTATTTAGCTTACCTGCTTTCTGTTCAGAAGTACTGGACATCTGTCTGCATTCAGTTATTTGTTTGCACGTGATTTTTAATCCTGACATAAACCAGCTCCAACTACTCAATTCTGCTACAATAACATAAAACTAGGGGGAAAAAATGCTGTGTACTCTGTCTATGCCAAGATAATGCATGTTTTGTACTTACGCCAAGGAGCACTCTGGTGTAGAAGAATTTTGGTGGGACATCATATACAAGATAATACCACCAAAAGAGGAAGACATTTAACCCCAGCCACACAAGCTGAAAAAGAGACAAAGAGGAATCTTTGCAGTTTGTTATTAATCATACATGTGAATTTGCACGGTTCAGATAATGGTCAGTCATTTCATTGGGCTTCTCTTTGCACAGAGAGGCATACTGCAGGGTATAAAGGGTTCAGCAGGGACAACAGAAATTTTTCTGGTGGAAAGGATCTCTGATGTGTGCACACAGGAGTACAGGAGTGGCAGGAAACCAAAATACAGCTGAAAACTTTGCATAACTCTGAGGGTTTAAATGTGTACACGTGGCATTTAGGGACATGGTTTAGAGGAGGACTTGGCAGTGTCAGGTTTATGGCTGGACTCGATGATCACAAAGGCCTTTTCCAACCAAAATGATTCTATGATTCCGTGATTCTATTAGGACCATCGTATTACAGGAGTTTAGCAAAGTCTGCAAGTCTAGTGAAATCTCCAAACATCATGTAAGGTTAGGGCCTCTTTGAAATGGCAGTTCCTCAGGCATATTAACCTATGTAAGATGAAGACTTACGAGCCATGCCAAAGGACAAAGAAGCTTAGAGATCTAAACATACATGGCCCTACGTTACACCTAAGGCCTAATGTTTTTTATTGAGTAGGAGGCTCTGAAGGTCTGAAATCAGCCAACAGGAAATATTCAACATAGGCACTTTGGTAGTGTTTAGACCACCTAAAACTGGGCTTCTTCATAGGTGTACTGCAGTTCTCTCTCACACCTGCATACCTTATGATGTCAGTTTCTTTAGGGAAAGAGAAGTTATCAACCCCTCTTAAAGCTATCTAAGGCAGCTAAAAGTCTGTCTGGCCACAGAGATCATAGTGAATCAGGCCATTTGTCCTTCTGGAACTGGTTGGTTGATTTCATGTCCCCTAGTGAAACCAATAAGGATCAGTGCACCGTCAAGTCTAAGTAGATTTACTATGTGATCTGTGAAAACATGGAGGAGAGAAAATCTGAGAACTGGGAGAAAAGCCAGTCTCTGGTTATAAGTTAAGGATGCCAGAAGCAGTTTAAGTCCCTCACCCCTCCTAACTCCTATGTTTCACTAGCCCTTTGGCCCAGCTAACACTGTAAAAAACTTGGAATTAGTTTAGGTCTTGAAAATGTCTTAATAAATGCAGGGAAATGAAGGGAGTTCCACCATGGTAAGGCGGTATATGGGAAATCCCCAATACCTAATTGAAAAACTAAGCTCACCTCAGGAATAAATGCTTAGGATAGGTATTTAAAGTGAGAGTGTACCACTCCCACGTACAGTAGTCTGACAGCATGCCCAGAAGACTGAGAAGTTTGGCGTGATTCTTAGTGGTGAGAACAGTTCTTCTTGATGTTGACCCATATGGAACATGGATCCTTCAAAAAACACTGCGACACCCTCTGGCAGCTTAGGGTGAGTTGCAGAATCAGCACCCATCCATGCACTTTGGCTAGGGCCAGTGAAGGCAGCACTGGCTGGGGTTAGTGCTGCCGTGTTTCTGTTTTGCTGAGGTAAACCAATAGAAATTGTGGCTGTCTAGTTTCCAACAAGCACTGAATAACCCTGTATCTGGTCAGTGTGCAGTGAAGCTGTAGAGGACAGTGCAGAACACTTTGGTAAGGTTTCCAGTGAGCTGTCCTTTTAGCTGGTTTCTTTATCAGTGGCTTCTTTAGCTTCCTTCCCTGTTAGTGGACCTTGTTACAGGATTGAAACTCTAAGAAAAAATCCTTATTTTAACAAAATAGGGGCTTCTTACTTAATTCTTTCAATACTTCAGTACCGGTGGAAAAAAAATCTGCCACAATTCATGTCTTGGCAGTTCCAACTTCCTCAAGTCACTGAAGGTGACAGCAAACACAATTACTCTTTGTCAAAGCACTAAAGTGCCAGAGTTATGTTCCTCACCTAGAGCTACACATCTATAATGTAAAGTGAATGTATATTGATTGTTCAAAGCAGCAGAAATACCCGTCTGAATAAAGAAGTTCTCATTTTAGTCACAACATATATAGAAGTTCTATCTCTTCTTTTTCTTCCTCTCAGTAATTACATGCATTATCCACACCTGGCAACAATCCCTTAACTGGTAATACATTTTGGTGTTCTATATGTTTTGATTTATATATCTATATATAATTGCATACCTATAGAACTTGTATCACACTGTGAAGTGAAAGGAAAAGAAAACACTGGAATATTCATTTGTGCCTAAGCATTCTGCCCTGCCTTATTCTTTAGAACTTTTAAAAGTGACTGGGATTTCCAGTACTTTTAAGTATTACAGAGAATGAATTTAACCTCCTTGCATAGCTATTCTATGCAAGGTGTATACAAACTCAGTTCAAATGCTGCGTCTTAATGAAGGATTCATGAATCTTTGCTCTAAATTCTGGAATCTGACTAATACAAATTTTATACCATCAAGACACTGTGCTTTCAGTTAAACCCACTTTTTAAAATAAAAGTACAAGAAAACCTTGCTGTAATTGCTTTCTCTGTTGAAGCACACGTGGTTAAGTGAGATGTAATGTTTTTTGTTCCCTTTTAAGTCACTGTTGCATTCAAAAAACCCAAACACCTAAGTATTTCTAACCAAGCAAATGAAAATTAACACACTATCATTTCTCAGTCGACAGTGAAGCCTACAGCAATCGAGATATCAGACAGAACTCCTAAAAATTATTCTCTTGAAGCGTTTCACTGCCCTTGGTGCCCTTGTTTCTCAATAACCAGATGCATCCTTCACTGGCACTGTGAGGTCTGCTTAATACAACTTTCTGTAGAACCTTTTACTAGACACAAATCACAATAAAAATTGTACTTACAATGACGAAGATAGACAGTCCTTCATTCTCCACCCAGTTACCCATGACTGCCTGAGGTAAGTGTGCACAACGACCCTGTTCTTTCTGGGACAGTGTCTAAGGCTTCTCTCATAAGGAAGTGAGAACAGAAGCTTGCAGCAACCTGTTTCCTTTCTCATTCATTTAGGAAATAAGTTAACTATTGAATCATGTACATAGTTGTTTCAAGCATGTTTCTACCAACTTTACATGTAAATTTTCATAACTCAAATGCATATAAAATGTTTCTTTGTGATACAGAGGATCAAATAAATAACATGATTGGTTGGGTTTCCTTCTAAAAAATGTATTGCTACCTTATATACCTTTCAATGCTGAAATGTAATACAGAATGCACAGAAGCGTTATCTCTTCCCAGCCTTGTCTTTTTTTATCACCTCAGGTCTGAGTTGCTGTTCCTGCTGATCCTCTTTGATAAATAATCATTAGAATTATTTCTATTCCAGTAATTCAAGGTCCACAGAAGCTTCCAAATATAATACAGCACTTCTTTTGTCTGATACATGCAAGTCTTGCTACCTCCTCTCTGCTTGGGCCAAAACTGAGGACACTAGATAATCTATTTTTCATATTTTGCACTCACACAGAGTCCCCAGCCTCAGGAACCATGTCACTATATAAGAAAAAAAAAAAAAAAAGGAAAAAAACAAAGAAAAAAAAGGTAAGCATTTTGCTTTTTTCATCAGAGAGAAAAATAAGGGAAACTGCCGTATTTGCCTGGTTGCTGCAAGTGACACGTGTGGTGCCAAAACCACCCACGCATCACCCCTGATTTAAGTCTGGTGCTTGCACCTGCTGAATGAGTGGAACATCTTTGCTGTAATATTGCAAAGACTTGCACGTTTTGTACTTTGGTCTAATTTAAAAAAAATGCATCTCGCACAAGAAAAGGCAGCTGTGTATGAAATGTGTAGGAGTGTGTGAAACTAGAGTATGGAAAAAATTAAACATTATATGAGTCTGTTTCTAATATTTCTTTCAAGTGAGCTGGTTACAGACAACACTTTTTATCCTTTCTTGCACTGAAAGTTCAGTGGACAGTGATCATTTTGCAGTATGACAGTTTTGCAAATGTGTTTAGGTCTGAAAGTTCTTCATTTCCTTGCAGTAAATTTACCCCCTTGCTTAATAACTAATTTAGTTCCTCTCTGGCTCTGTGCAAGAGTGCTCTTTGTATTCCTGCACAAATTTAATGCCAGACAGTTGGAATAGGCCCAGGTTTCACACCTGACTCCTAAAAAGAAAAAATGTAAAATGCTTCATGTATAAACCCCAAAATAGAGAATGATACGAAGAACAGAGTGAAAGAGACCCAGCTCCTGCAATACTGAGGATGTTACTGAGCTGAGGTTGCTGATCTCCTTCCCACATAGCAGGAGGAAAGCAAAGGAGAGACCCTGATTATCCTCTTTTAATTTTTAGGCTGAGATCTTTATTGTGAATGCTGTGCAATACTTGGTTAGCAACCTTCCCTGATTCTGCACCAAAGAGGAAGAAGTGGACGAGGGACTTGTCAAGTTGTCCCTCCCAAAGGAACTGCCTTCACACACAGCCTGAAGCTGTCACTGTATGCTCTTGCCTTCACCCCAGGGAAGGACATAGTCTGAAACTTCTGCTCTTTCTGTTTGGTTTACAAATTAAATCATTCCATGCTGAGAAAAGGGCAGAAAAGTGGACAGATATGAGGCAGGACAAAAAATGTCAGTGAGACTCCAATAAGGACTGGCAGATCATTCCATGTCTTTTCTTAACACCATAATCCTTAGTGTAATTTCCTGCTCCAGTACTTCCTCAGACTTCCTTTTGAAATAGTCACGAGACACCCACGTGCTGTATTCAAAAAGTCCATGTCTGATGCACACACTATTGGCCATATGGGTCTTGGCTTGAAGTCAAACAGCACTAGCACAAGTCAGACCAGGATGGCTGTGCACTGCAGTGTTACTGGAAGGAAGAGCTACCACGAGTGATGTACCCCAAGTACAGATAGATGTTGTATTACATTAAGTTGGTGGTAGTTTCTGGGTAGAGCTGGAGTAAAGTAAGGACAGCATAACCTCCCATGTGTAAAGACTGAGGCCAAAATAGCCTGACTTTGTGTAGGACTGAAGAAGATGGAGCCCAGTTTGCACTTCTTTGGCAGGGTACTGGGCTTCGTGATCTGCTAGTCTGTCGCTGGAACTGGTACTTAACCACCATCTAGTAGCTCCTCCCTGTGCAGCTAGACGTACCCCCCCATGGCTTCAGGCCCGTTACCTTTACACAGCCCCAGTAAACTCTTCTCTGCCCGTACAGAAGGACTTCACCAGAAGCTGTTGCCCAGCAATCTTCCACTCAAGGAAACATCTCGAAGGACGCGAGAGGGAGAGCAGTTTTCTCCTGCGCTTGCACCGCCTAGAGGAAGGACTGCCAACCCAGTGCTAACGAACCGAGTTTGCCCCGGACGAGCCGCAGCCGCGGGGAGATGCGGGAGGCGGGGCGGGGGGGAGCGCGGCGGGAGCGGCTCCCCGGGCGGGCGGCCCCGCAGTGCCCCCCGCTGGGCGCCCGCCGGGCACCGCATCGCTGCGGGGCGGGAACGGGGGTGCGGCTCAGCTGGGAAGCTGCTCTGCACCCGTCCTGCCCAGCCCCCGCGTCCCTTTTTCCATCGCATCTCAGTCCAAGATCTGTTTCCTGCCTTTCCCTCTGCTTGAGATCTCGCTTCCAGTGCTAGGATGTCAAATCCCTTTTCTAACTAGCAGGTCAGTCTGGGAAAAGTCCTCCAGAGATCAGTTAGTCCACCTCCACGTTTCCAAATAGGAAGATACTAGAACTGTATCACTCCTGACACACATTTACATCACCAATAGGCGAGGTGCCTCCCAGCTTGCTGCAGCTGTGCTTTAGGAGCCCGTGACCGAGAACGTGCTGTGCCAAGTCCCTGGAAGAGCACCCTGAGAGAAGAGGTCTGCTCAGATGGTGTTAGTACACTATGCCAGGCACTGGGGATGGAGATCCGTGTGGGTCTGCACATACTGCCTTTTGCATCAGCTCCTGGACTGATTCTGGCAGTGAATCTCCTACGCTTTTGTTTGACGAGAGACCTGCTTGTTCTGCTCCCCAAGGGACGCTGGCACAGCATGCAGGGTGGTGGGCAGTGGTAAGAGATGAGGCAGGTTTTCCTAAAGTGTCTGTTGGGGAACATCCTCATCCATTAGGCTACATGCAGTACTTCTGAAGACACTGGGGTGTCTGTGAAATTCTTCTAAAAGGCCTGCAAAGAGCTGAGGAAGAAAACAAGCCCCCTGTCAGTACAGAGAAGTTTGCTTTTTGTATGACAAGTTAATTTACCATTCAGGGCTCAGCACTTCCACAGGAAAATATTTATAGGTGATAATAAGTCAGAAATAAGAATGAAAGTCACTGGTCTGAAATTTTGGTAAAATACCAATGTAGTTTTGATTCACTGCCCACCAATGGGCTACCACCTCCAGAGAACATTTTTTTTTTTTCACTTCTAACTAAATATGTCACTTCCTCACCATTTTCCTCAGGATCCCAGTTCCCAATCACATGGCCCACTGCTAACTTTTGCAGCTACGTACTTCCTGATGGATCTGAAAATCTAGCAGATTTGAGTCATCACCAGCCTTCTCTTATAAAAGAGAGGCCAGCTGCCTGATGCTAGGACTTCCCTATCTATCACCTGTCCCTCATCTTTGACTTTGCAAAACAGTTTTTGAAGATGAGTCTGTCTTTTTACTGCATTTGTGGAGCAGCTAGAGTTGGATCCATGACTTAACTGCCTGCATATTATGATGTTATACTGCTGGAGTATACCAGGGAGGCAGCCTGGGACCAGGCACATGCACACAAAAACCATCACTTTGCAGAAGGGTCTGCAATTCCAGATCTAAGCTAGACCTGTGCCATGGCCTGATACTGCTTGATCTGTTGGCTGGCTGGGTGTCTTAGTGTCTGTGTGACAGTAGTGGAAGAAATGCCATCGATATAACTACACAGCCATAGAAGTATTCCAGTATCCCCCTTCAGGTACAGGAACACCTACCCAGGTGTGAACACTGTAGTACCTACACTCTAACTACACAGGTCTATATTACATTACATTGCTGCAGTTTGTCTGATAAAATACAAAGATGTGCTGTGATAGTTTTTCGCCAATTCTTCTTTCCTCCTGTCCTCAGCATGGGAGTGACAGGCTAACCCAGTTAATTTAGCCGATGCCTGTCTGTGACCAGACACCCGACAGATGGAGCCCCTGGCTCAGTCCCGTTTTTTTTTTTTTTACTGAAGGCTTTTAGTTTTCAATAGGGAAAACACTATGGAATGATGTCATGTTTAACACACATGTATAAGTAATAGAACATGACACAATGAGCTGTGTCACCAAGGAAGAGGCTTTTACTTAAAGCTTTCGCTTAAAAATTATCCTTCAGCTAGATTACTAAATGTGGTTCATCCTTGTGCCAAGACTCAGCAGGAAGCATATCTGCTCCTAAATCGTACTTAAACTGCCTCTTAATGCAGAATTACACTGCTCCAGCCATACAATCACTGATTTATATATTTCCCTTCACTTATTTATCACGACAAAACTTTTTTTTTTTTTTTTTTACTTCTGGATTTGCCCTGATCACTTGGACACTTGCCTGAGAGTAGCTTGCAAAGCCCTATCTGGCTTAAGCTACACTGAAGAGTAGCTCAGAGGCATCCATCCATCTCTTTGGAAAACTTAATGACACAAATGGCATGCAACCTGGGCTTTGAACTGCGATGACCTTCTTCCAGGCTGAATTACCATTGGATTAATAGATACTAAAGCTTGCTATAGCAAGGCTGTTCACAGCAGTTTGCACATAAATGCACATACATCCCTCCTGCAATACATTTTCAGCACTTCCAGAGAAACCACTGTTAAAAATGAAATAAAAATGAGCAGATTAGATTGGAGAATACAATTTTCACAAAATTATTTATTCATTCTCTTTCTTGCTGTTATGACCGTTTAATACAAGGTTTGATGGCTTAATAAAACAGTTATTTCCATTGCTCAGGCTGTCATGGGAGTAGCAATAAGTTGGAGATACCCCAGCTCTTTATCAGTTTGGGTTAGATAGTTTGCATACTTTTCCACCAAAGCTAAAGGAGCTGTGTCCAACTTGATAAAAATCAGAGCTTTTGACTGCTAATTACAGTGACCTAGAACACTTTCTTTTGTATTCATGGACAGAGCCCCATCTCACTGAAACTTTTGCTGCCTGGCAGGTCTGCTAAATTATACTCCAATCCTCTGTAATACTTTTGCCACACAAATATGCTCCTACACATGCTAAAATTGCATTTAATTTTCAGTACAAAGGAATTTCTTGTGAATGAGTGATACGCTTAAGAGGACAGACAGTTTGCATTTTTCAATTTTAGATCTCCCATTAGTAAATCTTCCCTTTCCCTTGCCATTTTGTTTTCTTTTTCTTTTCTTTCTTGAAGAGAGAACTGCTCATTTGCTCTTACATCCTAGAAAGAACAGTGATGTATGGCTTATTAGGAGAGCAGCAAACACATAAGCATTTGATTGCTACAGGACAAGTGATTTATGAGTGTTCACTAATGGATTCCTGCTTGGGGCCCTTGGGGCTTCCATTTCATTTTTTACCAATGGCAAAATATGCTGAAGAGTCAGGTGTAACTGGCAGTTGAGTCATCTGATAAGTTAATGGTACTGCACTCTTTAGCCTTCCTTGAATTTGCCTTACCATCAGTCTTCATGGCACAACATCAACATCATTACTGATGTTCATATTTCACTGCAAAGCAGAAGTAATTTTTCACTTTCCACATTGCTTGCCTGTTCCCACCTGACAACCTGTGTCCTCTGCAATGTCTTCACTCTCCTCTTACTCTACTGTAGTTGGGTCCATTTCTGATGTATACAGCCAAGTCACTATGAGTCAGGCTTAACATGTGCAATGCCTTAGGATTCTCCAATGGATTATATTTTTAATCTTTCTGCAAAGAACAGACACTGATTTTTCAGGGTACTGCATCTTGTCAGCTGATGAAGAAAACATGATCCAAGCAGGAACCAACCAGCCACCGCATGGTGTTACAATCCCTCTGATATACTGCACAGGTTATTGTTTTTCTTTACATGCATAAGAAAGGTAGAATCAGCTAAGCAAACTGCACGTATTATTTCCTGACCATTAGCATGGAAACGTGTGTACTGCAACTCAATGTATATAATTAAGACTATGATGGTATTCAAATGGGTAGACTACATAGAAAGATAGCATTTTCAAAAATTATGCTATATCTGTATCAGGAAGACCCTCTTGCTTTCTGGGACTGGGTTTACTGCCTATGTGCACCCGGACTCCTTACTTGCACTATACACCTTAGAGAACACCAGTGGATGTCTTGTTGCACATATTTCTGAGGTGCCCCATAGATTTCTGTAGGCTTGCAAAGTAATTTTATTATTATTATAAATATCTGCGTATTACTAATATAATATATTAATATAATATAAAAATATTGTTATTATTAATTATGTCATAGAACATATTTTTTTCTCTCATGTTTGGTCTTTTTTCTCCTTGTTGCTTAAAAAGTAAGAAGGGGTAGGCAGGGTGAGGGAGTGACACCCACAATAATCCACAAACATAATGAAAAATAATGATTAAGAAACACCTAATTACTCTGCAGTTGTGATGCTTCCTTGCTTTCCTTGTAGGTCCAAAGTTGATGCTACCTCTTTCTAAAAATCTCCTTTCCATTCTAATTTGTTTTAATGGCACTTGCCTGCTTTTGAGCTACTGTACTGCCTACTATCATTAACATTTGTGGCAATGAAGAGTTGACATGCTCTATGAGTTCAGCCCTTTTCATGGCCGTGCAACTTTGGCTCTAAAGAGCAGCCCTCCTGGGAAGCGCAGCTTGAGTGTTTCACTGTGCCTTGCTCCTCTAGTTCTATTTAAAATGACCACCATGAAGCAGCGGAGCAGAAAGAGGAGTATCTAGGACATGTATGCTAAAGGACATAACTGGTGTTATGAGGGCCACCAACTGCAGAACTGAAGCAATGGCAAGCACTTCTCTCTGCTGCCAGCTGCTTTGTTTAGTGCACAACTTGCTACAACACAGATTTACAAGAACTGCAAATCCACACAAACACAATAAAATGCAACACTGGTACCTTGTCTGTAAGGTGCTGTGCTGCTGTTTTGGTATTTAGCTCCCACTCTAGAAGCCAGATATGAATTAATCTTCACCTTGACTACCTCTGGCATTGCTCTCCATCTGAATCCATCCCTGATCAGTTTCCTGGAAGCAATCTGTGGCTGATTAAAGCTCTGTACTGACACGGCACATTAATCAGATGAAAAGAATACCTGATGAAAGAAATTTCAGAAGTTAGTTTCTGTAACATTCACTCTCTGTCACTTTGCTCTGTCAAAATAGAAACTTAAGCAATTATGAACATGAAGGCACAGACCATGTGTTTAAGAGGCTGCTTCTAGTTCACTAAATCAGCTTTCATGTTCAGGGCCAAAACGTTGCAAGTGTGATGTTATTCCAGAAGAATCTCAGTAAGCAACACACAACTCATTAGCATCTTTCTCCTGCTTCATTGTGTTTACCCATTAAGTCTAGTCTGTGGTTAGAAGCCTTTACACACAGCAGCATCCACATCTGAATGGCAAAATTTTCATACCTGAATACAGACACTTATTTCTGTAAAACTTAATTTCAGTGGCAGATTTTCCTTATGACTGTAAGAAATCCAGAAAAGGATAAAAATGTTGATCTTTTCCAGGACATGAAGCCGACAGTCATTCAAGGGAAGGATTCAGTAAACTTCACATTGCCATTTTGAAGCACTTGCCTTTCACTTCAGTTTTATGGTGAACCTGAGATCTAACAGTTTTATTATAATAATTTTCCTTGGTAAGCAAGAATTACATAATTCTTGACACCTATTACTTTTCAGGTCTTCTGTCTCCAGCAAATTGAACTTAGCCATCTCTGCCAACTTACTATATATTCATGTTTCTGTGATGATTCCTGAGTGTCTAGAGGCAGTCACTCCAACTGCATTTTAAAATATAGAATCATAAATTTCCACTATGACATTTGATTTGCAAATATCTCAGTTCAAAATTACATTTTCTTTGGTACATAAGCCCTCCAAACACACAGGTAGTAACAGAAAATGGTTTACTGGTTTAAACTAGATATGATCAACTGCTATGGGGAAAAATATAGGAACTACTGGAATTTATTTTTTTTTTAATTCCCTAATTTTATCTTTTCAAACATCAGATTACAGTTTACCAACCCCAAGTATTCACCAGTTCTGAGCCAGTCTGCAAATGTCACCATACTGACTTGCAAATAATCTTTAAAAAACCCACATTTATTTTAATTGTCATGCCTTTTTCAAGTTTAACATTGGAATGGTTAGAAACTTACTTTAAAATAAGTTGTTCTGCAATAAATAGAACAATAACAGGAAGTGAAATGTCCCGTAGAGTCCATACTGCAGCCTTTCAACTAAAGAGTGCTGGCTGCTTGGCTTGCCAAGGGGTCAGCAAGAAGGTCACAGCAGATAGCTCATGTTGAAACCTTTCTTACTGGTAGGAACATTGTACCAATTCCCATCTTTTCCTCCTGGAAGTTGACAGTCTTCACAAAGCTTGTATAAATCTGTTTTTTCCTCAGAAAAAGATTCGTTTCAATGTGTCAAACGAGTTTGATATGAATTGAAGATAATAGGGCTGACAAGAAAAACAGTGTAGCCACATAAGCTTTCTTTTGGAAACTGTTTCGAAAACAGAAATAACCAACATTGTGCCTACATTTGAAATTTTTCATATACATTTTAATCTACATTTGATTGAAAAAAAAAAAAAAAAGCCAGATACTAATTAAATTCATCCCTTGAAAAAAAAAATATGTAAGAAAGAATTAATTACTTTCTATGTTTTAAGGAGCACCACTCTTACTAGTAGACAGATGTGTCCAACATCACCAGGATTTAGAATCACAGAAGGGTTTGCATTGGAAAAGACCTTAAAGATCATCTGGTTCCAACTCCACTGCAATGGTCAAGGACACCCCTTCCCCCCCCACCCCCCCCCCCCACCCCCCCCCGAGACTAGGCTGCTCAAAGCCCCATCCAACCTGGTCCTGACTGTTTCCAGAGATGGGACACTTACCACCTCTCTGGGTGAACCTGTTCCAGTGTTTCAACACCCTCATTATAAAAATTCTTCATTATATCCTGTGTAAATCTTCCCTCTTTTAGTTTAAAACCATCATCCCTTAAACTATCACAAAGAAGTCTCTCCCCATCTTTCTTTTTTTCCCTTTTGAGTACGAAAGGCCACAGTAAGTTCTCCTCAGGGTTTTAGACTGAATAACCCAAACTTTCTCAGCCTTTCCTCACAGTAGAGGTGCTCCAGCCCTCAAATAATTGCTGTGACCATCCTCTGGGCTCACTCCGACAGCTGCACGTCTTTTCTGTGCTTAAGGCTCCAGAGATGGATGCAGTACTCCAGGTAGGGTCTCACAAGAGTGGAGTAGAGAAGAAGAGTTACCTCCCTTGACCTGCTGGCCACACCTGTTTTGCTGCAGCCCAGGACACAGTTGACTTTCTGGGCTGCAGGTGCACATTGCTGGCTCGTGTTGAACTTTCCATCGACCAGCACCCCCAAGTCCTTTTCCTCAGGGCTGTTCTCAATCCATTCTCCACCCAACCTGTAATTGTGCTTGTGATTGTCCCAATCCAGGTACAGGACCTTGCACTTTTTGAACTACATTTGGTTTGCACAGGTCCATCTCTGAAGCCTGTTAAGGTCCTTCTTGGGTGGCAGATCTTCCCTCCAGCATGTTTGACCACACCACTCATTTTGGAGTCTCTGACAAACTTGCTGAGGGCACACTCAGTGCCACTGTCCATGTCATCGAAGATATTAAAAAGCACTGGTCCCAGTACTGATCCCAGAGGAACACCACTTTTTAAAGGACTTCTAAAACTATTTCACAGGGCTCCTCATTTAAGTGATGGGCACACATTACAACTTGTTACAATATATCTATTTACACCTGTATTTATAAAATACACATTTGTGTGTGTACACACACTTATAAACAATTAAATGGGTTAAAAAAATTTTATCCATTCACGTGGCTCCACAATAGTCCCCAGCATGGATTTTGCTGGCTGTTCACGATTTCAGAGACAAGCACATGGTAACTCTAGATGAGCATGAAACAAGTATGCAGAAAAAAGTTAAAAGATCCTGTATAAGGAAATTATTTCTGATTCCCAATGTAAACCAACTAAATATTCTCATCCTGACAATAAAGAACTGATACTGATCTTGTTCCATGTAACACTGGTCTCTGAAACTGCCTATCTCCTACAAAATTTTCTGTGGAGACCTGAACCAGCTAAACAGCACTGGAAGCACCACTGGTTGGAGGTGAGGAACTCCCAAATCCACCGCAGATTCTTCTTCTGTCAGGTCTGTTCAAAAACATTTCTTCTACTGCATGGTAACAGATGACAGTGTGCTATATAACCTTTACCATGGAGTTCTGAAAGGGGAGGACTAGGAACTCATACCAACACGACTTTAGGGAGTGTTTCAATATTTTAATTTGTGTTGTTTTACAAGTATAAAAGAAAACCTATGTGTCAGATGTTGCATACTCTTATACACGTGAATAATCCTTATTGAACAATCTTTTGCATGACTCAGGACTATGCAAGTGAGTACAGTTTTTAGCAGCAGCCCTATGCCTTCCATTGAACACATACGCCTCTAACATTGCCAAAGGAGAGTACAGCTACAGTAAGCTCACAGCAGATCTGTCATTCATACACATATCTATATAATTTGTAGCTAATACTGTCCTCTCAGTGCAGCCACTGGATGTACTGATAACAAAACTGTCTGGACTGTCATTATCCTGAGGAAAAACTGCCTCTCCTAGCATTGCAGCACACTTTAGAAAAATAAAACACTGGTCTTAACAGAATACCTTTGTCTCTATGACTCCCTCTCACACCTTCTTTCTACCAGCAATGGCAGCACAGGGAGATCAAAACACACATACAGCAGCAATATTGTTAGGTAATCTGCACTCCACGCTGCAGTGACATGAGGCACAACAAAGCAAAGGCCCTCACGTCCATGCAGTGTTTAATCTGTATTTGATTAGTCTGCATCACTAAGGCAAAACCATATGACAGTAATATAAACCATATAAATATTTCCCCCCCCTTCTCATAACAGTGATTTAAATATTCAGTTCCCTATGCATGCACTGCAGGATACTGGTATAAAAAAATAGGAAGTAATGTGGCACACACTCAAAAAATACACATACACAGTAGTATTCATCATCAGTATGTGAAGTTAAATGGTACTATGCATACACTGAACTCCTGGCTGTGTAACTCTCCTTCTGTTGACTTCACTGCCACAAACATTTCATTGGCTGAGGTTTGTGAAGCGTGCACAGTTTCTAAATGGCAAAATCACAACTGCACCATCATTTAGAGAGCCCAAAGTCTTCTTTAAAAGGAGAACTCTCTCTTTAGATATGAAGTACTGCTACACATGAAGCCACCTTTCTTCACCGCCCCCCCCCTCCCCGAAGGCTAACATTTCAGACTTAGGTACATCTGTAGATAGGCAACAATTCCCTGATTATTGATGAGTATCCAAGTATAAAGTCAGTATTGGCTAAGAACACCTGAAAATTTGGCCCTGTGTGCTGAACTCTGCAGGTTTAGAAGCAAGGGTCATATTCTCACTTGCTCTTTTATCTCATTACTGAAAAATAATAAATCTGAAATATTCTTCTGCATTCAGAAAAGTACAGGGAAATACTATATTGTACTACTACATATAGAAGTACAGAGAAACACTGTAGTGTCTTCAAGGAGTCATTTCACCATTCTATGCTCCTCAGAGGGAGAAACTAGAGCAGAGATGTTTGATGTCTTCCCCAGACACATGAGGTATGTCCCCAAGACAAGCTTAGGCCAAAATTTCCCTTTACCAACCACCAATAATTTAATGAGATCTACAGACACATACCAAACACAGACATATATTAAGGAAAATAGAAAACATAATACCATGATAAAACTGAAGTATGAAGACACTAATTTACAGTGCAGTAAAGAAAAAATTAAAATAGCTTAGCACTTTTCAGCATTGCATGTGACACATTTCATTATAAATGACCTCAGATCTGAACTTGAGACACTTCTAATACAAAGATGCTGATGCTATGGAAGAACTTGACATCCTCCATGACGACAGGAGGGCGGCTAAGCTTTGGTCACTACAACATGCTTTGGGTCCTGAATTAGTTGTTTCCACTGCAGCCATAACGTGCAATACTCAAAATGTGAATACTCAAGGTGCTAAACAAACAAAGTGCAAAAAGTTTTCATTTAATTTTTGAAAACAGAGTTGGTTTGGTGTATTTCTACTAATTTTTTGGGTGCTTATCTGCTAAAGCTTCCTCAGCACCTTACAAAATACAGAAACACTTTTATTTGTGGTAGTAATAGTGCATAGAAGAAAAAGTCAACTACTTCAATTTCCTCTTTCAGATTTCAAGCCTGTGGTACTTCAGAGGTAAAGAAGTCAAAGGGTTTTGAGCAACTGATACTTAGCTAACCATAACCACAGCCACAAAAAGAAGGACTCAGTGTCTTCTGTCCCCACGTAAGAAGTCACTGTGTTGCCTCCTTGGTGTACTACCACCCCCTCATCAATCAGGCTACTGCTCATCTCTTAACTTCAGCCATCTAAAAGAGAGATAGATAATAAAATACTAATTGTCTGGGCATCTGGTTAACACTGAGTCTCCAGAGAATTTTTCATATCACCTGTCTTACAGGACATGTTAAGATGGGTTGAATCTCCCTGGAGATGTGCTCTGCAGTGCACCTACATGACTAGTTCACACTATCTGCCCAACTTCTAGATATTTGAAACTACATAAAGTGAACACCACTTTAATATCAAACTATCACAAAGTATTAGGTAAATGGCAATGTCAGAAAAATGAGCTATTCCAGGACATTACAATTAATGTGTTAAATTTAATTCCCTTACTGTCAAGCAGCAAATATGAAGGGTAAAACAGTGCAAAGCCAATAAATAACCCCTCTGTCCGTTCTCAGTAACAGTCACATTTCAGTATTAGTGCAGGCTAATTGGCTCTGTCTTGGCAACCTAGACTACAGTGCATTGTAGAAGTCTAATTCTTATACCACAGAAGGAAGTATTATCTTATTACACTGATTAGAGTGTAAAAAAGTCTGCAATTGAATCAAAGCAGACCACTGCTACAGTCAATATGTAGTCAAAGTCTATGCTCTGTTTCCATGCTAGGGTAGCATGCCATAGTGACATCCTATCTGCAATAAAATGTATTTCCTTCCATCCTCAGATTTCCTGAGTAAGATCAAGCCAGTTTCTTAAGGATGTTGCCTAACATGATTTCAAACTAAGCATGTGACAATAAACATATGTGCAAAGAACTTTGAAACAGAAGTCTATAAACAATGCTCCCTGTACAAAAACACACATATACACATACTCATACACCAAGTTTTTCACAAGGATAGGCTTGTCAGTGTTCATGCAGTGCTAGACCTGCAAGAAAGAAATCCCATCCACACGACGTAATGTCCAAGGTACATAACATTCCCAGCAGGTGATCTGCCACCTTCCAAAGGCACCTACTTGCTTCCAGTTGTACTAAGCATTGGAAGAAACGCTTTGATAAGGATTCCCCTTTTGAGAATCTGTTGTCTTGCTACTGCTCCATGCTTCATCAGTATTTTCAGGAGTTTTCACCTCTGCCTTGTTTGTCAGTACGGTGGATTTGGGAGGCTTACAAATAAAGCAGAGGAACTTGAAACATGAGAGGAAAGCTTCGGAAATGCTGGATGAGAAAAGCTTTTTACACGGGTGGCAGAACTGGTAGAATACCAACATGAAGAGGACAGCCATGCAGTAACCTATCAGGAGCTGCAAGACCAACAACGGGGCACAGACATACAGGTAGACATCGGTTTTGTAGATGTACCACATCAGCAGGAGGAACGCATTCTCAATGAATCGCAGCATGTAATACACGGTCA
Organism: Apus apus; assembly: GCF_020740795.1. Taxonomy (NCBI): domain Eukaryota; kingdom Metazoa; phylum Chordata; class Aves; order Apodiformes; family Apodidae; genus Apus; species Apus apus. The sequence goes on from NC_067282.1 coordinate 103,678,301, forward strand.
GCCGGTACCAATTCTGGGATTTATTGATTAAGTCAGGATCGTTGAGCTTCACCTGCACGGCCGACCAGCAAAACATGTTAATGCCAGCATACAAGAAGGTGAGAAGGCACAAGACAATGGTCGTGCCAACCCTGGTCAATGCCTTCTCTATGTTCTCAGGAAACGGAGACTTGCTTTGCCAGAAGAGAATCCATGGGTAGAAGAAAAAACCAAAGAAATTCACGAGCACAACAGGGAGAGTCCAGATTTGAAGGACTGAACTGAAAAGGACCAACACCGTAACACGTGTAGCAATCTCAAAGCTTCTCCACATGAATATGCAGAGGTAGGCAGCTGGTTTCACACTGATGTCATAATCATCGTACTTAATCTTAATAGCCAGGATGTTGCAGCGTAAGGCACCATATACAATTGACAGGAGAGAAAGGACCATAAAAACACCTACAAAGAGAGAACACAAATCAGAACCTTCAGCTTAGCAGAAGTTAAAGACATTGCATCAGAGTAGTGCAGGTGTAGTTGTCTTCATGGCACTTCTGGGGATTCCCAGCAGGGTGTAACCCCAAAAAAGCTATTCCTTGTATACACTTCTGGGTTCTCACTCTAATCCTGCCTCCCATTTTGGTCTCCATTTGTTTTCAAGTACCTAGAAAGAAAAAGAGGTGCTTAAGAGTCTCAGGTGTTCCTCCCTCCTCACTCTGCCCAGTGTTGCTCATACATCTCGGACTCTCATAGTGCTCCAAGAAGGCACAGGGGTGCTGCTCCTCTGCTGTAAAGATAAAGAACTGTGAAAAAGAAGCTGAAAGTTTGGAGTTGCTTGGGCAAGCAGATGTCTCAGTGCTTGTGAAGTTCTATGTTGAAGCAAATTGTCTAAGCTCACAAAAGAGCTCTGTGATGGAGCTCAAAATTGAAAGTCAAAGCAATTTAAACACAGAATCATCTGCACTGTCTTCCTGTGCAGAGATTTGCTCACCCATGTACACTGTGTTCTTCTATACATTTACTTCCCTCATACACTTATCTATATTATGCATTTGAAAACAATACTCCTTTGAACTTTTTATCTCTCATCTACCCAGCATCCCTCAAGTGAAGGTTTCATGGCATTTAAATTCTACAGAAAGAGAAGGCAGGGTCCAGTTGTTACCTGGCCTCTCCTGCACAGATGCAGTAGGGACAAAGCTTTCTGGCACTCTAGGAGGCAGTTTTGTCTTGCTACGTACATTAAGTAGGTGCAGACCTGTAAGAACCCTGGGTGCACAGAACAAACATACATGGAGACATACTTTGACATTCAGAAGGGCTAACTGTCCATGATTTTGTTGGCATTTGCATATTTTTACCACCATGCTGAACAGCTTATTTAGGGGATTAATTTTAGGTATCCCCCAATCAATACTTTTAGTTTCAGTCTTAGCACTTTTTCCACGCAAGGAACACTTCAAATACAAATGAGCAAAGCACAGTAAAAATGATTCAGTTGTTTCTTTTAGAGTTTCAGTGAAACTAACAAAGCTAACTGGTCATGCTAAAGGGCATCATATAAAACAAATTAATCAGAGTTGGGAATTCTTGATTACGTCAATTACTTTTCCAATGCTTAGCCACTAGTGCTTTCTGCAGCCTTCAATTAGTTTATGTGTCAATAACCTACAAATGAACTGGGTTGTCTGCTTTGCCATAGCTATTTAGCCTGGACTGTAAGAGTTGTTTTCTAATGAAAGTTATTAACTTCTGAGCATAACTTTGAAATAAACAAGTGTATTTTAGGATCTCTAACAACTTTCTAAGAGGATTTTCTCTATCATTTTAGCTAACTGATCACCCATCCCAATCCTCAAACACCTCTGAATTACTTTGGAAAATAATTAATTAATCATTTATATCTAAATTTCCAATAGCACTTAGTAAGCTGAAAATGACTGGCCATTTTATATGGTTATTTTATACATGCCAGTTTGGTGGCGCATATATTCTCTGAATATAGTTATGTATTTGCTTGCTTAACACTTTATTTTTTAATATATTTTGAAATGTCTTTTTTACAGTACTGTACTTGATCTGAAACTTTTTAAATATAACGTCTTAGAACACACTGGCTGAAAGCAGAAGGACAAGCAAGTAAAGTCAACAACACTACTTAAATATACTGCGGCCTTTCACACAGTCTTTCCTGTCATTTTGAGCTGTCTCAAGAGCTGCGAGACAGAAGATAACTTCCATCAGCTAATGAAGCAAAAGAATATTCTCAGAGCTCAATAATACCAACCCTACCCACTGGGGAGAAGGTGCTGCCATCCTGGAACTCTGCTTTGATAGGCTGAGACTTCAGTTTTAGGGATTGTATATTAATCTCAAACTCGTCTTAAAAACTCAAGGCTTTGAAAGAGACACTTCACCACTAACAGAAAACAGCCACAGCTGACTCTGGTTTAACACAGTTGTCCAGCCCTGCTCCTTTCTCAAAAGCACAGCACTATCACCAGATTTGTAAGGTGAAACATCCCTTTCAGGTCTGTGAGAAAGAAGGTTTGAAGCAAGCACAAAGGCAAGTGTGGAAGAGTGATGTTATTGTTGCTTTTACTTACCCTAAACAGGCAAAGAAGTGAAAATTTAAAAGGCAAAGTATCTTCTTCTGGAACAATCCCAAATCCCTTAACAGTCCTCATAAAAGTGGTGTTTCTTTTCTTCCTTCTTACTCCCAGAAGGCTAAACTTTTCTTACAACTCAGAAACGCACACTCAAGAGAGTCATTCAGGGAGGCTTTGTTTTACTTTGTCAGATTTTTTAATTGTGTTTTAAGTCTTTTCAAGACCAGGTCTTCCCACTTCAGAGATTGCTAATAGAGTGAATTCTGTCCTAGATGAGCTATGTCACTAGTATCTATTGCTGAAGTCTTACATTCAGCTGAAGAATCACAAAGTTTCTATTATATATACACTATAGTTTATTAAATTGATAATCAGGACCTGTGAAAAGCAAGAGCACTTACTTGGTTACTTAGGACAAGACACCTAGATACAATTATTTTTGCCTTGAGATATAACAACTTCAACACTTTTTTAAAAAACATTATTAATACTCAAAAAGTACTTAATGTATGCTGTTCAAACAATGAGAAAAGTATTCTGTGGTGAGAGCTTAATGAGCTGAGGAGAAGAAACTGTAGAAGCACTGCAAGATACCTGGCCAGACCACCTACAAAGCACACTTTGTAAACTTTAGGAAACAGACACGGCAAACACCAGTAAATTGGAAAAACCCATAAACTCAAAGCTTCTATTCTTGAAGATAGCAGTTGCTGCTCCTATTTTAATTTTTATTTTTTTTTAAATGCATCTGTTGCAGCAGGATGATTTTATTTTTAAATGGTAGGAAATCCACCTTTTGAGATTATTTTATTACTTTAAGCAACACTTGAAAAATGTAACTTGACTGCCATTAATAGCACAAAAAATTAAACTTAGGAAAAGATTGCTCTTAACAGAAGAAGATCTTCTTCAATGCTGCACAGCAAGAACAGGCCCTTTTCAAGGGTAAGCGGCCAAGTCACACATTACCCACCTCCAGCTAGCTGGTTTTGTAATTAATGCTAACTCAGATCTTTTTGGCATCTCCTGGTCTTGTGCTTCTTCAGGGGGTACTACCTAAGTGAAGAGGTCTGGTGGAGTGTGTAAGTGGACCTGGGAAAAACCATGCTATTTAGCATGATGGCTACAGAATCCAAGAATCTGGAAAAATAAGAGATTGATGAAGAGAGATGAAAAAAAAAGTGGAAATGAAGAGGAAAGGGATAAATGGAAGATGCAGTTTGGAGGACCAGCATCAAAAAACAGGCAAGTTGAAGACATCTGAAGTGTGGAAGAAGAGCTGGACTGGCTGGTAAATTACTTTGACGATACTGCAAGATTAAAAGGTTGAAGTCATCTCACTGCATCAGAATCTCTGCATACACATTGCAAACAAGAAGTTGAAACTATGTTATGCATCATTCTTGTTTACACTGGAGGCTGAATACTACTGGTGGACAAAAGGTATTACTGCAGAAATAAGCTACAGAAAGTTTCAATATTTCAGAAAGTAAAATATACACAAGAGGAATACAGTTAGCTGTGGGTTGGGCTTTTTTTCCTGATAAATGAGCTGTAATAGACATTGCCATTGTTCCTAAATCACTGATTAAAGAAAAAAAAAAACACACAAACAAAAACCCAACACTTTTTTTCCTTTTCACTTCTATATTTCAGAATTACACCTGCTATGGAGATAGGTTCTGGGAGCCACAAGATGACTACTTCATTTGCTGGTGGGTTCACTGAACTCCCTGGTGAGCCAACTTACCATTGGTTGTTTAATTTCACTTTAACTGCATAAGGTCACTTAACTGTCTGTGATTCAAAATTTATCTGAGTACTGACCGATACAAGTCAGAAGTTACAAAACATTATTAAATATGCATTTCTCTAATCATCTGGAACGCAGTGCTTTTCCTTGGCAATCATAACAAGCAAGATCAACAACAGTAACAGAAGAAACACAATAAAAAGGTGACCTTTCTTAAGCAAACGCCATCTGCAAACAAGTGACTGGAAATTTTGCTAATTTGCCACTCAGCAAAGGATTCAGCTGCTTTGTTTGCATCCCAGGTCACAGATGCCATGGCTATTCAAAGAGCTTACCTTAGTTGTGAAGTACTCAGAAACTGTCAGGAGTGATGTCTTTCAAGCAACTACTCCTATGACCTTCAACAAGTACTTTTGTATTAAGACTTGTTTTAATACCCTTATGTGCTGACTCACCCTTTGGCATGCTAGTTTTCCATTCCCTGAGTTGAGGGGAGAACCCTGACGTTATTATGAAGGTTCAACCAAAAATCTTAGTTCCTTACCATGCTGCACTGCCAACCAAGGCACCACAACTGAAGAAAGTGTTTAGATTCATGGCATGTCAACCCAAGTATGCTCCAGGAAGCATCATAGTCTAAAACGTGATGATACACATAAACTTAAGAGCAACATCACCACCAAAAGTTGTCAGGGAGATGAAACTCATTGCAATATGTTTGGTTCTTGCTTAGGGTAGCCACACATGGCTGCTGACCCTTCTCCTCTCCCTCCCACCAAAATATGGAGGTGATAATAACAACTGTACCTACTTCTGGCAGCTGTGATCTCCTGCTGCAAGACACAGATGTAGAGCTGGAGTGTGAGCTGGGGTGCTGAGCCGAGGAATGCTTGAATCACAGATGCCCTGCTGAATGCAGACCTGTGTGTACACAGCTTGCCTTCAGCCTGGCCCACTTCCTTCTCAATTTCTTCAGAGTACCCATCCTTGGGCATCTGTCTCTTCTTTGTGATGCTGACATACGGCTCTTCCACTCTGCCAGCATGGAAGTAAATGTAAAAGACTTCCACACACCTACAAGCAAATCAGTACATAGAGTAACAGGAAAAAAAAAAAAAAGCATATATTAAAAAATATGCAAAAAAGCATAGGTTTTCCCACTCCTTAGCAATTTAAGCTATCACGTACTAAGTCATTTTGTTTACAGAGCAAAGCCTATAAATTTTCTTCTCCTGGTAAGCTTGGAACATGATGGATTTCACACTTTGAAGTATGAACTACATGTGATTAGAGGGCAAGAATCTGGCAGTGCCCTTTGGGCTGCTTGTAGCACACAGTCACAGAAGGTGGTTTAGTTATTTTCCTGAGCTGCCATTGCTCTCTATTGTTTTCATGAAGTCCTCAAACTACTCCTTGGCTCCCAACCCAGGACCCAAGTTTCTCATGTCTTTCTCTTGGTGCTGTCTGTGCATGTGATATGGCAATAAAACCACGTCTCATACCTTTGCCTTAAACAATCAATCTCAAGACACTGGGGAGAAGCTCAGGGTACAAGTGGGTACACACACCTCAAACAGCTGGACTCTAGTCCTTGCTTTATCAAGCAATGGTCCCAAAACATAAGTAAAAAGCCACAGCAGCAATAATGAGAACAAGCAGTTTAGAGCCTCACAACTCTGGATATTAACATTTTTATTTTTGAAAGACACAGAAATATGAACTTTTTCTCCTTACGTTTGCTTACATTTATGGCACTGTTTAAGGACAACTAAACAAAATCTTGCAAAAATACCCTAAATAAGAAGATCCAGTGTTTCCAGTTTCTGCAGCTCTTTGTACTTTAAACACAGGTTAACCAAACTCTGTTCTTTATGTAGGTCTAACTTACCCCAGATAACTTCCTAGGAAAAAAAAAGTGGTGCCGGCACATTTCTCTTCATGAATTACATACAGATGTAATACACACTGCCTCTTCCCATGTACAGAGAATAATCCAAACATTTGGGAGGGAATGGAAAAGGGGATGGTGGCAGCAAGTGCAACAAGGACCACTTGTATCCTTGAGTATTAAAGAAGATAATACAGCCTCAGACATATTTATGAAAGGAAAGTTTCTGAAACTGGCTGCCAATGCCTATTTTTAGCTTGGCAAAAACTACTGTAAGAGAGTTGCTTGGGTATGAAGGTGTCAAGGGTGGGCTTGGGCATCAAGCAAGACCCAAAACACAAAGGAGAACAGTCAAACTTGTCTGGGAAGTAGTAACAAGCAGGGATCTACTGATGTTCAGATGAAGCCACACGCTGAGGGGGAAGAGAGAGGAAAGAAACACTATTTCTGTGACATTGCACAAATTCCTAAAAATATAGGGTCTGCTGTACAGAAGTCCATGTACAGCAGGAGCATAAAGGATAAATGGCACTGACTACTGAAAAATAAAACCCTAAGAACCCAAACCCAGTGCAGACACAACCTGTTTTCTCTTTTATGCCTAACACTGGTTAGGGCTTCAAGAAGAAAAAACTGTAGTGTGAGCAGTAGGACTGATGAAGTCTGGCTTCCAGCCCAGAGGGAAGCTCAGGGGAAGAGAACACCCCACCACAAGGGTGACCTGTGACACCAGCTCTAGTCACATCTCGCATAGCACCTGCTTGGATAGATATCATCCTCTGATGAGGACTGAGCCGTCTTCTTTCCTTCCATAGTGCCTACTGGTGTTCATCTCCTCCACCTGGTTGACTCAGCAGGTAATACTTCCCATAATACAGTATCTTCAAGTCTCTGAGAGGTCAGATTTGGCCAGTGAGTTTTTGTAATGTACAGCTAAGGCTTATCTTCTATTTAGAAGTATCTCACAATCACAAAGCATGGAGCTAGACTTGTCCGAGACTTAAAATTTCCATCTCCTCAGTTTGATTTTTTCCAACAATTGCCAAGTCAGTCTAACACAGCCTTCTAGAAGAAAGCTCACAGACTGAACTGCCAAGCAGCACTGATAGAAAATCAAGTAAAAGCATACTGATTTTTGTTTTAATAAACTTGATTTCATTTTTACCTTAACTGGACCACTAGCAAGTTCCACCTGCCCTAGACAGAGAGCATTTTCAGGATCCTGTATTACTATCCTTGATTCACTAGGCTTTAGCTACTATTACAGATATTTGAAGCTTTAGAATGGAGGTTCTACTCACAGTGGCAACTTCCTATTTTCACCTTGCTCATCTTTTCAGTCCCTGCCAGCCTTGCTCCATGTGAAAGAATCCACACAGCCAAAAACACAGTGTGAAAAATTATTAAAGCACAACAGCTTATGAAGCCAACAGAGATTTTGAAACCAGAACATTTTTGTCTCACTTAGTATTCACAGTCATCTCTTCATCCTGAACTGAGGGTAAGTCTGAAGCTATTACAGCAAATGAGACCTCAGCATCAGTCTCTACAGATTTGCCATGTGTGATTAGAAGCAGATACAGCCTAGAGACTCATTTAACAAACATGCAGTAATCCCATGGAAGAGATTATACAATTCATAAAACTACTGACCATAGCAAGTATTATAATCAGCAAAATGTTGGATTTTAGAGCAAGCATTCAATTTGTATTTATTAGCTAGGTATTAAGAAGCAGAATATCGTTTGTGATGGGAAATTTTATGTCCATACAGAAAAGCAAACACAATGTGAAATGAATGGTCTGATGAGCAAACCTGGGGGCAAAAATAGGACTTCAACCAGCACAACAGAATAATAAAAATGGTATGTGCAAGCATTCAGATTACATCAGTAATGATGCCCATCTTCTTCCAAGCCCTGTCTATCCCATGCAAGAGTGTCACTGGAGGTCATGCCTTCTCAGGCCAATAACAAATGTACTCGAGATTCTAGCTGGTGCCACTGACCAAGCAACTGCTTCAAACAGGAAGAGACTGGCAGCTGATAAGCTAGAACAAAAGAGCACCAACCCAATGTTTTAGTAATGTTTAACCAAACCAAATGTTTAAGTAATAATGGGTAATAGGGGCACAGGCACTTGAAGAACTATCCAGGTGAACAGAACAGTGATGAAGAATCAATTCAGATCACGTACCTGTGCCATGTTATGACTTTGTCTACAAAGTGTATTCAGAAAGTCTGTCTTTGGATGAACTGGCTTATTATTTTTTAGCTTGAAACACAACTGAAAGGCAACGCAAGAAGGTGATTCCTTCAAGCCGTTTTTTCTCCAAAGTTACAAACTTCATTACAGAACAGGGAATTCTCCAAAAGCTCCAGCTATTCACTGCTCTTTGCAGCTCTGCTCTGGAGGAACAGGAATAGGCGATTCCAACTTCAGCACAATCCAACTCCTGCAATGTCGTGATGTTTAGGGCCCTTCTAATAGATCCTCACATGGCATCAATAGCAGAAGGCATGCAGCTGGTTGGTAAAGCAATGACAATTGCAGCACAGGCTCTGAAGGAACTAATATTACTTTGAAGAAAAAAAAAAAAGTCGGATCTACTCTCTACAGCGAAAGTTAAAAGAAAAAGAAGGTGCTGCTTTCTCCCCTGCTGTCAAATCTTAGCAGAGAGAAAAGCTACACTTTTTCAAGGATCCTGATGGTGCCTACAATGTATGATTCAACAGCAACACGTTCATCTTCCACATAGTCAGTAGGAGGAATAATTCTGTCCTTATATGCCTGCTGAGAGCAGGCACCTTATTCCCTCTTTTAATCAGGGATGTGTGGGATTGAAACACAGGCAACATAATGGTGGTGTGAAGAGGGAGCAGGCAGTGAAAAACAGGGAACTTCCCACAGTCAAAAGAGCTTCAAGAGCAAACACCTATTTGAGAGACCTATCCACACATGCTCACTGCAAACATACAAGCAGATTTCTCTAATGACTCAATTTTTAGTAATTCCTTTTATTTAGAGAAGTGTGCGAAAGACTTATCAGTCTGGTGGATTTACTTACCTGTGTCAGACAAAGATTTGTTCCTCCCTCATTGTTCTACCTTCCATCTGCACTGACTTTCTGTTCATCGCATCTTGGACACCTAACACATCTGCTCAAGAATAAAGAAAAAAAAAAAAAGCCTGAAGAGGGTCTAGGCATATTCTTCCCATCTGGAAAAGAGGGAGATGCATCAATAGTTGTAAAGTTTAGAGCTAGAAGAATCTCCTACAGTATGGTCTGCCAACAGACCTACAAGGAAGAGAGCTTTTCAGACCTTGCTATTCTGAACTATAAAGCAGGTCACTAAGAAAGAGAGACTGCCCACAAGAGACAATGCTTCTGCACAATGTGACTGAAGCATTATCTGCACCAGTTGTAGCTCATTAGATTTCAAGCTGAAGAATTAGATGCTCAAAAAATTAATGACTCTGATAATTTCAGCCTACAGGTGGTTTTGTTTTGTTTTGTTTTCTTTTTTTTATTCCTGCAGCTTACATAACCTAACTTTGGCAGCAGCTTCACTCACAGTCTGATGCAAACTTCCTACAGCATGCACTTTGCTGCTGTCTACATGGTACGTAAACACGTGTAATTGTTTCTCCTTATGTCTTGAGAAACAAAGCCTGATCCCATTTAAGAAAAAAAACATAACAAGACAAAAGACTATTGTTTATAACCTCGTCCTATCTAAATCAGAGGAAAAGTCACTAGTGTTCTATATAGGGGCCTTGTCATATCAGCCTTCAATTTGCATTTCAAGAGAAGTTCACCACCCTGTAGACAGAGCCATCTCCTGCTTGCTCCTCCTAAGGCAGAACCTGTAGTCCCACATTCAGCTAACAGATCACTAGGGATGGTAGTTTCAAAGACACAAGCAGTCCCTCAGCTTTCAGAAGGAAGCACTGCCAAATTCACACCAGTCCCTTCTGGATACAGCACTTCAGTACTGTCTTCAGCAAATCAGGTAGTAAGGAAGCACTGCATCCAGCACATGTATGGAACAATACAACCCACACACCCTGCTCATGGCTGGAGCCCCGACTGCTCAAGTCAGTTTGTTGGAGATCTGCACTCTTCTCTTTAGCTCCTGACCTATTCATAGTTTGCAGAATAGAAAAGGGCAAGCAAGTTAACAGGGGTTTCTCTGCCACCCTTCATGAGGAGCTTTCTGGATTTTGGCACACACAGCAGTACATTAGCAAAAATACATCCAAGTAACTATTGGTTGGTATTGTAACAGCACTTAAAACCTCAAGACAATGTGAATGCTACAGGTGCTGTCCAAGTGAACAGGGAACAAAGAAAGAGTCCTTGGCTCTGGAGCAGTCAATAATGAGCCAAAAAGCTCATCATGGTCTTCTCAAAGGGAAACAAAAATGTATTGAATCTCTCATTGACACTGGCTTTCATTTAAAGTATTTTTGTGTGTGTGTGTAATTATTAACTTTATGTGGTAAAAGTTTTGTCTCTCCTTTTACAAAAAGATAAAAAGTATCCAAATATCTTTTCTAAGCCTCCAGACAAATTGGTGCTCTTACAAGGAGCAGCACTGATCTGAAATGCTGCAGGAAACACCCATGGTGCCCAGAAACCTGCAGTCAGTTTGTTCCAGCCAACTCTCTGAAGACCCTCCGGCATGTCTACATCCCGGGGGTCAGAGCCAGGCCAGGAAGGTGGGTAAGAATTTTACTCTACAAATTACTTCAAATTTATAGAGAGACTCTAAGGGAGTGGGAGAAGGAATGACAAAAAAAATGAGTGCATTAACAGTATTCTCCCAATACAGCAAAAGTCCTCTCCAGGAAGAGGGATGTTTCCTAATTTTAGTGCTTCCAGTGGCAGCAGCAGGACAGCAAGTGCCTCCTAAACAGGTGGAGTGTGGGTGTACAGAGAAAGTGGTGGCATGCAAGAAGGTTTTATAAGATAAAGTACTTTTTTTTCCCTGTCACACAGAGGATTCAAAATAGGCTGGATCATTTGGCTTGCAAAGCTAAATACCCTCCTTTCTTGCCAATATATTTTTATGCCATTCCCCAGAATTTAAACTTATCTTTTTAAGGGGAAAAGGGAGAAAAATGTCTAGCTTTGAGATGAAGAAGAAAACGCACACAACAGGGATGGGCTGTCTGTAAACTGGTGCACTGATTTGAGTCTGAAGAGGGAACTACCAACGACCCTTGATCACATCATAAACCAAATAGGGACGGTTAAAAAGCTGGTGCCGGCTCTTTTAAAGCCAGCCTAAGCACATTGCCCTCTGTTGAAGGACTGCACCTTTCACAGCCTACAGGCTCTTCAATGTGTCATTCTGGTGCTGCAAGCGGAGAGAACCTGGAGTGGCTCTACTGCCTGTGATCCAGCACTCCCTAAAAGGCCCTGGGCAGTGCCAGTGAGAACCAAGAGAGTCTGAACACAAGAGGATGGAGTGAGGCTTCACACCAGGGAAGCATATAACTAACAGCAGCAGCTCTCTGGTGCAAAGGAGCAGAGGTTTGCCTAAAAATGATGGGAAAGAAATGACTCCAGGGACAATGGACCTTTTCAGCTTACAATAGTTAGAGCCACAGCGAAGTGATGATACAGCCACAAAATATTCTGCCTTCTAGCTATCACATCAGACTTGTGTATATTCCAGTCCACACAGGACAGAAAGCCTCCAGTGCAAAGTAGGGAAATGTAAAGTATTTCATGTGTTGAAAACACTTCAACCTTTACAGTGCAGATCTATACCTGATGGGAAGTAGTTTCCTCTTCTGATAGATACAATGTTAAGTGGCAGTGGATAGGAAGACAAAATATAGGAAAACAAAAACACCCAAAAAAGACCTTTAATGTCTCAGACCAATCACTTCACCTTCCCCCACTTCTGCAAATAGACACATTTCCCTGAAACTGAGGAGAGGTTGTTTTCCATGAAAACTTTCCTCTAGCTTGTACAGTCCTTCCAGCCTTTAGCAGGAAATACATTTTTCAGGTGGCATGAATGCACTACCCTCTTTTTATTAGTAATTACAATCCCAATTATTCTGTGTCAAGAGAGAGGTTCACATGCATGGCTTTGTATTCCCAAAATGATGCTCTGGAGACTGTGGCATAGGCATGCCACAGTTCTTCTAAAACATCTTAAAATCTCTGGGAAAGGTTCATTTTGTAAATCCCTGAGAAAGGCTAAAATGCAGAGCTGGCAACACACTCATACACTGCAGCATCGGGGAGAGGGCTTCTGTATGCCCACTCGTCTCGCAGCAGCTGGGTGCTCGTCAACAGAGCAGAAAGTGTGTTGTGCACAAGATGAGACTTGTGCTGTAAACAGATAAACTTGATGCTGAGAAAGAAAGAGAAAGTGAAATAATGCTTGGTAGCTAAGGTCAAAGCAGAAGTCTGTATCTTTTCCAAATAATTAGAAAGAAAATAGTCTAATTTGTTGTTGTTGCTTACAACCTTTGTTTGCTTCTTCCCATCTTGCAGCTTGACAAGGCGTGATTTCTTTGATTCCAAGAAATCGATTTAGAATGACAGATAATTAATATAACTTTTAGTTTGATAGTTGCTTTCTCTTTGGTTCCACTCTTATTTTCCAAACAATGCAGGAGTATTTTGTTCCTAGCTTTTAGAAAGTCAGAGCTCTTAAAGAACTTAACTGTTAAGCCGTAACTTAAGTCTCTTTAAAATATTAACAAAACAAACAAACCCAGATATTGTTATAGAGGAATTCAGTACTTTGAACTGTAAGATGCTTGGTAACATCCAGACTGTTTACCCTTACTTGTGTGAAGAAATCTTCCCTTTCCACACTGCCCAGGAATTTTAAAAAGTTGAGGATACTTCTCCCAACCTCTACTACAAAGATACTGCATTTAATTCCTTAAAAAAAAAAATAAATCAGAACATAAATTTAAAATTAAAGCCCCCAGCACACGTTTTGTCATGGTGTTGCTCCACGTCTGTAACTCTTAATCTATTTTTTTTTTTTTTTTCCCTAAGGATATTTTCAGTCAGAAGTTGAACTGAAGCTGAAAAATCTCCAAAGCAATTTGGGACACGAAGCTGACTTTCAGAAAGAAGAGGCAGACTAAAAGCATCAGTGGTACTTCCCAGACGCACAGATGGGATGGGTACAGCCGTTGTTTTAAACTAGCAAATAAAGTCGTCCCTCCCCTCTTGGAAGTAACCTCAGAGTAAGAGCGTTATGGATTAAACCAGCAGGGAACCGATAAGAGCATTTGCAAAAAAAACCCACAACAACCAACCAACCAACCCAGACGGACTGAAGATAAGCGCAGACACCGCCACCGGAGAGGGAGGGAGGCAGGGAAGGACAGAGGGAGGCAGGCAGGGAAGGACAGAGGGAGGCAGGCAGGGAAGGAGCCGGCTCTTCCAGACCACCCCTGTCTCCCCGCCCGCCCCCTGCCCCTCGGCCGGGGCTGGGAGCAGCTTCTCCAGCGCTCGCTGAAGGTCAGGAAGCACCACGGCCCGCGCCGCGCTTTTTGCCGATGGAGGTTTCCAAAGGAAATGATTCCTCCCGCCGGCTGCAGACATGAGGCTGGGAAGGACCCCGGCCGCGGCTCTCCCGGGTGCAGAGCAGCAGCAGCAGCAGCAGCAGCAGCAGCCGCCGCCGCCGGGGAGCGGGCGGGTCGGGCCGGCACAAAGGCCGGGCCGCCCCCCGGGGCTCGCCCCCGGGCTGAGGCTGCAAGGACCGGCGAGGCGGAGCGGGGCTCACCGACCTGACGAGGGGCCCGAGCTGCAGGAGGTGCAGCAGCAGCACCAGCGGGCGGTCGCGGCTGACGTCGCGGTGGATGAAGACCAGGCTGAGCTGCACCAGCGCGCAGGGCAGGAGGGCGAAGAGCAGCGTCAGCCACTGCCACATGCGGTCCCCCGCCGCGCGGTACGCCGCGCCCAGGCACAGGGCGGCCGCTGTCTCGGCCACGAAGAGGACGAGGGAGACGAGGACGGAGCCCGGGAATTTCATCGCCGCCCGCTCCGCTGACAGCCACGCCGCTGGGCGCGTCCTGGCCCCGCCGGAACCGGCCCGCCCAGCCCAGCCCAGCCCAGCCCGGCCGCTGGGGCGCGGTGCGGCGCGGTGTCCGCCAGGGGGCACTGCCTGGCCCCGGAGCGGGGGGTTGCGGGGGTGTTGCGGGGTCCCTCCGGTGCGGGTGGGCTCGGCCTGGCTGGGGTGCGGGCGGAGGACACTGGCTGTATTGGGAGAACGCTGTTCATGCACACGGGGAGCGCTCCCTGGCCATGTCTCCTTTGGTCGTCGGATGCGTATCTGCAATGGGGTGTGTGGTGGGTGTGTGTGGGGCTGCCCGTCGAGGGGAGCTCGGCAGGCTGGAGGAATGGCCGGAAAGGGGCAGGGGAGGGGAAAGTCCTGCACCTGGGAGAAAATGACCCCGTGCAACAATAAAGGCTGAGGGGCAGCTGCTTACAAAGGCGGAAAAGCAGGTGTGAGTCCTGGTAACCCTCCCCTGACGCACCGGCTTCAGAGACCTCCTCACCAGATCGGTGGCACTGTCGGCAGAGGTGCTCTCTTACCACTCTGCCAGCTGCATCTCGCCCTAGCTTGTCGGGCTTTTCCCCTCAAAGGTTCCCAGAATCACAAAACCCTGCTGTGACAGCAGCTGCTGGCCAGTGTCCCCAAGGCCTTCCCCGTTACCAGCAGGAGCCAGGGTACCACCCCATGCCTCTCTCCCTTGAGAGCAGAGCTCTGGAGTCATTCTGGGTTTGTGCAAGGCAGCATCACTGATGGACAAGCAGCAAAGGGCAAGAGCCTGAAGGCCAGGCAAGTCTTTGCAGTCTCTCTGCTACATCTTGAATCTGAGCACCTGTCAAGAAACAAAGCTCCTAAGGTACTAAGGGTGGCAGATGGTGCCTGTATCCTGCCCAGGAGGTCTATCACCACCACTTTTCTCCTCCTCTTGGTGCAAGTTGCTGGTTTGTGCTCAGCTGCCTCAGGTGCCTCACCTGATGTATCTTGTTTCTCCTTGCCTGTTTCCAGACAATTGCAGATCTACATATGGAGTTGAGATGCAGACCTGAGATCTGCCAGGAGTACGCTGGCTGGGATAGAGTTAATTTTCCTCATAGTACCTCATATGGGCTCTGTTTTGGATTTCTGCTGGAAACAGTGTTGATATCACAGGGATGTTTTAGTTACTGCTCAGCAGTGCTCACACAGCATCAAGGCCTTTTCAGCTTTCTCACCCCACCCCACCAGTGAGGAGGTGGGGGTGCAAAAGGAGTTGGGAGGAGACATAGCTGTGACAGCTGACCCCAACTGGCCACAGAGATATTCCACACCATCTGATATCATGCTCAGCTGGGGGAAGAAGAAGGAAGTGTGGGGATGTTTGCAGTGGCGGCAAGTAACTGTTACATGTGATGAAGCCCTGCTGTCCTGGAGATGGCTGAATACCTGCCTGACCATGGGAAGTGGTGAATTAATTCCCTATCTTGCTTTGCGTGTGTGTGCAGCTTCTGCTTTACCTGTTAAAATTGTCTTTATCTCAACCTATGAGTTTTCTCACTTTCACCCTTCTGAATCTCTCCCGCATCCCACTGGGGGGAAGGAGTAAATGAGCAGCTGTGGGGCATAGTTGCCCTCTGCGGATAAACCACAATACAGTGTAACAAGGAAGGCAAGATAGAATTTGAGATGCTATTAGCCTGTGAATGAGAAAACACTAGTGGTTAATTCTGCATGTCTACTACTATTCTTTAATGCAACTTAGGCTGCTATCAGATTTATAGAAAAAATGCCAGTATGTGCCATTTCTCAAACTGCCTGTGCACTGACAGATCTGGAGTCCCATTACTCAGCTCTGGTTAAAGCTCAGCTGATGACAGCAAAGATGGAAACTTTGTTAGGGATGGGGTTCGGTGAATTTAATGTTCTAATACTCTTCACTGGGAATGGAGGGAGAGAAGAGGCCACATGTACTGGGATTTAAACAGGCTGAAAATAAACAGCTGAGTGGGTAACTCTAACCTACAGGCCAAAAGCAACTTATCTCACGGGAAACCACCATGAGATAGTTTTGCCTAATGGCTACGAGCAGCCAGGATGTTTTATCTAATTTTCAGGTGAATGACTTTACTTTTGGTAACATATTACCACTGAAAAGCTTTTGAACACCGAGTTAAGACTGCTCCAGAAAGAAAAGTTGCAGACACTATGGAAGATAAGTACAAAAAATAAGCACTCCAATGCAAAATTGTACTGCTTAAGGTTGGACTTTTACTTAAGGCAAAATATAATCACAGCTTTAATATTCATAATATGGATATACACAGAATTTTTTCTGCTACTATGAAGCTTAGTATTATCACTGCTTTTAAAAAGCTATAAAATCTAGTTTCTATAATAATCTACAATACAAAACTAATACAATAAACACATTCTGAAAGATCACAGTGTTTAAAACACCAGAAGAGCAAGTGTCCTGCTTTTAAACAATAAGGTGCATTTCTAAAGAACCAAATCAATCTTGATTCTATAGGGCCTGTACCCTATTATGGCTGCAAATGGCTATGACACTGAGAAAACAATCTAGGTTGTGGCATGTACTCAAGAAACAAACACCGTATGTTGGAATATATTGAATTATCAAGTGTCGCCCACACTAACGAGACATGAAATAACACCCATTGTTAGTAATGACATTTATGTTCCCTGTACTTTTTTATGGGTATTGGCATTCATGTATATTGCAGACATATTGAGGGAAAATGGGAATAAAACAGCGATCAAAGAGGGCCCTGTGGATGCAAACACATGCTTTCCTCTTATGATATGAATAAGTCTTACTAGTTCCACGAGACTCCTGTGTAGAGGAAAGTTTGCAGGCTTGGGGCCCAGAATGATGCAGTTTTGCCCGTTTTACTGAGTGGAAGGACCTCACATGCATGCCTGAAATCAAGTGGAGATTCATCCCTGACACTTGGCATATCAGGCCCTTAAAAATGAGGCCAGATCAGTGGCAAAATCAGACCATCTTTAGAAGAAATCTTTCTTTTCTCATGTGTGGTCATGGTAATGAAGACAGAAGCAGAGTTCAATTTCTGATCAGGCAGCCATTCTTTTCTCTATGAAGTAGAAAAAAATGTTTGAATAGGATTTGTTTTCAATTCACTGTGGGATATAATTGACTTCAGGATTTCTAAATAAAATTGTCTGGGGAGTATGCATGTATAGCCATGCAGTGCACTTGCTGAATATCACTGCATTATAAAGTATCTTTTATTCAAGTATCACTATACCACTAGGCAAAATGAGTATTTAATTAATTTTCTGCCATTTCAGTTGGAATTGCTCTACTTGACCTAAATGCCTCCACATTCTTTTTGAATCATACAATGAGCAAAGTCAGGGGTCTCCCTTATAAGTATTAAAAATAAATATGGTCTTATTTTTTTTTTTCAAGCAGATTGCTATTTATAAATTGACTTTTTTCAGAGAATGATGTAAAATTTTAAATATACAGGGTATAGTACCAAAAGTGACATCACTGACAGTACAAATTAGTCAGGAGGTTTAAATTAAATGAGAGGAGTAGGCAGTATGTTCAGCTACAGGTACTCTTTCATGGGCAGACTTTCCTTGGCAAAGGATGACTTTGGTGTGATGGCAATTAAGCGTTTTTTGAGGCAGCTAAAACACGTACAGTGCACACTATACCATTATCACTGTAAAGAAGCAAGCTGTGTACTTCTCTTGGAAAATGCCCATTCACATCCCTAAATTGCTGTATTGTTTTGTGGGCCCTGAGCATTTTTGGCTTATGGCTTTGAAGTATGTTGTTCCCTCGGTACTGAGATTTTTGGTCATTTTCTTATTTGTTTTCAATGTAGCTTTCTGCTGCTTACTACTTAATCCAGGCCATTTTTACACAAACTCAAATGTCTTCTCAGAACAACCCAGACTGTGCTGTTAGCCAGCGACTGCTCATCAGTGTACTTCTTCAGGGGAAAATTATTCTTTAAAATTTAAAGGACTATTCTTATTCCTGATATACTAATCTTTCTATGGATTGGAATATACACTCCTGCCAGCGAATATTCAAGGTATGTAGGAGATCACCGCACCTGAGATTTACTTGGCAGACCTCAAGAGATACACTCTGTCCATGGATCTTATAGGGCCAGGTAACAAGGATATAGTCTCAAAATGCATGCATGTGCATAAAACATGCATTATGTTTGCAGATGTTGTAAATATATGCAGATAACAATGTAAGTACAAACATGTGATTGCTTATGAAGGTTCACATTTGCACATATTGCACCTGAATACCTGTATTTTGGGTTTTTTTCCCCACAGTATTTTAAAAACTCATCAGTATTCTTATCACATTCTCTACATGCTCATATGATTATTATTAGAACATCAAAGTGGCATTACTAAATTTCAGTGAGCAGGAAGAAGGGTGACCGCTTTAATTGCATTTGTTTGTGCGTATTTCCCAGAACTATTTAAATGTGTATTTTGGAACATTTAGGCATTTCACTTGATTTCAATGGTCTTTTTAGAACTGAGATACTAGAGAAGTGAACATGCTCCCTAGAAAGTCTCTCTTTGTTTTATTTAATGATGTAAAACATCAGTGACAGTTGTTATACAGTATAATGATTTTTCCATAGCAGGTGGGAAATGGCAGAGCCAGTGAGAAGAGAACACCTGGAAGCATAAAATAATGTAATGCAAATAAGTGGAGCACCCCTCTTAAGCAAAATTAATCAATCTTATTGTCAAGAACAAAAGACCTGGGGCTGCAGCTTCAGTCTTCTGAAGTTATTCATAGGTTGGGAAAGAAAGGCAGGTAAACTGATGGAAACAAAGCAGATATTGAAAGCAGTGGCACAAAATGAGTATGATAATATGCTGAGAAGTTTTAAGTAACAGAAAAAAAGTTAAAATATATTTGTTAGAACTGTACTGTTGATAAAACGTATTGCATCTGGCTCTATGAATCCTGAGATCACTGAATCTGGACATTACAGATCTAGTTTCCCTCAAAATTATTCTGTGACAGCAATCTATGGATGACCTACTGAAAGTCATGCATAGTATATAGCTTCTTAAACTGATTTGTACTCTACGAATTTATTCACAAACAGCACCACACAAACACAGGCACATCACAAATAAGCACCTATACTCACACAATGCATCCTCTTTGCTTTAACAATATAATCAGAAATACTATTATATCACTTAAATTCCTAATGCCTACACTTTAGAAGCTAAACAGAGTCAAGAAACTAATGTGCAAACGTGACATAGTAACTTGCGTTTTATACTTTGAAAGAGGCTTCTCAAGTTTCTGGTAACACAGTCTTGTCACAGCACCATGGTGGAATCTCTTCAGAAATACACTTTTTCAGTCTATTAGGGCCTGATTCAGGAGCAAGGAGGAGACAACAGCCTGCTGGGAATATCTAGCAAAGGTTGCACCATTTATTTTTTTGAAGCAGTAAGGAGGGAACACAAAGGACCTTATTTTTTCATTACACTGAAAAGTGCTGATGGCTCTGCTCCAGTTGCTGTCCTGTCAATGTCTTAAAAGCAACAAATAAATGTTGCAACAGCATGTACGTAACAGTATATATGGTACAAAGGAAATAAAGCAAATAGACAATTAAGAGGAGGACAAAGATGAAAAAAGCCTGCTCATACAATGATTGGCGTTTTCAAAAGAGCCCTGGAGTATATTTACACTGTTCAGAAGCTGTGACTTCTGCATGTCTAGCAGCCATCTTAACCCAGCTAGGTCAGGTAAAAAAAGCCACAAAGGTCTAACAATGAGCTCAAACATCTGATGGAACAGATGAATAATTATGTTTTGAGATTTTACAAAATGCATCTCAAGAGACTGGACATTCATGTTACTGATCTTAAGTGTCAGTAAATGAAGTTTGCATGCTGCCCTCGCTCTTGTCAGAGGCAAACTTGCATAACTTGCAGAGAGATGTTTGGGACCTAGATTTTGAAAACTGAGTGGTTGCATGGGTGTTCTCGCTGTTGAACGGACTAACTCTGACTCAGATAACTATTTTCTTTCTCACGGGATTAGTATCAAATGAAGCCAAAGACATGGCTTCATGAGTGGAGAATGGTTGCAGAGCCAGAAGATTTGCAGATGCTGAACACAGAGCAGATCAGTCTCCTCTGAATGTAAATCAGAAGGATTTAATTCTACAGAGACACAGAGGGAAAATCACTAGAAAACCAACACTGAATTCTCAATGTATATTTCCTGCCATTTATGAATAATTAAATTAAAAGATAAATGCAAACCTGACCATTGGAAGTTAAGCATAATAAAAAGGAATTATTTTATCTACTGCTATTATGGTAAATTTTAATTAAAATGTGGTCTATGTTACAATATCAGCATTCATGACATGGTCAGGATCTATGATACTGTACTAATTTATTGTGCTGTAGATTTATTGAGTTTTTGGCAAATATTTTCTTCTTTAAGCATCTCCTGAGAAATCTTTAACTGGAAACAATTAGTGTTGTGGCCCACTGATAATTAAAAAGTAGGCACTGGGGACAAAAATCAAAAGGTCATGATTACTGTTCTGATATGAATAGATTCTGTTAAGGCTTAAATTTGGATTTGTTTGGATTTTTCTGATGGTGTAGTTATCAAAATACTGGGCATTTTTAGTTTATGTTTGCATTTCTAAATAAAAGCATTGGCAATAAATGCAAGATTGGAACAGCTGGTGTCTAGATCATAGCAGAACCTATTTCTCTGCCTTACAATAAGACAGAATACAGTTACAACAGCTATCTAAATGCTATGGCACAAATGCTGTTGCTTACATGTTTTATCTGAGTGACATTATCCTCCAATAAAAATGGAGACTGAAAAGCTATTGACTACAGGGAAATAGTGCATAGGCCAAGTTTTATCTTCCTTAAATATTTGCTTAGAAAGGTTCCAGTTGTGAAATATATTAGACACCCACATTACAGGAACCAACTAGAGAAGAATCCTAATAGTCTTAGGATCTTCACTACTGAGAACTGACTTTGCTCTGCTCCAACAGGAGCACTTCAACCCAGCTGGGCAGAGCACACACATCTCCATTGACTTTTTGACTTAGCCTCATGTGTGTATCTCCCTGTGAAATACATGTGTCCACATCTCACTGCTCAGAGTAACAAAGTACGTGACATTAATGGCTTTCTTAAAAGACCTTTTATCTCAAAAATAATAAACATATAACAACTGTATATTGAATTTCAACATTTCCATTCACCAAAAACCCCTCTGAATTCTTGAAAAACTGATACAGA
The DNA here is from genome assembly GCF_020740795.1 of Apus apus. Lineage (NCBI taxonomy): Eukaryota > Metazoa > Chordata > Aves > Apodiformes > Apodidae > Apus > Apus apus. The sequence goes on from NC_067282.1 coordinate 103,699,889, forward strand.
ACTGCATTGCTTTATTCACCAATTAAATATAGTTACTATTGTGATTAAGTAATTAATTACAGCTGCACAGTGCAAGACAAAATAGCAGAAATCCTAATCTGCAGCTGATAATAATGTCAGTTATCTCATTAAAATAACAGTGGCAAGAGTAGGAATGGGCTTATGATATTAAAATGCATAAGGATTGCAAGACCTGGCTCCAACTCACAGCCTGATCAAGGTCCATTGAAATTAAATGGGAACTTTAATCCATAAGGCATTAAAAATAAAGAAACTGTAATCTCCTCCAGCTGAGAATGCAGGAAGAGAGACTGCATTGTATGGCAGTGCATGTAGGTCAGCTTTTTTACCCTAACTGCAATTTTTGACATATTGGTCTTCCCAATCTGTCTTAAAAGGTGACTGCATTACATTATTCCCACATAAATAAAAATAAATAAATGGTAAATATATTTTAAATACAGATATTAATTTAATAGATATTTTAGTATAAATCTATGTTAGCATTTTCTTTAGCTTTCAAGTACCATGTCATACATATAATTCATATAAAACAGCATATAATTGTGACCTGAAGTGCTAGTGCAACTAGTATTGAGCAACCCATTTATTTCTACAGCTACAAATCATTTGAGCATATAAATTATTTTGTTAACTAGGAAAAGAAGTATTTTTGAGGTTTTTTTATCAGGTTTTTCTTAAGATCATTATGCCATTTAAGATTTGCATTCAGTTTTCAGGGTTTGTAGTGAACATCAAGGAAAACAGATTTTTCCTTCTCTGAAATATGTACATTAATGTTCAGAAATGCTAATAAATTTTTAAAGGAAGCATTTGTATCACTGAAGAATACTTATCTAGTAATGCTGTACCATGAAGAATGCATCTGCCTGCTGTATCTTTGCTATAGAACTTTTTGATCCAAGCCTTCTCTATGGGTCCTTTGATTTTCTCCATGACAGGGAAGGTGTCACAAGAAGTGACATGATTCCAGTAAATCAGTGAGGAGACCAGCTCCTTGCCACAGACTGAGCTCTGAAAGGAAGGGCCAAATTCAGTTCTCATTTACACCCATGAAACTCCCCTAGCTGAAATGGACCCGTGAACCCGCAGGCTGAATATATAGTGATCTACATAACTATCAATATATGCCTATGAAGATGAAAGAGCTCCAAGATACAAGTATTTCTAATACATGTTACCAGAACTAGTAGATGTGGTTTAGGTAAAAAATCCCAGATTTTGCCTTTGTGCAGTGCAGTGACAGGTCTACAACACCCTCCCTGGTAAGTGCATCGCTGCATGAGGACTTGTTTTTGCAAGTCTCTTTTTAAAACCTACTGGATGCATCACTGTTTCTTCTTTGCATGCCCCTGTAATTCTAGGTTGCCTTTTTTTGTTTCTCCTGTGTAACCACCAAATTAAAAGTTTGATAATGCCCCTTTCTCCCTCACTTGAATAATTAGATTTTGCTTCTTATTACAGCTAAATACCCCATCAGATTCAATCACTTCCCCCCTATTTTTTTTTCACCCATTTTTTTTGACCACACGCTTCCCTCCCAAAGCCCCAGTGTATTTTCTTTTCACTTGACTCCCAGCTATGTTAAGGCTAGCGTTAGTGGTACCACTGGCTTGTTTTGTAAATAGCCCCTCCTGACAAAAAAGTGCTCTACTCTCACATCATCACTAGGATGTGACCCTGGAGAATATTACCCTCTAGACAAAGACACTGAAGAGAGGAAACTCCGCTTGGTTGGGTTGCAGCAAGTCAGTCAGGAAACACACAGTTCCTGAGAAGCCTTCATACAGACTATAAACACTTTCTAATGCCCGGGAACCAGCCTTGAATTCTTCTGTAAATAAGAACTCTGCAAACCTAAGAAACAGGAGGGAAAAAAAAAATAAAGATACTTTATTATCATTTGGTGTTGTTGTATGTGTACTTACTTGTTTGAAAGCATAATTTTAAAAATATTAAATTATTTTAAAAGTAGAATGGTCATTATTTAATCTTGTGTAGCAATTTTACACTCTCTGATTTCCATGATAAATGGAGGTCCATGAGATCTAGCAAAGCTGAACCTTGTGAATTTTACATGTGTAATGCTTGACAACTATACATTTACTCTGATTTCTACGAGACACATTATAAAAAAATACTTTTAACTACTTTTTCTCTGAGTTGTTATTTCAAATAACTAAACAAATAAAATGTTCTTCCTTCAAAGCAAATGCCTGAAAATAAGTCACCCTAATTACTATACCAGTTCCCCTCATTATTCTATGCTGCAAAGAAAACAGTAGCAAACATTGGAAATTACCTTTTCAAACACATATAGGAAATTACAGAAAGAAAATTAAAGAATTGCAGCACTGTGACAGAATTTTTTGTGGGATATACTTGCTTCTATCAGGGCAAAATTGAATTAGCCCAACTAGCTAAACTATATAAGTCCTATACTTATTTTCCATATTTAGTAGTAAGGGGCTCTGAGAACCAGAACAAATCAATATAAAGAACAGCATCACATTTTACTCTGCTCCTGGACTTGGGTACACAACTTGGCTACTCCAGCCTCATGTCAGGATGAGACCTGGATGCATGCTCTTCCTCCACACCCACTCCAGTTCCCTCCAAAGAAGCACAGGCTCACGGGCAGGGAGGAAAGGAGCCCAGGAGAACCCGATGCTTCCCCTGCTGCAGGCTGTCTGGAAGGAGGAGTGCAGGGATCCCTGCACACTGCGCCTGCCCCACCACTCAGAGCAAGAATTGCACCCAGGGCTTAAATGCTGAGGTTACATCTGAGGGTCATGATCACAAACTCTGAGCAGCTTTAAAAATGTCCCTGAAACCTTCCAGTATTACCCTGAATCCAGAAAGGCAGGAAAGCTAACCTTTGTGCCCTGTATATGTATTTTGAGTTTCCAGTCAGCCTGTACAGCAGCAGGAACACATAAGCACTACCAGCCACTCCATGGCATATTCCAGGACCCTTCTTCAACAGGCCTTTCTGCCAAGTTAGCTCTCCACAGCGGATGCAAGTGTCCAGATATTGAGGCTTCTTGGAAACCAGGTAAGCTTTGGCAAACAGATACGCAATGCCTAGGAAAATAGAAAAAATAACCTTTCATAGTAAGTAGGCCAAGGGTTTCACAGGACATATAAGAAAAAAAAAGATCAATTGTCACAAACAAACTGCAGTCTCATGCTCTATGCAAGTCAATGTTACAAATCTATATGCTACATAAGGACAGGAGAGCATCTGGTACGCTAAAAAGCAAACGATAAGATGTACTTATCCACTGCCTGTGGTCCCTTATACACACCACTTCCATTCTTTTCAACGCATTACAGAATTTGAGGGTTTACTCTAACATTCCCAGCCTTCTACCTATTTAAAGCAGTAGTCACATTGTTGCCTTTAAACCAGTAAACTATTAGGGCTGTCTTCTATTGGTTTCAAATGCCCATTCATCTCACCTACTTACACTGACAGAAAGAGGGGGATGGGCCAGATAACTTCTCCCATTGGCAGCAGACACAATGATTTAAAGAATGAGAAATAGAAACTTCTTTTTTTCCCCCCAGTGGGGCCCATGCTGCTTTATTTTTAGAGGGGATTCAAATAAATTAATTACAATCTTCAACAGAGCACTGCACAGCTCAGTTAATGGCAACCTTAAAAAATGCATTTGACATATAACCAAATCCATCACCTAAGGAAATGTTTAGAATAGCTCACTTGTGGTCTGAAGTTGATATACGCTGAAGCAGCTGAAAAGTGTTCTTGTAAACTACATGTGCATTTTTACCCAGAACAGTGACGGGATACAGGATTTTCTGGGGAGGAACAATAGCAATTAATGTATTTACATGTCTCTAAATGTCTCCTAAAGTAACTTCTTTATGCTTTTGGGATTTTGTCACTTAGATTGAGTCTCTCTGCATATGCCTCCACTAATGGTTAAACCCAAGTCACAGGCCACTCTCAAGGTACTGAAGAGAGAATCTTCCCTGCAAGTTTCATCACTAGGCCAGCCATGGCGTAGAAGTAATTTTTTTATCTTACAACAAAAAAGGTTGGTAAGCAAAAGCTGTTTTCACTTCAGTTCTTTAGAATGCAAGAGCAGGAAGCTTTTTCCTTAATCATACCAACAAAAAGCAGAAAGCACATTTAAGGGATGTTAATTACAAAGTATTTTTTGTAATTTAAACAGAACCCCTTTAAAAGCAATGCATCACTGCTCATGGACATTCTTTAATAAAAGTAAATTACCTTCTAGGTTCATGTTACCAAGCCAGTATGACTGGTTAGCCATAAAATTCTGCCAGGGGGCAAAAAAGGCATTTCCATAAATGACATTATTTGCCAAAACTGCCAGAGAGATAGGACTAGCTTCTGAACTGACAAAGATCATCTTTACCTCATGAACCCAAACTGCAATTGACTCTCTTTTTCTCTGAAAAGCAATTTTATATGAGTAACTTTCAGAAAAAAAAATGCCTCTTGCTAGTACAAACTCCTCTTCACATGAAAATACTTTGGCAAAATGTATGCATTATCCATGTAGTAAGTGCAGCTTAATTTTTTATTCTGAAGAGGGGGGCAAAAGTGATTCTGAAGGCCTTCCCAGAACTCACAGATGTATCTGTACCTGTTCTTTCTATTCTGTCCAACATATGCTGGACTACTTCTCTGTCCACCATATGCTCTTTTGACTCAGCTGCACCACTCTTTGAAGTCTTGTCAGGAAAGGGAGCAAGAGTGGGAAACATAAACTTTAGGATGGTCAGAATTCTTTCAGCTGTGATCACCTACACTTTTAAGACAGAAAATATGCCTAACTTTCCAGCTGCTTCAGCAAGAAATAAACCACACTTAACTGGAAGAAAAAGCCCAAGTAGTTTGACTTTATCTCATAAAATGTTAACTTTGGTCAAATTTAACCTGATATTATCTTCTGCATGGTATCACCTAACATGGAAAAGCAATGTGATCGACATCTGGCTATTCACAGCAATGGGAAAAGAACCTGGAGCTCCATGACACCAGTGTACAAGCTCATTCTCCCGCTCAATTGTCTCTCCCAGCTCAGGAGGCCAGTTGCTGTTCTGTTCTTGGTCCATAAGAAAATCAACACTCTGCCACACAAGCTCCTGGTCTGCTGGCTGCAGGTACTCATAGTAGGAAAGCAACATCTGAAGGATTGATGAAAGCCCATGTGCTGCACCTGTAAAGAAGAGAAACAGTCAGATTAGAGAGTAAGTTTAGTTCCTACCTCCATCTCAACACCATTTTCCCTTGTCAAGCAAATGGCTCTTTCATCTTCTTTATGTGTATTACAATAGTGCTTGGAATAAAAGCTTTCTAGGTGCATGACACTATGATTTGTTACTACTTCAGTAATTTCCAGTTACCCTAGCTATGCACAGGTATGAATGAGTTTTTTTTCTGTTTCACTCTGATGTGACTGAAATTCAGTGTGTGGAGTTAAACTGAACATGAACTGAATACTGTTTCAAGACATTCTTCTTGATGCATTACTGAATCTGTACTATTATTCTGAAGTCTTTGTTGAACCCACACTGAAAGTGGACCATAAATTATATTCCCAGCTACTGATAGACAGTGTCAGTCAGCTAAAACCTGAATTTCAGTGCAAGAATTGTCTGTACCTGACAGAGTCTGTGGAGTAGCACCACTCAATGAGTTCTCCCTCTGCTCCGCTGCCAAAGAACTTAGTAACACCTGCAAGCCAATCTCACACTTTCTGCAGTATAATATTGTGCCTTGAGGACCCCACCAGGGACCTCCCAATGACCTTTCAGCACTGCTTCAGATGAGCTCTAGAGAAGCTGCTTGTGGTAGGTAGGAGCTGACCATGTGCTTGAGTTGCACCGCAACAGTCAAAACCACAGCAAGTCCCTGCGTGGCAACAGCAGCTTACAAATAACATCCCCTGACAATTCTCTCTGGCAGCCTTCTTCACACAGGCATGAGTACCTCTTGCTGCCTCCATCTGGCAAAGTCAGGTTTACCAGGACAGAAAGAAAAGGTAATGAAGCTGCTGTCTGCTGTCCCCTTTGTGCAGCACAGGCTCCGCCTGCCTTCCCCAGCAGCAGGCAGCATCCATCCTCCCCTCCAGCTCCTCAGTCCCACTTGGCAGTTGGGTGGTCCCAACTCAGCCAGGAGAAATCCCACACTGTAGGTTTTATATATTTATATTTATTTTTATATTTTGATGTCCAGATGGAAAATGGTGACAAGTGGTATCCCTCAGGGTTTTGTACTGGGACCAGTGCTGTTTAATATCTTCGTTAATGATACTGACAGTGGCAGTGAGAGCACCCTCAGCAAGTTTGCTGATGACACCAAGCTGGGTGGTGCAGTTGATACACCAGAGGGACAGGATGCCATCCAGGGGGACCTGGACAAGCTGGAGAAGTGGGCTCAGGTGAACCTCATGAGGTTTAACAAGGACAAGTACAGGGTCCTGCACCTGAGCTGGGGCAACTGGATGTATCAATACCTATTTAAAGCAGTAGGGGGAAGAACTGCTAGAGAGCAGCCCTGTGGGTGCTAATAGATCAAAAGCTGGACATGAGCCACCAACATGCAATTGCAGCCCACAGGGCCAACCACACTCTGGGCTGCATCGAAAGAAGTGTGGACAGCAGATTGAGAGAGGTGATTCTGCCCCTCTTCTCTGCCCTGGTGAGACCTCAACAGGACCACTGAGTTCCAGCTCTGGAGCCCCCAGCACAAGAAGGATGTGGACATGTTGCAGCACATCCAAAGGAGGGCCACAAACATGATCAGAGGGCTGGAGCACCTCTTTTATGAAGACAGGCTGAGGCAGTTGGGGTTGCTCAGCCTGGAGAAGACTCCAGAGGGACCTTCCAATACCTGAAAGGGGCCTATAAGGAAGCTGGGGAAGACCTGTTCACTAGGGCATGTAACAATAGGACAAGGAGTAATGGTTTTAAGTTAGAAAAGGGTAGATTTAGGTTGGACATTTGAAAAAAGTTCTTTAATATGAAGGTGGTGGATCACTGGAATGGGTTGCCACAAGAGGTGGTGGAGGCCCCATCACTGGAGACATTCAAGGTCAGGCTTGATAGGGCTTTGAGCAACCTGTTCTAGTGTGAGATGTCCCTGCATATTGTAGGAGGGTTGGACTAGATGACCATTGTAGGTCCCTTCCAAACCAATACATTCTATTACTCTATTTCTGAAGCATCTATGGCTCAGCATCTACACACAGCATCACTTTCAAAGCAGTTGGTGTGTTTTACTCACCAAGATATTCTGTTCCATAGTAAGAATACATGAGTGGAAATGGTTTCCTCTTCTTCACTGCGTACTGCTTTCCTGATTCTAGTATGGCCAGGCAAATTGATTTTATTTGTGCTGGGGTCAGCACCTAAACAGAAACACCGAAACAAACATCAAGTCTGTTAAAATAATTTTATTTTTAGACATTTTTTAAGGCTCTGCTTTTTGGTTGGTGCACAAGACAAAGCATCACCTGTAATCTCATCAGCACGCTGTAATGTGCATCATTATTAAGAGTTCCTCACACAAAACAGTAAATTTACGTAGTGTTTCTCAAAAACAGAGTTTCATATCCCATCTCGAGACAGTGAATGCCAAATCTTTAGCTGCACAGATGAGATGAAATGATGCCCACTAAAAGCTCATGCCTTTCCTTCCCAGAGATACATTGGTCTGATGGAAGCTGAAAACAAGCACCAGGCAAGCTGCAGAACAAGTCTCCAGACTGCAGGAAGAGACATTAGCAGAAGACAAAGGAAAACAGACCTAGAGAAGAAGTAAGTGTTACAGGCTTTTATTAGGACACAATGAACTAGACAGATTTTTCGCAGACAGTATAAAAAAAAGAGTAAGCAAGAAAGAGGGTATTGAATTTTACCGAAAATTAAGTCTACACGTGGGTTTAGAAGCATCTTAGTAAAAGAATCAGACCTTCTTACTAAGAAAGATGAAGTGCAAGAAAGGTTTCTATGAACAGAGGCCAGCTGCTTATGTGACTTTATCATCATGAAGAGGTCAGCCCTGCCCTTAATGCAGTCCTAGGAAATTACTCATGCTCATTGTCTAATTCAAATAGTCCTGTGGAAAGTAAGATTGACCAATGATGTATTTCACCAGACATGAACTTTCTCAAGTTACTAACCTAAAGCATTCCATTGGGAATTGTTTTTACAGGTTGTAGCTACAGCTCTAACGATACGCAATTCACTGCTATCATCTGTCATTTCCTCTGTGTCAGCCACATCTGTACACTACTGACCAAGACCTGGGTCATTACCATAGTTCAGCTGTTTTGCTAGTAGTGTTAGGGGAAAGCTTGTATGGCAGCTTTACTTTGCAAAAAAATTATTTCAACCTATGGAAAAGAGAATGGATAAAGAAAAAAGGCAAAGCAAGACAGGAAACAGAAAAAGGATGTAGAAATATCCTTGACAAAATAAACAGTAATCTTAAAACTAACTGGAACATCTAGATAATGCCTGTAAAATGGTTCTGGATTCATTTAGTTTTGCTACCATTTGTATTATCATAGGATTTACAATTACTTCTTCAAGTTTAAAATACACTGTTAGCCTCAAGTACAGAGGCAACATCTGTTATAAACTGTATTCTCTCATTTGCCATGTAAAAGATGTTACAAGCATTAATGTCACTTAGAACTTGACTGAAAACTAATGGCTAAAAAATCTTGTTTGTCTGTTTTACCTTGCTCCCTGATAACATTTTATTATGGCTGCTCCAAATGACTATGATATTTGTACAACTTGGAGAACAAGCTACTTATTTTGATCAGTGTTATTTAATGTTACTGCAGCAGAAGTAAATAAGCCATTAACATCTGGAGACTTCACTAATTTCCAGTCATTTTTAAATTAATTGTTGCAGCTTCAGTGAATTTAAAGAAATTGTTTAAATTCTAAGCTAATGTGAAGATCAGAGAAATGGTGAGACATGCTGCATTCTTTCCAGAGCTCTCATTTTACTGTCTTGCAGTTTGGGACCCAGTTCTCCAAATCCTACACTTTGTAAAAGGATTAGCAAGGTAACCCTTTAAAAATATGTTTAGATCCCCTAATTGTAATTCCGGAAGGCAAAGAAACAACAATTAGAAAAATAACAATCAGTAGATTTTCTGTATGTAATGGCTCCTTTACTCAATAAACCAAATGGCTTTCAATACAAACTATGGTTTGCTAAGCTTATTTTTAAGTTCAGTGCATTTATTTTTTAAATTGAATTAAAGACTGTTTCAAAATGCTGATTGTGTATTTTAAATGGACTCTCAACTTCTACCTAAATTGAGCCTTTAACAATGCTGCATAAAGAAGTATCAGCTAGCAAGAAATGTTTTGTTAACCATTTTTTAAAACAAACTGTAAAAAGTAAAAAACTTAAGCACTATGAAATATGCTAATGAATATCACTTCTTTTTCAGAATGCAAAAAAACCCAAACACACATGCAAAGCCAGATGAAAAATTATTATTTAAAATCATGAGCAGAATGGATGACAGAAATAAAATAATCCTGACCCACTTCCACATTACCAAATAAAACAGAAAATAAAATAACCTGTATATATTGAAAGCAAACTTCTTTCTGGCCACTTGGACTGACCTCTACGCTTAAAGCAGGTAGGAGATACATCCTAACTAATAGCTACATAAGAAAATGTTTTGTGCTGACTCCCAATATCTCTTACCAAGTGCTTCAATCCACAGACATTGTAGCTCTGCTCTCTGCTTTCCAAAATATATAAATATGAAGGACTTGTATTTGATCCTTATTCTAGGAAATGGTTGGACGGAACAGAAACCGTCACTAAACATTATTTATAGTGACCTTCAAGAGGATGAAGGATCAGAAATCACATTTAAGGTCTCCATCAGCTCGCTAAATTCAATTTCAATAAAATCTGTGTTAAAAACTCTGCAGATTTCTTTCACCTTGCCAAAAAATAAAATCTGTGACTCGTCTCTGTATGCTCCCTCATTGCATCTTTAACCAAACAGCTAAACTCTTATGACCAAAAAAACCAATCACAGACTACTTTAATAATAATCACAGTGTAGCTGTGGGTCTACCAAGTTAATTTTCATCTCAGTGTAGTCGCAATACCTCTGTGCCTCTGGGAATTATTGAAGCAATATGTTTAATTAGCAATGGCAAAGAAATAGACTGATCATCCCAAAGGCCTTGAAAGGATAAACTGCATATTGATAGCATGTCCTCTGGTGAAAGCTGTCACATACTTTGATGAAGAATAAAATCAATATGAGAATATGCTACTCAAAAAACCTTCACGCTTGAGACAGCTGCATTTTTTGAGAAACTTCTTGAATGTCATTTTATATGACAGTGGGTAAAATGATTCTTTATCATGTCAGTACTTAACCAAATGCCTACTGACACTAAGAGATATATTGGTGGTGGTTTAATATTTCAGCTAACTCTTTTTGTATTTTTAAAGACACCACAATCTATCTTATAATATTAGAAGTGTTCATGCTGGTCTGCTCACTAGACAGAAGTTTGGAATCCATGCATTCCACATTTCCCCTGCCATTTACATATCAATTGGTCAGTTGAATTCATAGAATGATAGGATCATAGAAAGCCAGGTTGGAAGGGACCTCAAAGATCATCTAGTCCAACCTTTCTAAGTAGGAAAAAGGTTTAAATGAAAATGTCCAACACTTTGTTAAGCAGAGTATTAGAAGTCTCCAGTGTTGGAGAATCCACCACTTCTCTGGGGATATTATTCAAATGCCCCACTGTTCTCATAGTGAAAAATTTTCTTCTGCTGTCCAGTCAGGATGTCCCCAGGAATAACTTATTTCTTTTCGACTTAAAATCACTGTCCAGTGATGCTGTGTGCTGTTAAACAACTGTTTTACTCACACTGGTGACAGCTGTTTTCCCATATACATTACACTTTAAGCACAACGGTTAAGCAATGCTATAATACTTAGCTTTTGCAGTACTGCCTGTGCCTTGGAGCCCTACTTACAGTAAAAAAAATCCACTGTGATTGTTTCTAAAGTCTCTCTATTTTTCTCTTGTGCCACTGCAGACAATACAACTTCTCCCACTAAGGCACTCCAGAAACCTGTGACTAACTTAAGGCAGGTACTTTATTCAGTAAATCCCTGTTGAAAGTGAGCAAGGAAGTGCTGTGTTTACAGCAATCACAGACCATCATCCTTTTTTGTTGTTTGCAGTCCTTATCAACCTGAGATTATTCAGTTGGAAGTAAAACATTTCACAACCCTTTTTTTCACAACTAACACAGATTTAATAATATATTGGTTATGACAATGCTAGGCCCTAGATAGGCGTTTAAAAAACTGTAGACAGAAATTTTGACCTTGAAGATTAGGCAGAAAGAAGCAGAACTAGTTCTTCTTTCTCCTGATTACAGCAACATTTTCAGCCCTTCATCATTTCTCTGAATGCTTGCTAAAAGCCCCTTGCCTCATGACTTGCCTTTTGAAAACCACTGGTAGATAAAATTGCATATTGTATGGATCATATTTGAGGACTGTAAGCTTTAAATTCTTTTATAAGACCTGTCATTATTTTTTTCAGAGCTCTTTCCTCTATGTAAGTAACGGAAGGCATTCCTGAATGTCAAACATCATTATATTTTCATAGATGCATCAGTACTTTAGGAGGTAACAGCTACATTTACATTACTGTGGAAAATGCCTTCTTCTATGCATATAAGAAATGTAATACGCTCCTAACACATCAAACCGCTCTGTGTTACACTTTTAAAAAGCCATTTACATTAATTTGATCATACGCTTTTTCTGAGGCTGTAGAAAGTGTTGAAAATAAGCAAAAAAAATGGGTCAGTCTACAAATAACCCAACAGGAGCTTAGCCATTAGTCTTCTATGCTGGAAGCCCAGTAGAGGGAGCTTGTGAATTAGTTATAATTTTAAAAAATGCTTTTTAAAAAAAAGCAGAAAAAAAAAAGAAGCAGATTGTCATGTCTGTGTTCTGCAGGACAGCTGACTCAAGCGGAAAGATGCTGAAGCCAACTTGGTAATTTAATGATAACTTGCTGAACTGCATGATGTTTAAGTTCACTCCTTAAGCTTGATCTTTTTCTACCAAAGACAAGGTCTGGGATTGTTCAGGGACCTTTCTGAGCAATGTCACGGCAAGGTTTTTTTTCTTTCACATAATACTAACACCTGAAGCGACGGAAGAGTAGCAGGTACAAAGACAGAGGGGTTTGCCTTCCTCTATTGTTATTCCAGTTTGATTGATGTACCTCTCCTGCAGCATAGTGGGAAACCCAGCTCAAAGTGCATAGCCGTCTGCTTTCTTTACAAGCCGGGTCAAGTACATCTGTCTTTCAAAAAAAAAAAACCCAAAAAATTTTTATTTAAATCTCCTGAAAAGTTCAAGGAATCAGATTATTTCCTCAAGTACTGCTGACATTATTGCTAACGCAGCCATGTTTCATGCTGTAACAGCACCATGAATAGTACTTTCTATAGAGCACACTTTTTCAAATTTCTCATATTAACACAACTACATGACACTGTATGTAGACTCAGCACAACTACTAATATGATTGGGTCAGTTCATTGTAAAATGGTACTTGACTGGAATCTTGAGTAGAACAGACCACTACAGGTCCCATTGGTATTGCTTGTGAATTTGTGTTTTTTTTAAGGCTTCCTCTTTGCCTTAGTCACATGGAAACAGCAATGTCAGTCCTCTCTTGTTTTGTAGGCCACTAATCATGAGTTCAATCAAAAAGTGTAGGCTGCATTTATTCCTGATGAATCAGATTACTGGTAAAGAAGACAATACAACACTTTTGTTACTACTAGCAGAGCGCAAAATTTCCACAGGTCTCACTGGCCAGGGCTGTGTAGCACTAAACCCATCAAAATCTGCTGTTAAACCTCTCCTTCTGAAGGTGAAAATTTCAGACAGGGTAGAAAAGAATGGAGCATAACTGTTACTGTAGCTAGGAGGCTGGCTGAAAGCAGCTGGTGCAGCTACACAGTCATTCAAATGCAATGGGTGTCTCTATTCCTTGTGTATCAACCTAAACACTGGAGAGTTTCAAGAAAAAGAAAAAGCAGTTGGCCTTTATTAATCCTCTCCCCATCCTGCGTCAATAAAAAGAGAGGGAAAAAATTAGCTTCTCTGGTTATACTCTCTTTCCTATCTCCCCCACCCCACCTCCCTTTAATGACAACCCCTAACATCTCTTATGCAGCTGCACCAGGGTCCAGCTGGATACAGCCATCTAGTTCTAATACAGGGGCTCTCCTAGGTCTTGGGAAGTCAACAAGGGGTCACCCACCCTCTTTACTTAAAAAAAGCAGGAAAGCACAAACACCCCATTCTCTGCTGCTGGAAAACTGAAGCAGGAAGGACGTCAAGGAACAGATATAAGAGCAGAGCCGTTCAGATAACCAACACGACTGAAGAGGTATCAGTTTGACTATTGAGTGCTCAGATGCTGCTCAGCCGAAGAGGGCCGGTCAACAGCAGACACCAGGCAATTGCTCAGGAGGACATATCCCATCACAGAAGCAGTGAGGTACCCTGGGATGCACTCCTGTGTCACGGCTTTCAATTGGCAACTGTCTGCAACTCAGCTGTATGTTCTCTCCTGCCTAGTACGTGTTTAGAGCTATCAGAGAATACAGAGAGCCAACAATTTAATTTCAAGCATCTCTGCCCACAATGGCACTCAAGTTCAAGACTGTGAATTGAAAAGCATGTTTATAAACAGTAAAAAAAATATAAGATTTGCAAATTATCTGAGAAACAAACCAGTGCTGCTTGGAAAGGCTTTTTTCCTATGTTACAAAATGCTACCCAACTGTTCTGAACAAACAAGTGAAAATATCATTTTTCCTTTATTATTGTTATTGCTATTGTTATTTTTATCTTTAATAATAATAATAAATAAATTATAGTATATTAATTATCATAATACATATCAATACTATCATAATATTATAATAATATATTAATTTATCGTTATTGTTATTGTTGTTATTGTTATTATTATTATTATTATTATTATTATTATTATTATTATTATTATTATTATTATTATTGTTATTATCCAGCCTCATAATGCATGGCTGAGCCATTCTGGGGACACAGACTCTGGGAACTGGCCAAAATGGATGCATCAGTGCTCACCTTTCTGCTATCCAAATCCTTATTTAGAGCTCCTGTGTGACAACTGCTCCTCCACCAGACACTGGAGCAGTTTATGACAGCTGCAAATGAGTCAGAGATTAGTGCTGCAAAGATACTGCTTTCCTTCCATCTGTGCTCCCTGCACAGGTAGGAGGAAGATTATTTCTGTAAAAACCTCTTCATCCATGAGAAATCCTTTGACTCTGTTTAGTCTCAGCCAGAAAGTACATCAGCACACAAGTCCTGTAGTTAAGTTCGTGCCAAAACTGCAGCACGGAGCTTTCACTTCCTGATGGGAGATCTATCCTTCTGCACTCCAGAGAAGTGTCCCTGACAATTCCGTGTTATGATGACAATAATCTTCCAAGCTAGGCACCATGCATTCTAATTTGAGTAATAGGCAGCCCAGTGTGTTGCAGCTGTGCTGCTCCAGGATCCCATCCTATTTTTTACACTAGTAAGTAAGGAACATCTGCTCTGCCACTGTATTTTGGATCAGCTTACTTTCTCTTAACAGTGGGTCTGCTGGTTCACTGGAAGCAAATCCATGCCTTCATCTGCTCCACAGACATTTCTTGCAGCAAAGCTGCCATGGTGCTTGAACTAGTTGATGCATATAACCCATGCAGAGGCATAAGAAGTACTATTCATTCGTCCAGCTCCAAAGCAGCAGAAAACAGGATTAATAAAACAGGCTTTGCAAAAGAGAAAAACTTTTTAACAGGGATGATATCGCCTTTCCAAACAGTATAGTAACTAACCATGGCAGTGCCTTTAGTTTGAACTCACAAATTATGCAAGTCCACTTTAATTGGGCACCACAATTTACTATTGGGAACTTCCAGGGAGGGGGCATCCATAACTTCCCTGGACAACCTATTCCAGTGTCTCACCACTCTCACACTAAATAATTTCTTCCTGATGTCCAACCTAAATCTACCCTCTTACAGTTTTAAGCCATTACCCCTAATTTTATCACCAAATGCCCTTGTAAAATGTAAAATGCCCTTACTGTGAGAGTGACAGAGCACTGGAACAGGCTGCCCAGAGAGGTTGTGGAGTCTCCTTCTCTGGAGACATTCAAAACCCGCCTGGACGCCTTCCTGTGTGATGTACTCTAGGTGACCCTGCTCTGGCAGGGGGGTTGGACTAGATGATCTTTCGAGGTCCCTTCCAACCCCTAGGATTCTATGATTCTATGATTCTATGAAAATGTCCCTCTGTAGCTTTCCTGTACCCTTAGCCTTCAGGCACTGGAAGGCCGCCATAAGGTCTCCCCAGAGCCTTCTCTTCTCCAGGCTGAACAACCCCAATTCTCTCAGCACGTTTCATAGCAGAGGTGCTCCAGCCCTCTGATCAGCTTCACGGCCCTCCTCTGGACTCGCTCCAAGAGTTCCAAGTCCTTCTTATGTTGAGGGCTTCAGAACAGGACAGAGTACTCCAGGGGAGGCTCTTGTGACCTACTATTTTTCAAAGGGAAGCTTACCTAGGCTTAGAATTCTACACATGAAAATGGCAGCTGTATCTAGAAATCAAAGAAAGCTGATAAGCCATATTTTAAGATGTCCTGAAGGTGTCCAGAACTGGACACTTCCAATCCTTCATACCTTAATCTGGAAAGAAGAGCACTCAGCATCTGACAGAGCACTGATCTAATAAAATATAATGTGTTTACTTCTGAGTATAAATGTGCAAAGAGAAATGTGCATGCCAGGACCTCTAAAGATTATTAATTGTACTGCTGCCAAGTTCATGAAGACATAGTTACTTTTCAAGTCACTCCTAAATGTAGAAGTGAAATCAGGCCCTGGAAAGCACTGTTGCAAGGGGTAAAAGGAAATCAGAACACCTCTAATTCACCTCCACAATTTAAGCTCTGAGAAACTGGTTTTCTATGGGAAACTGATAATACCAGCAAAGTGCTTTCAAACTCATGTTTGGTTATGATAAAGGTACAAGAGCACTGTGTATCACTTCATATACCTGACTCAGCAAACCCTTCCTGCTGCAGTGATCTCTCCCAGCAGAGGCTAAGTGCTCGGTGGCTGGTTAGCTTTCATATTCCTTGTTTCAGATGGGAAGGGCCAGCTTGGGTGCTACATTCCAAACAGTGCCACAAAACAGAGATACGGCCCTGGGAGAAAGAGGAAGATGGTAAAGAGAGAGGGAGAGAGACTGAAAGAGCTCATGGGCCCCATAGGCTACGCTAACTAGCTGTCTGAAGACATGGTCCATATCCAGATTCGGTGTGGTGCTGCCCTGGAGAAAACAGTCAGCAGTCTGCATATAGCTTATTTGGATGATTAAATGTTTTTCTATTGCATCCTTCAGTGAGGCATCTCTCTGACCAAATTACTGCACAGTGCAGTAATTGTGCATGGTCACAAAAACTTGTTGACTTCCAGCTTATCTTGAGTACCATTTTAACAATATAAATGTATATAACATTAAACTTTCACTGTTTCAACAACGGTAATTATGTTGTTCAGATGAGATCACCAAAAAAGACAGATAAAACTAAAAGATTACACTGAAAGCTGGTATGTAATACAATCAATAAAAAGCACAGGACAAGGACAGAGAAAGATTGATTGTTAGTTCCTAGACAGTCTAAGGCTGTTCATAGCTGAATTCATCTTAAGTAATACCGTAATCTTAATCACTCAGAGTGGTGGAAAAGAGCCTTTCAGTGTCACGCAGTATTTATATTTTTAAATTTATCAAAGTCATTTCACCTATGAGATAAATCATATGGCTTTTAATATCAAAATCCTCATTGACCTGAATAGATCTTGACTTGGGGGTGTTATACTCCTGGCAAGTATTCTGTAAGAAATCCTGGAATTTTTACCAGTTGGTGTAATATCTAACATAGAAATAAAAACTGAGTAATTTCATGACCCTCAGGAATGCAGTCCAATAATTCACTTAGTAACTAGATCGATGAACTAGGGTTTCTATGCCTTGTAATTCTTGTACATTTTCTTTATTCCGTGTCTGGCCAATAATACCATGGGGCTGGCTCACACTCTGTTGAACTGGTAATAATGTCTGAGGTAGTAGCCTTTAAAGATTGAGACTACAGGAATATCACTGACTTGACAGAGTAAAATGCTGAGCCTGTTTGTAGAAACTGAGCAGATAAACCTAATAGATACAACTGAGCAAACACTTCAACTCTTCTCAGATGGATCCTACTCTCACTTTAGTCAAGTTTGGAGGGAATTGACAAGCAGATGTATTCTTTTTCATTACTCCACACCAATGTGGTGTGCCTGACTTATATGCAATAATTGAAGTTTTTAAATAATTTTTTTCTTCAATTTAAGGCTGTGTACATTCTATGCCTATACTGGATAAAGCTGCATTTACAAGCAGTGGTGCTTCCTGGAATTGCAAGAAAATTTTTTTTCATGTCAACAAATATTCTCAAGGAGATTGTTTCCTGTGGTGAGCTGAACAATATACTGTCTTCCATATCAAAATGAAAGAGGATTAAAAATTTAAATTGAGGCATGAGTCACCAGTCCCCTGAAGCTAGAATTCCAAATAATGGTTTATATTTTGTTTTGAGGCAGAGCTGTATACTCTTGCTGTAAAGCTTAGCTACTGTAAATACATCGTTCAAGGAACTAAAAATGTAGCAATAAAATGAAAGATTGCAGTTTATACATCAGGCATCAAAATGTACTGGACAGAACCATCTGATCTCACTCAATATTCATTTTAACAGGATTTCATTTGCCTTCCAAGCTGTCATGCTAGATCATGGTTCACAGATGCAGCTGTGATTTTGGAACACAGGTCAAATTTCCACTGTTTTCCATGGAGAAGTTTTTTCTGTGAGGACCACAGGTTTGGGCCTGGAGTACACCTGTCAAAAACTTTTTACCACTTTTCAACTAATCAAGTATTACTAGGAAAGCAATTGCACATCCACTGGCTTAACTTACTAAGTGGGTTACTGGGTATCATAACTTATTTGTTCCTCCTTTTTATGGCTTCCTCAGTGGTTTGTTTAGCATTGTTCACATGGCTGCAACTCAAAAACAGGCTGGGTACATTTGAAACACAGGAAGACAGAGACTTAATTCTCTATATTATTAAGCAGTCTTATGTTTTTTTCCCCTTCTTCATTTGCAAGATACTGAATTCCTTATCTTTTATCATCATTCAGTCCTCTTATATTTATCATGCAACAATTCCCAGTTGACCTCTAACACCTTTAGGTCTGTTTTCCAAGTTCATAGAGGAGTCCTTGACCATCTCAAAATCTTAGACCAATGGAAGAGAAGGACCTAAACTATATGTGACAATTTGCATAGTGCTATGAACAGCTCAGTGAAAATCTCTGCTTAGTACATTGCAGCACTGTAGGAAGCAAACACAAAGCGAGACACGAGTAATACTGAAATGGTTACTAAAAAGCTACTTTTGCAGTTATTGCTTTCTTCTTTCTTCTGATATTTCTCCATGTCTGTTCTTCTGTTATGATAATTAAAATAAAATAAAACAAAACAAAGTAAAATAAATTGAGCAAAACCAGATTTTTAAAGACAAGTAAAAGATTCTCCTAAGAAGTGAAGCTAAAATAACCTGCAACACTTATTTTGTCAACAGGAGGTAATGAATATGATAAAGAACACAAAAAGTTATTTTCTCTTGGAATGTAAAAAAAAACCCAATAGGTTATGAAAAGCAGAAAGTTCAAAGACAAAATACCTCTCTGATCACCCAAGACTCGAGTAAGCTGGGGTATTTATTTCTGCAAAATTTATCTGAGCACATTCATGCTCTGGAATTTTAACAAACCAAATTAATCTTCTTATAATTAAGGTGAGAATTTAAAAATATTTTTGGGTTAACTGCCAGAAGTGCCCCACCATCCCAACTGAATTACAATACAATTCTTCAAGGCCTGTGTTGTTTAAATAAGTATTTTATCACCTTTCAACTCATCAAATATTACAATATACAAACATATATTCCCGACAGTTGCTGGCAGTCCAAGTCATACAATCAAATTCCACAACTCAGCTCAACAGTTCTGGAAGAAAAGTAAACCTTTGTGCTTCAAAGCATAAAGCCAGTCCTCAAAAAATGCAAGTTAGGCATGTTACAGCTCATTTCAAAATACCTTCCACAGACATTCTTGCAGCTACTCTGAGTCATCTAGTACTGGTACAAGATATTAAACCAGATGGAGCAATGGAAACAAATTCTGAAAAAGAAAGATTTGTTTGTATACTATTGCACTCCTCATTGCAAACAAGAGGAAGAATTCAACCCTTTGGACAACGTCCATGTCGTGCTGTATATAACAGTTTGAAAACTGTTAGTCAAAGTTGCTGTGCAGTTAGTGTGTCTCTGCCACGCAGGAACAGTTTCTTTCCACGCTTACACTTCAGGTGACAAAGAAACAAGTGACTTCAGAGACCAGAGTTTGGGGCACTTCCTTGCAGGCCCTGCTCTGAAGAACATTTGAGTATTTTATATAAATAATTTAAATCAGAGCTGCAATAAGAGGCAATTGATCTAGCCATCAGCACACATGGCTTAGAGGCATCAGCTTAAATTCTTGCACTATCAGAAAAAGAAGGGATGATGTCAAAGTTATTTAATATAGAAAGGAAGAGACTATGGCGCCCACTTGGACCTTAATTTGCTCAGAGCTGAATTTGGGCTTTAAACCTGTAAGGTGACAAGAAGTAATCACATTCTGCCCTTGCTAATGAGAAAAGATGTGATGCTTAGTTTACTTTTACCCTTGACCAGGCCAAATCCTGCCTGGGGCTCTGTGGGAAAAGCACCTCCAGCAAACTGGGAGAGATTGCAACAGGGAGAGAGGAGGTAGATGGGATGTGCTCCCCAGCTGCAGCTTTACAGCCTCCTTTGGAGGAGGCTGTATGACCAGAGAATCTATGATCATAGAATCATAGAATAGTAGGGGTTGGAACGGATCTCTGAAGATCATTGAGTCCAATCCCCCTGCCAAAGCAGGATTGCATAGGGCAGGTTACACAGAAATGTGTCCAGGTGGGTTTTGAAATTTCATCTCCAGAGAAGGAGACTGCACAACCTCTTTGGACAGCCTGTTCCAGTGCTCTGTAACCCTTACAGTAAAGAAGTTTTTCCTCACGTTGAGGTGGAACTTCCTGTGTTCCAGTTTTTGCTCGTTGCCCCTCATCCTATCATATGGCACCACTGCACCTCTCTTCTTGACAGCCACCCTTTATATATTTGTAAACATTAATAAGATCCACTCTCAATCTTCTCTTCTCCAAACTGACCAGGCCCAGATCTCTCAACCTTTCCTGACAAGACCAGTTCCAGTCTCTTGATCATCCTTGTAGCCCTCCATTAGACTGTCTCTAGTATATCCCGCTCCCTCTTGAACTGGGGAGCCCAGAACTGGACACAATATTCCAGATGTGGTCTCACTAGGGTAGAATAGAGGGGGAGGAGAACCTCCCTCGACCTCAATCTTTACAGGTTCTGAAAGCCTGAGCCCTGACCAGGACGACTGCACAAAACATTGCATGGAAATGGTGTTTCATGGAAAACGCAAAGCCCTCACCATCCAGACAGAAACCAACTGCAGTAGTTGGGTTGTAAAGCCTGAATAAAGGTTTAAGGGGAGCTGGAAGAGGCAAAATTTTTAAAAGAGGAAGTTACTCAAGTGGATCTCAGCAAAAGTATTTCTTACAGTGTGACAGCTGCAGGGCCATGAATTCAGCTGAGCCATTCCAGAGGCAACCGGGCCCAGCCCGTATGGCTGAACTTGAGCAGCTGTGAACTGCTTCAGCCTGCAGCTGTGGGGTGGGCAGGGGCGGCCCAAGGGGCTACAGAAGGTGAGACAGAGTGCAAACTACTACTACTACTGTGAGAAGGCAGCTGAAAAAAATTGCATAAATATAGGACAGCACTATACATCTGTACCAGAGCTCCAAGAATGGTGAGCAATGCACCCGCTGGCTTATGAATTTTTGTGTGGCTTATGCGCCCACAATTCACAGCTCTCAGAATTTGCATGCCCATCAAATGATGCCCAGAAGACTTCAAGGGCATAAACTAGGTGCCTTGGACATTAAGGCATATCCAACCTTAGTTGCCAGCAGAGTAAAGTTTTGACTAAAAGACTTCTGGGTCTTGGCATCCAAAGTGGGTTTTAGGCAACGGAAAGGACTGAAGAATCATTAAGTATGAATTAGTAATATCTCTGCTGGACATTACAGCTGCGTAGGCAGTCCAAAATTTCATTGACCCTCTGGATGCCATGTTGTGTTAACCTCTATCAGGACTGGTTATGACTTTTCATTTATATTAGCTGCTCATTCCCATGCAAAAAAAAAAGCAAAACCCCATAATGTTAGCTTACATTAAAGGAAGCGTAGAACTCTGATGTGCTATCATGTCACATGCAGATGGGCAAGTAGTGATGCAGCACATGTGCAGACAATATGCTAACACTCCTGTGAAATGAGTACACAAATAGCTCAGGCCCTGTCATCTTCAGTTTACTTGAATCTCAATTTCTTCCTAGTTTCTTCCTCTTCTAGAGAATAAGTATTATAGACAATTCTCCCCAGATACATGTGCTTGTACTGCTAAAAATAAACCTTCTTTTAGCTCATTTTTTTTTAATCTCTTGAGTGGCTTTCATCCTTTCCTTCTGCCTGTGTATGGTATTTGGCACTTGTTTCAGTTTAAAAGCCAAAGCAATTCTTATTCCAGTGAGCTGCCTCTTCTGGATCATTAACGAAGATAATAAATAAGGCTGGTTCCTACACCAGTCCTTCATTAGTAATTACAATTAGCTTTGCTTGTGGTCTTTCAGCCAATTCCAAATCCACAATGGCCCCATCCAAGCCAGCATGAATTAAGTTTTCAAGGAAGATTATCTTTGACACTGCATCAAAAGCCCTATTCAAATGTAAACAGGGTATTGGCTACTGCTCTTTCATCAGCCACTAATTTTATAATTCGGTTATTTACAACAAGTGATCTTGCTTGTTTCACAAGACTTATTCTTCTAACTCATGCTGCTTTATATGCATAGTTCTATTATGCAGATATTTATGAGGCATGTGACATCTAGAAGTATGTCTAAATATTTTCTGCTGAGGAACAATGGGGCTACCTGTAAAATTTGTTAAATGAGGTATACAACACAAGAGCATAAATCACAGCCTTACAGTAGCATAAATTAGACACTTTAAAGTAGCACTAGTGTTGCTTTCAAGCAAAGGTTAATTCTAGAGAACTCCATGCTGGCATCATGCCACCTTTACTTTGTGTGATGATCTGCAATTTGTGCCATGCCAATAAGACACTGAATAGAAATATCAACTTAAGCTACATGAAGAATGCTGACAATGTAATGCAGGAAAACCAAATGAAGGTGATGGAGTCCTCTGAGTCATCTGAATTTTACCCTACTCTTACACTGTAGTAGCAGTCTGGTGTAGTAAAAATCCTGATGATCTGTATGTCAGTTCTAGATCTTCCCTGTCACACTGACAAAGAGTTCTGAAACAAAAGACAGTTAACAAAAGAGTTTCCAGTAGCATACAGTGCTGTTAGCATTGCCTGGAAACGTGCCCACAACCTCAAATACAGTTCAAGTCATACTTCAGATACAGACAGTCACTTTTAATTCAGTACTGCCACATTTCAAGGGCAGAGTAGGAGTTATGGGATTAATGTGAGGAAGTGTGGGATGCTGTGCTCTTAAAAAGGTAGCTTGCTTAGTAGGCAATGAGATAATTATCTGTACTTCTTCTCCTTTTTAAAAGGTTGTCATTTGGTGCCAAAACAAAATCAGGAAAGTGTTATAAATCATCCCTTTGTGCAACTAATTCTCAGGTGTGACTGTGTAATGCTTTGGGAAAAAGAGACTGTTGTGCCAGAAGGTACAGTTCAGTTTACAAGAGCCCCAACTTCAAATGGAAAGAACGAAGAGAAAAGCCATAAGACAAATCATGCCACCACCAAAAAAAGATAAGGATTTACTGTACTTACCATTACCTTGCATATTAAGATCTGAAAGTGCTGTATAATTAACTAACAGGAATTACTGTTATCTCATGCTACAGATTACACGGTGTTGTCACTGCCTTTGGAGCACTCCATGCCATGCCCCTCTTTTGCTGATTTCGCCCTTTTACACAGCTACTCCCTGCAGCCCTACAGCAACGACTGTGCAAAGTGAGAGAGGAGGGCCTGGCCATATATTTCTGGATCTATGGATGACAAAAAGTGTTTACCAAGTCAAGCCTGTTAAGTGAAACTACGTGTACTTGAAATTCTTTGCCAATTGTCTTTCCTACCTATTCTGTGTGCATTACACTCTGATGTCCTTGGAGTAATGTAGCTCCTCTTCAAGGACCCAGAAGAACACAGAAGTCCTCTGATGTCTTGCAGAACTTGAAAAAGATCCTACAAAAAAAACCACAACAGAGAAGAACCTCCCCCACGGCGTCTGTGTTTGAGAGGTGTCCTGGCTATCTGCAGACACCAGGAAGTGTTTTATCACCTCTGGCCTACAACTTAGCTTTCAGAAAAAGGTTTTGCCTTCTTCCTCTGATGTATCCTTGGCTCCTTAAATGTGGGGGACAGGCCCCTCCCCCACTGGCAAACATCAACCACAGCTATTTGATAATATGGGGGCTTAGGAAAGAATCTTCCCATAGCTCAGGAGGACAGGTACTTTTAGGGTATTCTTGTCTTCCTTTAACTGTGGGACACGGTCTGATCATCCAGACATTTATCTAACTAGCTGCTCAGTGCTGCAGAGGTCAAGGCACTGAGAAGCCTTTGGGCTGTATCATGTTCATCATGCTCTTAAGATTATTTCGTTTTTGTAAAAAAAACCCTTTATACCAAAGCTTTTCAGATCCACAACTTTCCAGGTATCTGCAAGAGCCAGGAACAATCTTGTCAACCTTAATACTTCTCTTCTTGGGGAAGGATTCTGCCCTTCCTTGATACAGCAAAGATTGACAAAAAGGGATGCAACCCGTATTGAAGGCTCTGTGGCAGAGCGTGGCATTGAATGTCACCTTTTGACCCTTCTGGACTTCAGGCTCTTTCCTGCTTGCAGCTGCAGAAATAAAAACTGCAATCATCTGCCCATCCAAGGCACTAGGAGAAGTCAGAGAACATGGAATAGCATTGTGAGCCTGCTGTTGGGGAAAGAGGCACATGGAGCAGGAAAGACTGCAATTTATGGGAGTCACATTTAATTTTTCTGGCCCTCCATGGGTGTTTTCCATGTACTCAGGGATTATTCTGTCTGGAGAAGGGAAGGCTTGGGAGATTTCATC
The DNA here is from genome assembly GCF_020740795.1 of Apus apus. Taxonomy (NCBI): domain Eukaryota; kingdom Metazoa; phylum Chordata; class Aves; order Apodiformes; family Apodidae; genus Apus; species Apus apus. The sequence continues at coordinate 103,724,457 of NC_067282.1, forward strand.
CATGTCTATAAATATCTGATGCAAGGGAGTAGAGAAGATGGAGCCAAATTCTCAGCAGTGTCCAGTGGCAGAAAACTCTATTTAAAAATAAATAGCTTTTTACTGTCAGGGTGACCAAACATGGAAACAGGCTGCTGAGAGAGGTCATGGAGATACTCAAAACCAAGTGGACATAGCCCTGAACAACCTGCTCTCACCAGCCCTGCTCTGAGCAGGGGGCTGGAATAGAAGATCTCCAGAGATGCCTTCCAGCCTTGACCATGCTTTGACTCTATGACTGAGTAAAATCCAACTGTGAGAATGTCAATACACTGTTCAGCCACACAGTGTGGATTTTACTCTAGAGATCTTTAGATTCAGCCCTGTGTTTGACTCAGCTTACCTGTGTGTTTTTTTTAAAAAAATCCTCACTATATTTGTTTACCAAAATAAGCTAGCAGTCCCATGGTGCTTAGAGAACAAAATCAAAATAGGACAAATGCGTTCCTACTATAACTGTCTACATTTCGCCTTCTGGATATCCAGCAGTTGTATAAGCATTATTCATAGGTATTTTGCCAGCATAATAAAAAATGTGAATATATGAAATTGGCAGCCTGGCATAAGGAAGCTCATGATTGATTGAGCTCTGCAAGACCAAGAGCAAATAAATCAGTATTTATTTGAACAGCCTGAAGAAGTTTGTTTTGTTTTATTACTAAGAATTTTTCCTGAGTTCATACTTGATCAGCTTTTGTCTGATCAAATGTGAACAGCTACAAGTGGAATGTGTATCTTGGAGTCCATTGCTATTTAAACTGTAATTTTGAATAATTAATCACTGACCTAGCCTTCAAAAACTAAAGCAATTAAGTACAACATTAGTCATTTCACAGATAGCAAGTAGAAGTAACCAGAGATCAGGAGTTAGCTTTACAAAGGTATGAAGAATCTTAGTGAAAACGGCATGCTCAAAGTCTATTGAACATCTATGGCACAGGTGATACATCCAACCTCTCCCTGCAGTGTTACTTTAACTACAAGACAATCTTTGCTTTTGTTCCAGTAAGCCAAAAAATCACATTTAGTGATGTCGGATGACGCTATAAGAAACTTCTATTGAAAAAAGGGCCTCACTGAAAAGTACAGAACTAGGGAGAGAGACAACACTGACCTTTATCTTTACATTATCAACAAAAGCAAATTAAAAGAACAGACTAAGTTTAACCTCCAGACACAGGGTCAGATTTCACTAATGTCTTGATTTCTAATGTGGCAAAATAATTTACTTAATATGGTCCTCTCAAATATCCTTTTCCAACTATCACTTCACCGATATCCCCTGACATATATGTGCCATATAATGGCACAAGTGGAGTTACAACGTGGAATAACATATTCCTAGTTTTATTCAGGGAACAGATGAAAGGAGTTTCACTAATTGGCATTAATGAAACAAAGCTCCTCCAGTTGAAGTTTCTCATTAAAGCACAGCTTCTGCAGTTCAATAATTCCCTGGTTTTGCATGACCCCTACCTACTTCACTAGTTCAGAGGCTTTTCCTAATGAATACCTGTCCATGTAGCAGTGGCCCATTAAAAGACTGCTAGGCAATAGCAGGTCATGAGCTGGATGTGAGTCAGTGTCATGCTGGTGTGAGATATAAACACCTTACTGAGCTGTATTAATAGAAACAAGACCTGGAAGACGCACAAAGCGATCTCTCTGCTCAATTAGAAAGGCCTGTGCCAGAACCATGTGTCCAACTTTTGGCACTCTTCAGGAAAGGCTGGAGGGAGTCTGGCAGACTGCAGTGGGAACACTAGAGGTGCAGAAAATGTACATGGGAAGATTTGAAGGATTAGGATAGATTGTTTAGAGAAGATTAAGGGTAGTAATTATAATACTCTTGAAATAGGTTAAGAGCTTCTGTAAAGAGAAACACATTTTTTCAATAGAAATGACAAAGAATATCAGGCTTAAATTACAGCGAGATTCAGATTAGTCACTCAACTAGACTTTCTAATAAGGAAGCTAACAGAAGAGTGTCTCAGACAGCCAAGACAGACTGCAGATCCTCCATCACTGGGAGGGTATGAAGAGAAGGTTAGAGAGAGGCTGCCAGGGATAATACAGGCATGGATACACCTGCCTGGGGGGGTAGACAGGAGTCTGAACTACCTCTGAAGGTCCATACCAGTTCTTTCATTCTGGTAGGGATATAATTTGGCTGTTAGGACCAAGTAGACAAACTGCAGAATGCTGCCAGTACGGAGCATGCAATACATACAGTCTTCCAACTCTGCATTGACCCACCAGCAGGGAGCTGCCTTGTTCTGCGCTGCTTCTAGCCCCAGACCCATGCACTTTTAAAAACAGCTTCCATTTCCTTGACACTAAAATCTAAATTTGACGAGCACTTCCACAATTTACAATCATCAATTATGTTAACACTGTACCAGTGAGGGATTAGAAGTATTCTGTAAAGAAAAAGATTAGCCACACAAAGTAACTGCATGCTGTGGACAGCTAGAAGATGTACTTGTCTGCCACTTTTTTCCCCCATGGATCATTCAGTGCTATCTGACATCCATTCCATCTCTCTCATGATCCACTGTCCTTCAGCAAGAGATATCAAGCCATTAAAATGATAAATTCAGGAATGCTGATCTGCTGCAAAAATAGATTTACGGTTCTTTTCTCCGACATCAAAATATACTGAGCTTAGAAACACCAAATGACTCAGCAAGAGCTTGGACTGCTATTAAGATACCTCTTGATGATGTTTGCTTGAAATTGAACAGCTATTTCAATTATTTTGCTTTGCTACTTGTAGAAAAATTAATCAGGTCACTATCACTTGAAAAAAATAATCCTACAACACAGATAAGAAATAATTGGTTTTGACAGGGTATTTTCATTGAGCTTTGTTGTAATGGAGTAGACAGAAGGTTAAGCAACATCACTTGGTGCTTAGTCTCATGCTTGTCAATGGTCAAAGAACTGCACGACAGACACAGACAAAGGCTTTTTGACAGACTGTCTTATCAAACATGGTGACCTGATTGCATATATTGAATTCTGATTTTTTTTTTTTTTTTTAAAGGGGGTGGAATAGAGAAGCTGCCTGACAAATAAACCCCCTATTTATAGCAAATGCCTTACATCACGCTGGGCTGCAGCAGCAGCACAGGCTCATGAGACTTACTCAATTTAATTGCCTTCCTGATTCTCTCTACAGTGCTCCTCTACTACTGGGATGCAAGGCCGACGGCAGCTGTTTACCAGCTGAGTAAACTGCTCTGCAGTCTTTACACAGCCTGTCAATAGGGTGGGAGGTTGATTGTAAGACTCTCCAGCTGAATTAACAGAGAAGCGAGGTCTATTGATTTAATGGAAGAGAGAGGAAAGAAGAGGATGGTTCCTATACTTGGGCCCTGCTAGTTGTGGTGAACAGTTGTGCTATGATTTATATACAAGTCTAACCTTCTAACAATGTGTATTAAATTACTACAGAGGAACTTAAGGCTTAATTTTATCCCTCCATTTCAGTGCTGTAAAGTGCTGAGGATGTTATGCTTTTATTGGTAATAGTTGCTAGACTTGTGCTCTTTTCTTCCTCTCAGGAGCAGCTCACTCTTTCACATTTCTGCTTCTACAGCCTGGTACCAAAGTAAGGTTTACTAACAGCATTACAGTTTGGGTCACATACCCATTTATTGTATTATACGCATGTAGCAGGAAAATGTCAGTGTCAGAAGTAGTATGGCAATATTAATGAAAATGCCCATATTTTCCTGGAAAACCATAGTGGGGCCAGGAGCAATGGCACAATTAAAACTACAGGTCTGTCACCAAGGCGAGCAGCTCTGGTGCTGGCACCATTCTCAGCAGAGCACTCCAGTGTCATGCACAGGATGGTTCCCAAACCAGAGGAACCTCTGGGGTAGCCAATGGAGCCACCAGGAGCCCGCAGGTCCTGCAACAGTGGCTGATGAGACCTGAATAGGACCAGGAGCAATGACGGCCAAGCCCCCACACACAGATAAAAGAAGCTCCTGGGGAGCACTGTGACCAGGGTGGGCAAACAGGATGTGGTGCAGTGGGAAGGGCACGGCATGGCAGTTTGTGCAGCAGCTCATGCCAAAATGCACAGAGGACTGACACAGAAGCTCTGCTGGCTTGACCAGGGAGCAATGGTACCCACTCGGCAGAAAGCCATGGCCACTCTAAGCTCTGTAGCCACCAGAGCTCAGGGAAGAACACGCTGTTCCCCAGGTGTCAGCTTGCAGGCTGTGCGCTGCTCTCGTAACAGTATGGACAGCAGCAGTGAGCACAACTGTGGGAATGTGCCCAGGTAGAAGAACTCCTCTGCTTAGTGATGGAGCTCCAGGAAGAGTTGAGTTGGTTGAGGAGTATCAGGGAGTCTGAGAGAGAGACAGCACCCCTGGAACCACACCCCACCTTCCCTAGGACAGGCCTGTCAGGCAGACACGACACTTGACAAGGAGGATTCCCTACCATCTCTTGGCCTGGCTGAACACAGCATGGTGTTAAGAGATAGGGGGCAATGGCAACAAGTTCCTGCCCAGCACAGTAGAGAGTCTCCTCCATGACTCCCCCACCTTCCCAGGTGCCCTGGCGTAACAGATACAAGGTTCTGCAAGTGGAAAGGACAATGACGAGGATGATGGTTCATCTAGCTTGGAGGTGCTGCTGAGGTTAAGTTCACTTACACCCCGTGTCAAAACTGCTTCCATAAAGAAAAAAAGATGGGTACGTTGTTATAGGAGACTCCCTTCTGAATGGAACAGGAGGCCCCACATACAGACAGGATCCACTTCTTAGGGAAGTCTGCTGCCTCCCTGGAGCCTGGGTTAAAGATGTCATGAGAAAGCTTTCTTTGTTGGTACAACCCTCAGATTATTAGCCCTTATTTATTTTTCAGGTAGGCAACAATAAAGTTGCAACAAGAAGTGTAAGGGCAATTAAGAGAGACTTCAGGGCCTTGGAACAACAGGTTAAGGAGCACAAGCAGTGTTCTTCTCTATCCCTCCAATTGCAGGAAATGAGGGAAGGAATGGGAAGAGCCAGCAGATCAATGCTTGGCTCCAAGCCTGGTGTCACCAGCAGAATTTTTTGTTTTTTGATCATGGGTTGGTGTACTGACCTGCTGGCAACAGACAGGGAATACCTGTCTCAAAGGAGTAAAACGATCTTTGTGCAGGTGTTAGGAGGGCTCATTGAATGAGCTTTAAACTAGATTTGAAGGGAGAAAGCGATAAAACCAGGCTCACTAGAGATAAGCCAATGTTTGTGGGATGGTGTGCTAGCGAGGTCCTTTGGTTTGCCTTTTTAGTGGAGGTAGGGGATGAAGATCCATCTAGCAGCAAAGACACAAGGGATACTGATGGGTTAGAAACCACAGAAGCATGGAAGAATGGTCACATAAGAATTAGAGGATCTCTCCCTAAAAAGATGATGGGATCAGTAGCCCAACTGAAGTACATCTACACCAAACCATGCTGCATGGGCAACAAAGAGAAGGAGCCAGAAGTCATTGTGCAGTGGGAAAACTATGATAGTTTAGTTATGATCTAGTATAGCTGCCATCACAGAAACATGGTGGGATGACTCATAAACTGGAGTACTGCAATAGAAGACTACTCTTCAGAAGGGATAGGCAAGGAAGGAGAGGCAGTGGGGTAGCCCTGTACGTTAGGGACTGTTTTGATTGCCCAGAGCTTAATGATGGTGCTGATAGGGTTGAGTGTTTATGGATAAGAACTGGGGGAAGGCCAGCAAGACAGATACCATGGTGGGAGTCTGTTACAGACCATCCAACCAGGATGAAGAGGCAGAAGAAATATTCTGTAAGCAGCTGAGAGAAGCCTCATGTTCACTTGCCCTTGTTCTCATGGGGGACTTCAACTTACCATAAGTCTGCTGGAAATGCAATGCAGGAGAGAGGAAGCAGTCTAGGAGGTTCCTGGAGAGTGTGGCAGACAACCTCCTGACACAGCTGGTGAGGGAGCCAACTAGGGAAGGTGACTGCCAGACCTGCTCCTTGAGAACAGAAAAGGACTTGTGGATCATGTGACAGCTGGAGGCTGTCCTGGGCACAGTGACCATGAAAACAGAGTTTTAAATCCTCGGAGAAGTAAGGAGAGGGTTTAGCAGAACCTTGGCCTGTTTAGGAGACTGGTTGACAAGGGTCCCTTGGGAGTCCAGGAAAGCTGTACCTTCTTCAAGAAGGAAATCTTAAAAGGTGCAGGAGCAGGCCATCCCATGTCCCAAAAGGTGAGCTGGTGGTGAAGAAGATTGGCTGGGCTGAAGAGAACTTTGACTGGAACTCAGGAAAAAAAGGAGAGTTTATGGCATTTGGAAGAAGAGGCAGGCAACTCAGGAGGACTACAAGGTTGTTGTGAGGTTATGCAGGCAGAAAATTAGAAGGGCCAAAGACATCTGGCTACTGCTACAGTAATAAAACACTTCTATAAATACATTAGCAACAAAAGGAGGGCTAAGGAGAATCTCCATAATTTATTGGATACCAGGGAAAACATAGTGACAAAAGGTGAGGAGAAGGTTGAGGTACTTAATGCCTTATTTGCCTCAGTATTTACTAGCAAGGCAAGTTGTTATCAGGCTACCCAGCACCCTGAGTGGGAACACAGGAATGGGAAGCAGAATAAAGTGCCCATAATCAAAGGGAAAATGGTTAGTGACCTGCTACATCACTTAAGACACACAAAAGTCTGTGGGGCTAAGATATACGAACGGGCACTGAGGGAGCTGGCAGAAATGCTCACCAAGCCACTTTCCATCATCTATCAGCAGTCTTGCCTAACTGAGGAGGTCCCAGTAGACTGGAGGTTAACAAATGTGACACCCATCTACAAGAAGGACTCAAAGGAAGATCTTGGGAACTACGGGACTGTCAGTTTGACCTTGGTGCAGGGGAAGGTTATGGAGCAGATAATCTTCAGTGCCAGCACATGGCACATACAGGACAATTAGGTGATCAGGCCCAGTCAGCAGGGTTTATGAAAGGCAGGCCCTGCTTGACTAACCTGATCTTCTATTACACGGTGAACGAGGATAAAGCTGTGGTTCTACTCTACCTACACTGCGGTAAAGTCTTTGACACAGTTTCCTACCACATTCTCCTGGAAAAAACAGCTGCTCAAGAATTGGATGGGTATACACATCATTGGATAAAAAACTGACTGGATGGCCAGGCCCAAAGAGTTGTGGAGAATGGAGTTAAATCTGGTTGGCAGCAGGTCACAAGGGGTGATCCCCAGGCCTCACTACTGGGGCCAATTCTCTTTAGTATCTTTACCACTGATCTGGGCAAAGGGATCGAGAGCACCCTCAGTAAGTTTGCAAATGACACCAAGTTGGGTGGGAGTGTTGATCTGCTTGAGGGTAGGAAGGCACTGCAGAGGGACTTGGACAGGTTGGATCAATGGCCTGAGGCCAACTGTATGAGATTCAACAAGGCCAAGTGCCAGGTCCTGCACTTGGGTCACAACAATCCCATGCAACACTACTGGCTTAGGGAAGAGTGGCTGGAAAGCTGCCCAGAGGAAAAGGACCTGGGGGGCTGGTCGACAGCCAGCAGTGTATGAGCCAGCAGTGTGCCCATGTGGCCAAGAAGGCAAAGAGCATCCTGGCTTGTATCAGAAATAGTGTGGCCAGAAGGCGTAGGGAGGTAATTGTCTCCCTGTACTTGGCACTGGTGAAGCTGCACCTTGAACACTGTGATCAGTTTTGGGCTCCTCACTACAAGAAGGACATTGAGGTGCTGGAGGAAGTCCAGAGAATGGTAAAGAAGTTGGTGAAGGGTCTAGAGCACAAGTTTTATGAGGAGCGGCTGTGGGAACTGGGGTTGTTTAGTTTGGAGAAAAAGCAGCTGAGGGGAGACCTTACCACTCTCTACAAATAATTGAAAGGAAGTAGTAGGGAGATAGATGTTGGTCTCTTCTCCAAAGTAAGAAGCAATAGGACAAGAGGAAATGGCCCAAATTTGCACAAGGAGAGGTTTAAGGGTTGTCAAGCATTGGAATAGGCTGTCCAGGGAAGTGGTTGAGGCACCATTCCTGAAGGTATTTAAGATACATGTAGATGTGGTGCTTAAGGGCATGGTGGAGTTGGCAGTACTAGATTATCAGTTGGACTTGATGATCTTAAAGGTCTTTTCCAATCTAAATGAATCTATGATTCTGTATTTGCTTCCAGACATTAAGCAGTTATCTCAGTTATTCCTTAGAGAAAGAAATATAGAATAAAAGACATAATGCTGTGCTCTGAATTTGCAAGCACTGCATGTGATGACAGCTATTTTTATAAGCATATGAGCCTATGCAAAGAGAATACAATGACAGAAGAGTGACAAACAAAAAACAAGCAAACAAAAATAGTAATTTTCCTCAGCAAAATGAAGTTCACTCCTCTGCTCGCTCACTTGTTTTCTTCCCATCTCTACTCTTCTGTTGAACTTTTGCCTTCTTCTAAATGCAGTACATTAGCCAGTACATTCACAGCAGTATGACAGCCAGAACACGTGATTTAGTTTTAAATCTCCCCTTCTCCAGGGTCTATGTTATTTCTTGCCTTTACCCTTCATATTTGAATTCTGATTACCCTCTGCAGCCTTTATTTTTTGTATTTTTGCTAGTATTTGATTCTTTTGCTTTTTTTATAATTTTTTTTTTTACTGGCTCTTTTTTTCTCCTCTCTGATCAGCGTCCATCAAATTTTTTTTTTTCTTTTTTTTCCCCATGCCTCCCTGTTTCTCTTCCTTCACGCACTCGATCATATATCCATGTTCTACACAAACACTCTTTTCCTTCTGCTATGTCAGAATGCCTTCAATGCTGCTTACTACCTCACCTTCAGAGTTAATGTTATCTCTTGGTCCTTTGCAAGAACCATGCCCAAACATCACTATTTGCCATTGTCATGGAGGAAAATATAAATGTCAAATGTAACTGTCCGTAGAAACACAGCATTATAATAAAGATATCTGACATATATATAAAACATACCAAAATCTGAAAAATATGAGAGAATAGAAAAACTTATTGCACTGTGCCACCAAATTGGTGACAAGTAACTAATGCTGCAAAGAACACCAGCTTCCACCCAAGCCCTGCATCTCCGCAGGGCGCGCAGAGAGATCCTCTGCCTCTCTGCTTCAAGTGCTCTGATGATTCTGGATGCTTCCAGAGATTCAGTCACCAGATAAAATATAGAGGTCCCAAGAACTGCTCAGCACCTTTTTCACAAAAAAAATCCCAACACCTTGTTCTTAGTCCTGTGTTTTGTTCCTCAGATCTCACCTTCAAGCCAGAAAGGCCCCAGAGACAGCACTCTCTGGTTTGCAGCGGACACTTTGCTACTAGCAGGCAAAGGAGCAGAACCAACAAACTCCAAAGGGTGACCTAAAGGTTCTCCATGGTGATGAGAAGGAAGATGACTGAACTGACAAGGTTTAAGAGTTATTTTCCAGTATGTGAAATTTAAAGGAGTTAGAAGCAGGATGGAAAAGTAGAGACCTATTGTGGATACAACAGACACCCCCGGCTAAATCTAATTCTTTTTTTTTCTTTTTTTTGTTAAAAACAGGTATTATAACATCGGTTTTGCAGCTTCGGTTGCTTTTTCAGCAGAAACATGCTGCTACATGGGCAAACATTGTTCTGACAGCACAAAGTAGTATAGAGATATGACACTGCATTTGTACACAACTGTCTTTTTAGAAAATGATGGCAGATTAATACCACTCTTCAGAGATAAGCTGTTTAAATCTATGTTTCTGAAGCAGAATATATAATGCATGTAGCTATACTTGTGTCAATCAAACCTCCAATCCTGGCAGGATCCACTCCAAGACCTCTGTACTACAGTGCTTTTTACTGACTGTTAAACAACACATTTAAAATTCAACATTTTCTATTTCCAATTTTCTACTTTATCTCTACAACTGGGTATTCAGCTTCCACTGTGTTGAACTGAATCTAGGAGGCTATTATTAAGGTGTCCCCATCTCAGAATTTGAAGGATGTTTAAAATTAAAACGATTTATGTTACCCTGGTGAAGTCAAACAGAGAAATTCTGAAATGTAGATCCAAACTATTTCAGAATGCTTTCTAAAAAAATCCAGATGTAAACAATTCCCTTTGCTTCACCGTCTACTTTAGAAAATTTTCATTTTCAACTCCTGGATTAAATCAATCAATTTAAGCAAATTAATGCAAAATCTAGCCCCTATGTGGGCTTTGGCAAACCATGGCTAAAATAATGTACATTTAAAAGAAGCAGACTAGGATTAAAAGCTTGTTATCTTTACTGGTAACTCATCTTAATCCTCTGTGGCAAAAAAAAAAAAAAAAAGGAAAAAAAAAAGACATCCTGGCTGTGTAGTGGCCTGTGAAATAATGTGAAATAATGAAATCAGTAGAGCTCCAGCTAGCACCATAACATTTGACATTTCAAACACCACGTTTCAGATAAACTGGCCAATTCTTCCATGCAGAGAAAGAACTTTAACGGGTACAGAGAAGGCATGAAATCTCACCTCAAAGGGCAATCCTTCTCTTTCAGCTTATAAGTGAGATTAAAAGCCTTACACAGGGTCCCTGCTCTACAGCACTCAGAGATGCATCTCTTCTATGAGTATTCTACAGATCTCCCTTTCTAAGACGTATCCATCTAGTAACTTTCATAAACACTGTTTTCAGCATGAATACATGAGTATGTTTAGGTTCCGGTTTAAAAAGTCTCCAATGAACATATTTTATGCAGTGTTCAGGAAACTCCTCCTTACACTTTCCGATTTATTTCTTTCCTAGGAGATTGAAAAAAAACAACCAAAACCAAAAATGTGGAGCAAAGTAATCTACAACAGCCTTTAAAGAATACTCTGAGGTACACAAAATATCATCTAAAGTTGTCTAAGGAGTTGAAAAAGAATACTTTTTTTTCATTTGTATCTTCTCTCCCAGAATATAATTAAATACATGGCTGGACTTGTCAGGTCCCCTGCACTGTCCAGTCTCTTCCACTGCTTCCTAAAGTCAGTGCTGCCTCACACCTCCCTTGCTTTGACATGGCACAGCAGCGCTTTTCTGTTTTCCACCCACCAAGTGAAATTGGTCAGCTCGATTAGCAAGCGTGAGGTACAAGAGAAAAAAATGTTCTGGTGATATAGAGCAGCCAGGGTAAATATGTTTTTTAGCAGGGCTTTACACTTAATTGTCTCCTTCTAGAAAGACCATTGCCTTCTCTGGCCATCCTGTAATAGAGTAACATCATAATTATGCCCTTTCTGTGATGAGACAATAACCTCAGAAACACACACCAAATCATGACATTGCATTTGTCGGAAAAGGAAATTGAGATGCCTTTCTGCCACAGAGACAGAAAGCTTAATGACCTAAAGGCATGAAAGAGCCTAAAATCTCTGTAGGCTCTCCAGACTCACCCCAGTGGCTCAGCCCTAGAGGGAACTGATGCAGCCACGTTGCTGGCAGCGTGTGCTGGTTCAGCTTGTCACCTTTGCAGCTGCAGGCAAAGGTCTCTTATGGTGTCCCAAAAGTCTTTCAGAACTACAGAATCTAATGAAAGATCAGGCAGCCAGGCAAAATGCTGCCTTGCATCCTATGTGGTACAATGTTATTATCCTGATGCTGTCTTTTCTGCTGCAACCCAGAGCTAGAGAGTCAAGTCTGTCAGTTCAGGCAGTTACTAAAAGAAAACTTGAGTTGTGTTAAAAGGCTGCAACATCTTCGCAGATGGTGATGCAAGAAGCCACCTGGACTTCTGTACCTTTTTCTCCATCATCTGACATTTACATTGCCAGAAGGCAGTGCAACTACCGAGACACACCATGCTCCATCAACCACAAAATGGGACAGAAACATCACTGAGAAAAGATGAGGAGATTATAAGATACCACCCGAATAGGCAAATGGGACCACCAGTTTAACAGTGTCTTACTACTATTTACACAAGCAAACAGAGGCTGAGTGAAGAGAATTAAAAGCAGGATTGACAGATTTCCCCAAGAACACTTAATGAACTAATACTACAAGCATCAGAAAAAGAGGTACCCAAGGAAGAAAGAAAAAAATTTCCCTGAAGAGTGAAAACATGGCAATTAAGGACACAAAAATTACACACACCTTATTTATAAGTACGTTACACAAATGACATATATTTTTACCCATCTCTGCCTGGGAAGCACTGACTACAATGTAATGAAAATTATAGAAAGGATGAAAAAAACCCATCTTTCCTAATGCATACTGCATCACGAAAGTCAGATCCTGTTAAGCCTTGACTGTTGAATTAATCCTTACTCATGCAAAAAATGCCAATTAATTCATCGGGGGAAAATGCTGTATTAGCCTAAAACTCTGAAAACCAGCTGAATGTAAATGCCTTCTTCACATGAGGTCAATGTTATTCAGCAGACTGGATCCTTCAGGACAGTCCATTAACTTTCTGAAGAACGTGTAAAGCTTTAAAACACTGAGATGCTTTAGTAAGAAACAGAAACACCAGAGCACAGCAGCTGAGCTAAATTGGTGTTCACTGAAATAACAGCCTCCTTCCTTCCCTTCCCGGAAAAAGCAAACACCAAACCCACAACATAAATTGCAGCATTTGTTCAAAAAGCCTTTATCCAAGGTATGCAATTTATTGTATATAGGTCACCATTTGACTACTTCAGAGGAAAAAAACAACCATATGGGTAGCAGAGACTGTACTTCAATGTAGGGAATGGATTTCACTTTGTGCTGGAAATGTTTGCACAATGTCCTCAAAAAAAAGAACGTGGGAAACAAGAAAACATACTGCAATGAACCATGTGAGACTGTGCACAATCAAATTACATGAGGTAGCATTTTCCAGTGGTTTGCATCACAAGACATTGCTTCTATTCTGGGATGTACCTGGCTTACTGTTTGACCTTGGGTAATAAATGACATGCACTCTCTCTGGGCATCCCTTTTTTCATTTCTAAAAAGATGCAGGGGCTAGTCTGGCAATGTACTAATTAAAATCTGTGTTAGAATGGGAACATTTACCAAAGGACTCAAATTTTGCTCAAACATGAGTACAGATAGACTAGAAAACATAATTTTCCTCATTAAGGAGCAAAATATTTTAATTAGAATTTTTTATTTTTGTTGAAATTAAAAATTAAAATTGGTTTTGTTAACACTTAACAGTTTATATTATTGCTTTACCTCTTGCACTATACATACAAAATTGCAATGTGGAGAAAGAATAAATTATACTTTGGAAGGATGTTAGCTTACTGATTAAAACATCAGCAAGGGGCCACAGAATATGTCTTACTGGCAAAATAAGCCCCTCTATGATTGTACTTAGCCCACCTGCTAAATGGATTCCACAATAAATGCATACCTGCTCCCATCTGTGGGGATGTTTAACTCTTTACAGCTATGTAAGTATAATTTTTCAGTAAGCAAGCAAGCAGCAAAGAGTTTTCACCTTCTCTGAACTGCCTGCAAGAGGTGATTACACCTACTCTCCAAACTGTTCAGCAATTGCTCTCAAGGACATGAGACCAACAGATGAAAGAATTAAATGAAGCAGTAGAGTCCAAGGTGCCATCTCATTCAGCTGGCTGGTCACGACACCATCGTAAGCATTGACACAGGTACCAGCCACAGTCCCCCAGTGCAAAGTGAACTAACAGAGATGGCTTATACCTCTATGAGAGACCCTAGCCTCAGGCTGGCACTGCTGCACAGTGAATGCAGGGCTGTGCTGGAGGCAGAAAAGTTTCCCCTCATAGAAGATGCAATCACAATGAAAAGTTTGGTTATCTTATGGTTATATATAACATAACCATTTTTATGATTATGAGTTTTCAAACAATCCTGTACAAAGAAGCAGCACGTATGGTGTGCTACTTTAAATGCCTACTGCTTAAGAATTTTTGTTCAAGGCAATGAAAACATTCAACTGACTTAACATTCTTCTTGCCTTCTCTGGATACCCTGGAGTCTCCCGAGTCCTCCATTAAATTAATTTCCTTGGACTCTGATTGTAGTAACTGGTATTGGATGGGGCAGAGTCACTTGTTTTTACATAATTTATTTACTTGGAACCGTTGCTTCCTCTCCCAAGGGCAAAGAAAGCCAGAAGCATATGAACTTGCAAATCAGTGATTAAGAGAGGCAACACAGATTGGACTTGACAAGAGGACAGGAACTAAAATGTAACAAATAAATGCCTGCTCAAATACCACACTGACCAGTTAGTAACGAACACCACAGCAGACAGAATCAGTTGCAGTACTTATTATGCTGTAGTCACCGGGAGCTTGGAATTTCAGCACTGACAATGTCCTAGGGTGAAGTCGCCACTACCCAAACCATCAGCACATTGAGCCATAATCACACCTCCAGAAAACAACAACAACAAAACAAACCACCACAACAGCTCTCAATTATGAAAAGCACCAAAATACATGGCCAGATTTCCACAAGACCGCCAGCTTCTGTATGTCTGGGTGAGTAAGACCAAGTGCCTGTGAAAACCTGCTTCCTTGCTTGCAAATTCCAGCCCAGTATCTCTTATTATTACAAGATCCCTTACCCTGTTCCACCTGACACTATTAATTTTCTCACGCACTTCATTTTTATGGCAGTATTCTTCAGCAGCCCCGGGTGGCTCCTGCCAAGTAATCCACCACCGGGCACCAAACAGCTGATGCTCCCGGCGTGCCCGGGGACCGACCCACAGCGCCCCGTTCCCAGAGCCCTGCCCCTGCCCTGGGCTCCCTCTCCCAAAAGATGCATCCTTTATTCTAGGGAGGAGCGCGGCGAAGAAACAGCAACTAGAGAACGCCTCCCCCCCACACACACCCCGGGGGCTCTTCTTGAAGCGTGACCCCGAAGTGCAAGCTGGAAAGGGCGATTTTTTTGTTCTTCTCTTTCGGAGGAGAGCCCCAACACCGGTGCCCCCCTCTCTGCCGCGGAGCAGAGGGGGGCACTGCCCCGCCGGGGCAGCAGCTCGGGGCGGCTCAGCGCCAGCTTCCGCGGGACGCGCCGACGGCTCCGACGGCGGGGCCGGTCACCCCGCCAGAGGGACCGGCCGCCCCCCGCCCCGCCCGCCCCCGGCCTCACCTCCATGCCCAGCCGCTGCTTCAGCACCAGGGCGGCGCACAAGTAGCCGGCGCGGCCGACGAAGAGCTCGTCGGAGCCGCACTCGAGGAAGGAGAGGGGCGCGCAGACCTCGCTCAGCTCTCGGAACTTGCCCAGCGGCCGGGCGAAGTCGGGCAGCCCCAGGGCGCGATAGACCAGCGCCGCCACCGCGTACACGCCGGCACCGCCCAGCAGGAAAGCGGCGCGGGTATCGGCGTCGGCCTCCCCGCCGCCCTCCTGGTAGCGCAGGCAGGCGTCCACGACGCGGCGGGCAGCCCGCAGGTAAGCCTCCCGCGACGGCGCGAAGAGCGGGCACTGCGCGACGTGGTACAGCATGTAGGCCACGCCGGCCACCCCGCCGTACAGCCCGCCCGGGCAGCCGCGGGGGCCGCCCAGGGGCGGCAGCTCCCGCAGGATCCGCTCGATGGTGGCCGTCACCAGCGGCACCGCCGCCTCCTTGTCCGGCGCCGCCGCCGGGCTGCCCGGGTAGTCATCGAAGCGGTTGGCGAAGCAGCGCTGGCTCTCCATGCCCCCGCCGGCGCGGAGCTCTGCGCAGCAGGGAGCGGCGGGAGGCAGCGAGCGGGGAGCTGCCGGGGAGGGCGGGGGGCGGGCGGGAGGAGGGAGCGCGGGGGAGGCGGGAGGGGCGGGAAAGGGGCGCCCCGCAGAGGCCCGCGGGCGCAGGGGCGCGGGAGGAACGGCGGGCGGGGTGGCCGCTGCGCGGGGACGGGGGGGGGGGGCGAGACCGGCTGGCGGCCCCGGCGATGTCGGGGGCGGCTCTGCCGCTTGGGCGACCGCCGCCTCCCGCAGCCCCGGGGCGGAGCGGCCGCTGCTGCTCCCCTCAGCGCCCGTCGGCGCGGGAGCTGCGGGCTGCCGACCCTCCTGGGCTGCCCAAGCGGCCGCCGGGCTGTCGGAGAGCGGGTTACCGAGTCACCGGCTCGGATTTCCAGAGCGCTGAGCTGAGCTGTGGGGGAGACCGGGCCCGTTCTGGGGTGCGGCTCGTCCTGCCCGGCGCTTCATCTCCCCTCCTCGAGGGCTCTGCTGTGCCTTTGCCCTACCTCTCCACAGATCCTCGAGAAAAAGGGGTTTATTGGATTTTTCATCCTCTGCCGCCCCGCTGCTGCCGGCAGATTTCCCTCAGGGATGAATGCCGGGCTGGCAGGAGAGATCCAGGAGCTGGGATGGTGGGCAGAGGGCTGCCGAGTTATTCCTGGCTGTGGAAACAGCCCCTCGGGGGCTGCGGCCGCCAGAGCCGAGGGATGTAGCCAAATCCGAAGGAGAGCAGCCTGAGGCCCGTTTCCACGGAAAGCTAAGCACGTCCTCAGCAGACCAGCAGTGGCACCAGGCCGTCTTTGGCCCCTTTCCTTCATGCACGAGCCAAGCCAGAGTTTATGAGGCACTGAAAATGTAGACCACTGAATAGATTCCTAGTTAAACGAAAAAGGGAAAAAAAAGAGAAGGAAAGTCTTGAAGCAGATACCGAGACCAACTCTTACATGATACAAATACACAGTTGTGACATACTCCTCTGACAATGTGAACTTGGGCAGCCTAAGTGCATTTATCATCAAAGTTCCATGACTTATGGTCACCTGGTGGCCTCTGGTACTTTCCCTGGAGATGCAGCCTCCATCATTGAGGACCTACCCTTTGGGCTCTGAAAGACCTTTCTAGAGTTCTGGTTGGCCCCTCTCTGCTTCGTGCTGGCTGCTGGTTTCAGCCCTCTGCCTGCCTCTCCATCAAAGTGCCTTCAACTCCGTTGCAGCCACTCATTTGCACTTTCACACCCACTTTCTTTCAACTCACCTGTACTTTTTCTTTCCTTCAGTTTTTTTTGGGTTTGTTTTATGATCTGCTCAAAGGCGTTTGCTTGTACCCTCTGGTTTTGGTTTCTGCACTTTGCTTCATTGCAGTTTTGCCATGTTTATGTACGTTCCAGGTACCACCTATTGGTCTATGTTTGTACACAGTTCTTTTAAGCCCCATTTGTTTGATTATTCACAGCTTCCTGGCATTGTGCAGGGGAACCTCTTTTCCTAACTCAACCTTTTATTCTGTTACTTGTGTATTAGTTGGTAATAAAACCACAATTTCTGCATGACACAAGTGATTTATGTTTTAATGCATGTGTTGCCATTTCACTGCAAGGAAAATTGCACATCAGAAGGCAAAGCATGTTATTTCGTGGGGATTATATTAAGTATTGTGTCAGATATTTAAATTGTCCTACCTCATTTGAATTCCAATGGTTGTACAGTGACTGTTCTCATGCTTTTATGCTGAAGACCTGCACTCAGAGCCTTGCCTGGGTTTGTTGTTAATCAAGCTCATCCATGAGCCGTGGAACCAAGAGGGTCTGGTGTCTGACTGATTTGTGCTTTCCGTTATCATCTTATTCTCAGGCCTGTCCCTTATCAGCATTTCTCACCTTGGTTCTCTGCATTCCAGCTCTTCCCATTTGGTGTGAGGCATGTGCTGAAGATGGCCTGGGGGACTCAGCAGGTGCCTGTGGCTGCCGAGTGGAGTTGAGCTACTATTGGCCCATAGTAAGGGGCTGCACTGAGTTAGTTTTTGCTCCAAGGATGTACTGCTCAGATTCATGAAACCTAGGAATTGAACAGGGGTTTAAATTCTTCGAGACTCTGTCTTTATTAGCAAATTTGGTTGCAGTTGGCCAGCAGATGCGAAGTTATCGGGATAGTGGGAAATGCTGAATAGGCAGATGGACAGTCATGCCTGATCATGTCAACCTTGCTTTATTAGGAAATAAGGCTAGAAAGGTTTTTAGTGTGGTTGGTGATTTTTTGGTATTGGGTTTTTTTGGTGTTTTTTTTGTTTGTTTGTTTTGTGGGATTGTTTTTTGTTGGGTTTTTTTGAGAATATACAGTGAACAACTTAAGGTTCTTCTAACCAGCTACTGAAAGTGTGGGTGGAGGTACTACTTGCCTACAAAACTGATTCTTCTTACAGAATATTACATTTTCCTTTTGGACATGTGGGCTAATTTTGATAAGGGTTAATGCATAGGTAAAATCAGCAGCTGTTACGAAGCCTCTGAAGAGAGCGTTACATTTTTCAGCATCTCTGTATAGATTTAGTTGTGATTGGTGAATTGCCATTCAGCTGTTGAAAAATGATGGTGCTTTCTGCAGTGCAGGAGGTTTGAAATGCCGAGTTTTGTCTTAATGGACAAAAATCTAACTTCAAAATAGCATTACCTCGACCCATCTCAAGCTTTTTCCATAGGTGATGCTATTCCTAGCATTCCTTCCCTTGGCTTGAACCTACTCAAAGTAGCAGGATGGTCGAGGTATTTTCTGCAAACAGGTCTGTCACAAAGCACAGTTTTTTATGTAAGTTATTTGTGCAGTAGTTTATGTTCAATTTTTTATGTTCAAGGTGATTTCTAGGTTCAGTTCTAGTGAACCACAAGTACTCGTATATGTGTAGAGAGCACTAGTTAATCTGCAATTCTCTGTGTGGTTCTGACATCAGCTAACAGAATAAGGAAGCAAAAAAATCCTGGTTTGCACTCCACTGTTAATATTAAAATAAAATCGATATTTTCTTCTTACTTATCTGACAGTACAACATACATTGTCAATTCTAAATTTCCTTAAGTGCATCTACGTGGCAATTGATGTGAGATCCAAGATTTTAATCGTAATGTTTTTGCCAGAGACAGAGTTTGGAAGCATTTCAAAGACCAGGAACAAAAATCATTATCTGAAATCAAGCAGTGTTTTTACCTGAAACAGCTAACATTTTTATCTATAATGTTTAACTCTAATTTTCTTCTCTGTACGTTTTGCTGTTGCCTCATCTCAGTAATGGCTGTGATGGAAATGTTAGACTTTTATTAACAGATCACGCTTCTACTTGCCAGTGCAGGAACCTCACCTAGCTGGCCTCATCCCACAGCTCCTGCAGGTGAAAAGAGAGCTGGAGACAGTGACTGGGCCCGTTGCAGCCCTGGGACCACACAGCTGTAGACACTGAGTAATAGTACACGTTGCTGAAATGTCAGGCTATAAGACTAGGTCTGATGAGAAAATGTTCTGGGGTCTTAAATACTAACAATGATGACAGTGATGACTATGGTTTTGTGTCCTTGAGGGAAGGCAACACCTCCAGAAACAAGTTGTCTTTTAATGGTGTGCTAGGAAGCTGGATACATGCTAATGTGGTTATAAGATTTCCACGTTCTGAATCATCAAAACTAGTGCAGCATTTGACCTTTCTAAAAATTTCCATCTTGGCCATGGATATTGACTAGGTCTAAATTTCTCAGGTTGACATGTGAAACATTTATAGTGCCACGTAATATGTGTTACAAGATAACTACACATGCATGGTCACGCACATAGAAATACAGTATTGTCTGGAAACAAAACCTCTTCCAAGTCCGTTTGTTGAGTGATTTTTTTTGTTTGGTTTGGTTTTGGTTTGTTTGGTTTTGTGGTTTGTGTTTGGTTGTTGTTTTTTTTTTGTGGGTTTGGTTTTTTTTTGGGGGGGGCAGGGATTTGTTTGTTTTCAAATTAACAAAACCATGAGGCAAAGATGGATTTACAAAAATGAAAACTTCAATATGAGACTTTTTCTGAGAACTTTTTAACCCAGCTGTTTTCAGCATAACCTAAAGGAATAAAGTAGCCTAGGTTAGGGAACATGGAATCATGCAAAATTGCATGGGTCCAGCTTTGTACAAGTGAGAACAGCCTGGTCTAGATGCTTTAATGAATCTGCAAAATGCTGACTTCTCTTTATGGGATCCTGATGAATTCGCCCGTACAGCTACAGACCTAGGAAAACATCAGATAACCTGGCTTTGCATGTATAGTTTTTGTCCACTCAAAGAATGAAACAGAGGGCTTAATTTAAGACATAGAAAATAAGTGAGGTTGATACTCAAGAAAACTGCATTCACCTTAGGAATTTTTTTGATTGACAAATTTTAAAGCACAATTCTGGAAATATTCACAGGATGAGGATGGATGGGGTTGGAAAGCACCTCTGAATGTCTTCTGGTCCAGCCTCCCTTCTCAGATAGAGTCATCTAGAGGCAATTGCCCAGGACCATATCAAAGACTTTAATATCTGAACATGGAGACTTCACAACCTTTTGGGGCAGCATGTGCCAGGGCTTGGTCACCCTCACAGTAAAAAAGTGTTTCTTGATGTGCATATAAAACCTCTGTTTCAGTTTGTGCCCTTTGCCTCTTGTCCTGTCACTGGGCACCATTGAGAAGATCCTGGCTCCATCCTCTTTGCAGCCTCCCATCACATAATTCTATGCACTGATGAGACATCCCCTGAGCCTTCCCTTCTCCAAGCTGAACGGCCCCAGCTCTCCCAGCCTTTCCATGTATGAGAGACGTTCTAGTTCCTTTATAATCTTTGTGACCCTTCACTGGACTCTATCCAGTAGCTCCATATCCATCTTTTTTGGGGGAGCCCAGAACTAGACACAGTACTCCAGTACTATTCTTGGTCTACTAAATTTTAAGAGTTTATAAATGTGTGTAGGTTTTTTGTGTAGATGTTGCAACTGAACTGAAGATAGGTCTCAGAAAATAACTAAGGAGGCCAGAGTTTTTATTTCTTAGGAATCCTGAAACAATGCATGGAGCACTTCTTTTTAAATACAGTGATAATGTTTTCTTGGGAAAGTACCAAGAAAATTTCAGAATCAATTTCTATTTGCGTTCATTTACAGCTCTTGCACTGAGTACACTGTCTGTCTTCATTGCTGTATGTTAGTCTGATGGGATGCATAGAAGCTGTGCTTGACTGTGCTAGATGAAGATTTATCTGTAGCAGTTTATGCTATTTTGCTTGTTTGGCATCCAAAGGGGAGGTAACAAAAATGTGAAATATATTGTACTCTCTTTGTTTTTTTCAGTAGAGGCAAGCTTTATTAGTGGCTTGAAGTTATAAATTAGAATACTATGAAGTATTGTTATTTGAATAAAAATATTTTGCTTTATTTTGCACCCTCAAATGTGTAAGCTATGATCTAGGAAGTGTTTACACCTGGGATTTATCTTACATGTATGGATATTCCCTCCCTGGTCTTGGTAAATGTTGTTTGCAAGATTATGCTGTAAGATTGTTCCAGAATGCCATTAACTATTTTAGTTTTTCTGCTCTTCAGTTTCCAAATGTCTTTTTTAAAAGAAGCTTGAGGATATATAACAATAATTCAGACTTTCATGAATTATGCAGGGAGACATTCTAGTTCCCTGTCAATAGGCAAAATGTTCATATACTGAGATGTAAATTTGGATGGGATATTACAAAATTAGACTCTGATTCAGTAAACCATATGGGTCAGAAGTATTGCTCACGTACTTGATATAAAACACATGCTCAAGTGGATCAGACCTGTTCTGCTGTGGCAGAGTATAGCATATTCGCCCTTCCCAGCTTTCTGTAAGTTGAGATTTCTCTGAAGTAGGCAGAATTAAAGGGCATTTTAAACTTCTTAAGACGTCACAAAGTGACACTAGTGAATGACAGAAAAAAACTCACTGCCTTTTCACATAAACATGGTTATTGTAAGTTCTCTATATAAGCCAGATGATTCAAGTTCTCTAATGAAAAAGGCAGTGTAGGTAAAGAAAAATTTGTATATGTAATACATATATACACAAAAACATAAATTATATATATGTGTATGTATAAGCTCATCTTTCAAATTTGAAAATAAAACTCTCAGGTGAGTCTGCAAATAATTTTGAAATTGAATAATTCCTTTCTCTGATAATTACTGTTACTTTTACACCTCATCAAAACCAAACAAATCCAAACCGCTATACCTACTCATTTACTGCTTGGTTTACTTGCTGGTTTCCACGCTGGCCAGCTGTCTTAGTGTCACCTCATTGCTTGCAGCATTTGTGCAGAGAAGAACCTCGACACTACTTTCTATACTCATGACTGTTTTAGAAGAATTTACCTGCATTTGTTTCCTTCTCTTGCTGCCTCTCCTTCACTGTTCCCCTCTGTCAGAGTTGAATAATGAAACAAAGGCATCAGCTCTCCAGAATCAGTCATTAATACACAGTTTGATGAGACACCTCGCTTTTGGAAAGGAGGCAAGGTGCAATCATCAGAAGTCACTGCAATAAAAACTTTGCCTTTGTGCTTGTAAGTGCAGCTGCTGATGCTGGCAGGGCTGGACTGGGCTGACTTTCAGGATGTTCCACGTTTGGATGCTTATTCTTCAATGCACAGTGACTTTCACAGATGTCGGTGCTTGTTAGCTATTGAGAAGTTAAACCTCTGCATGTTAGCCTATGTACAAACTGTTCCCCTCTTCTTAAGGTCACTTTTCCTTCCAGCATAGGAAGGCTGAGAGACACACACAGAGGTATGCTAATAACATTTTCCTGTATCCACCTTTAGATTTTAGTTGTGTTAAAAAAATAGATTGAAGCTTCAGATATTCTGATGAGAACAACCCTGTCTCAGCAGGAGATCTGGCTGCTTTTTTCAATGCACTCAACTCCCATTTTTATTAAGGTCCTGGACTCCCATTTACACCAAGGTCCTATTCTTGTGTAATGTTTCCTGGAGCTGTTTCTGGATCAGCCTT
The DNA here is from genome assembly GCF_020740795.1 of Apus apus. Taxonomy (NCBI): domain Eukaryota; kingdom Metazoa; phylum Chordata; class Aves; order Apodiformes; family Apodidae; genus Apus; species Apus apus. The sequence continues at coordinate 103,747,222 of NC_067282.1, forward strand.
AGCTATCTCTCCAGGTGCTTTTCAGTGTTTGGGCAGCTAAAAAAGATGGAAAACCAATATATCTGACCTTGTTATGCACAGGAATTTTCCACTGGTATCCTCCCCACCATTGCTACAAAGGGAGTTTCTGGTGAGAGAGGACATGTTCCAATAATTTTAGGGCCCAGTGATGACCTCTTCCTAAAATAGCACCTAAAGACCATTCAGTCCTGGAACGAAGTAGTGAACCTCCTACTCTCCCACCCACATATCCCTGGCACAGACATTCCAGGGACAGTGAGCATGGACACACCCTGCTCACTGGCAGTCAGCAAGTGGAGAGTGAAAGGAGCTCTGTGGCACTTGGGCAACATTTTGCCACCAACACATTATGTCCTTGGATCCCTGTTCTTCACCTTATGGCCCAAAGGCATGACTTCTAAGCATATGAAGTTAAGACAGATGGCAGTAAAAAGATAACACATTGTAGGTCCCACTCAAACCCTCGTCTGAGAAACAAAGATTTATGAAAAAGCGTCTCTGCCTGCAGCATTGTCGGTGCAATTTCTTCCATCACCAAAACCTCTATGCCTTGCTTTGTTAAATGTTTACTCTCTTTGATGCTTGAGTTGCAGGCCCAGAAAGTTCAGGCTTGTCTTCTCCCAGAGAGCAAGATCCCATACACAAGGTGAGGAAGCGCTCTGATCATGCAGCAGAGGAGGTAGTACAGGACCCAGGAAGGTGTGCTGTGAGGTACCTCTCCCTCGCTTGGTCTCTTTTCTCCTCTCTTCATCCCTTGTCCAGTAGACTGGAGGAGGAAGGGATTGCAGCTGGAGGTCCTGGCTACTTCTGGTAGGTAGTTTTCACCTAGTAAGAAGGAGGGCATTGCAAAGCATTGTGAATAAGTGAGTTGTAGCCGTAGCCGGGGGAAGTGTGAGATAAGCCAAGTGTATTAGTGTCACTCTCAGTGTCTGGGAGTTGACAGGTCTTTCATATCTGAGGCACAAAGGTCATGTGTGTTTTTGGAGCCTGTCCCTTAGGGCAGCATAAGCAGGATGAAAGTCTTGAAATTAAGTCAATTTTCTTAGAATAAATTCAAAAGATGCTTCTTTCTTCCAGCACTTTCTCCTCCATGGAACTTGAGTTTTTATGATGTTAGAAATTAGTAAGAGTAATATTACTTCCAGCATGGGGCATAAATGAGATGTTAAGAATTCATAAATGTTTTTGGAACGAACAACTCCAAGTTACTGAAAATAAGCTCGGTTAATTTGATTAAAATGAATGCGATCAATTTTGAAGCTTCAGGCACTGCAGCTAAACAAACTGGTATTTCTAATCAGCAAATGATGTTCTTTTAAGGAACATTATAATTTAAAATGGAGAAACTACTGTAAAACTGTCTTCTCTAGTGAACAAATGACTGTGCTGCAATACTTACATAGTCGTGCGCACCATCCTTTAAATGGAATTAATGAAGATTTTCTAATTGGAGCTTTCCAAAAAGACTTTGCACCTAAGAATTTGATACAAGGGAGACATCTGGTGAGACATCTCCGTACTGCCGTGCCTCCGCACTGCCGGGCACGCAGCCAGCGCGGCTGGGCTCACTCGGTGCAGGGTTCCTCCGTGGGCCTCAGACCTACCTCTGGGGGAGACACATGGAAAGTTCATGTGTCCTGGCAAAAATCCTGACTCCTCTGTTATAACGTGTCAGTTGAAGTTTTTATAACATTGGCCTCTGGGCCTTACAGAACTAAGGAAGGGATAAGAGGGAAGGAGAAAGAGAAAGCAATAAAGAAGAAAAAAAATAGTTTCAGTGTGTTATATATAATGCTTTTTTTTGACATCTGCAGACACAAGCTATTTCTTATAATTTTACAAGTTCCCTCGTATTCTTTCCTTTGAGGCACATACAGGACAAGCAGGTGATCAGGCCCAGTCAGCATGGATTTATGAGAGGCAGGTCCTGCTTGACTAACCTGATCTGCTGTGGATGTTGTTTGCCTGCACTGTAGTAAAGCCTCTGACACAGTTTCTTACAGCATTCTCCTGGAGAAACCAGCTGCTCGTGGCTTGGACAGTTGTATGCGTCACTGGATAAAAAACTGACTGGCTGGCCAAGCCCAAAGATTTGTGGTTAAATCTGGTTGGCAGCAGGTCACAAGGGGTGATCCCCAAGCTTCGCTATTGGGGCCAATTCTCTTTAATACCTTTATCACTGATCTGGGCAAAGAGATCGAAAGCACCCTCAGTAAGTTTGCAAATGACACCAAGTTGGGTGGGAGTGTTGATCTGCTTGAGAGTAGGAAGGCACTGCAGAGGGACTTGGACAGGTTGGATTGATGGGCTGGGGGCATCTTTATGAGGTTCAACAAGGCCAAGTGCTGGGTCTTGCACTTGGGTCACAACAACCCCATGCAACACTACTGGCTTAGGGAAGAGTGGCTGGAAAGCTGCCCAGCAGAGAAGTACCTGGGTGTGCTGATCAACAGCCAGCAGTGTATGAGCCAGCCGTTTGCCCATGTGGCCAAGAAGGTCAACAGCATCCTGGCTTGTATCAGAAATAGCGTGGCCAGCAGGAGTAGGGAAATGATTTTTCCCCTGTGCTAGTTACTGGTGAAGCTGCACCTTAAACGCTGTGATCAGTTTTGGGCCCCTAAACACAAGAAGGACATTGAGGTGCTGGAGCATGTCCAGAGAAGGGTAACGAAGCTGGTGAAGGGTCTAGAGCACAAGTCTTATGAGGAGTGTCTGAGGGAACTGGGGTTGTTTAGCCTGGAAAAAAGGAGGATGAGGGGAGACCTTACCTCTCTCCACAACTACCTGAGGTGGGTGTTCATCTCTTCTCCCAAGTAAGAAGCTATAGGACAAGAGGAAATGGCCCAAATTTGCACAAGGAGAGGTTTAGACTGGATATTAGGTAACATTTCTTCACAGAAAAGGTTGTCAAGCATTGGAATAGGCTGCCCAGGGAAGTGGTTAAGTGACCATCCCTCAAGGTGCTTAAAATAAATGTAGATGAGGTCCTTAGGGACATGGTTTATTGGTGGACTTAGCAGTGCTGGGTTTATGACTGGACTTGATCTTGAAGGTCTTTTCCAATCTAAATGCTTTTATAATTCTATGATTCTATGGCAACAGTCTATCATAATAATTAGGCTTAAGGTGAATCCTTACCTGATGCTCATTTTACAAGTTCAGTTTTTTTCCAGATGTCTTCCTACGTATAAATCTCAAGTCAGAAAAAATAATAAAAAAAAAAGTTACCCTTATAGTGTTTATTTACAGTGCTTTCAGGCTCTGGATAGGGTCATGCTCAGTTTGACTGCCCTTCTGCTCCACAAGGTTTCCATTCTCCCAGGTACCTGAGATACTGCCCAGCCTTTCCTTCCCTTTCCTTGGGTTTGCACTGCTTGCACAGCTACTTCACCTGGCTCTTCTGCCCTTCAGAACTGCGAGCATTCATAAAATGTAAGGACAGGAACTACCACAGGTCCTCCCAATGCTTATCATGTCATATGCTAAGAATAACTTAGATTTAATTTAATAACTTAGATTTAATTTTCACAATGAAAGGTGCTGGTCCTGTCAGACAAGACTGGCTGTGATGTTAATACTCTCTTATCTCTCACAGACACAACAAAAGCTTTAAAAAAAAAAATTAACAGACATACATGCACTCTTTTCATTGTGAGTGTCCGATAGCCCCTGCTGAACAGAGCCTGCAAAGGGCTGCTAGTGAGCACGTCCTGAGTCTCATAGTGGTGTTAGAGACCATTCTCTTTAAATGGTGAGAAAAATACTTTAGCTTCCTACTGCAATTGAATTATGTTTACCTTTCCAGTAACTGCTGATTTCTTTTAGATAAGGGGGAAGTTGGCATCTCTGGTTCTGCTGTGTCCTGTGTACTGAATGACATCCTGGCCTGTATCAGAAATAGTGTGGCAAGCAGGACCAGGGAGGTAACTGTCCCTCTGCACTTGGCATTGGTGAGTGTCTGTTTTGGGCACCTCAATATAAGAAAGATGTCAAGATGCTGAAGCGTGTCCAAAGAAGGGCAACAAAGCTGGTGAAGGGCCTTGAGAACAAGTCTTCTGAGGAGCAGCTGATGGAACTGGGGCTACTTAGTCTGAAGAAAAGGAGGCTGAGATAAGACCCCATCACCCTCTACAACTGCCTGAAAGAACATTGTAAAGAGGCAGGCACTGGTCTCTTCTCACAAGTAACTGGTGATAGAACAAGAGGAAATGGCCTCAAGCTGCACCAGGGGAGGTTTAGACTAGACATTAGGAAGAGCTTTTTCACTGAAAGGGTTGTCAGACATTGGAACATGCTGCCCAGGGAGGTGGTTGAGTCACCATTCCTGGATGTGGTTAAAAGTCATCTAGATGTGGCACTTGGCTTAGTGCTGGACTTAGCAGAGTAGGGTTAATGGTTGAACTTGATGATCTTGAAGGTCTTTTCCAGTCTAAGTGATTCTGTGACAGCATTTACTTCAGAAATCATATTTCATCATCAGTTTTCCAAAGAATGGGAAGAAGACTGTAAGGCTGTCAAATTGATCTTTAGGCTGTATTATTTACCATGATATGGAGAAAAAACAAAGAAAAATACCCTTAGGAAAAAAATACGCTGCTGTGCATTGCTCTTTCATCTGCCATTTTTCTCTGCTCTACTCTATAGTTATATTTGTTTTCAGAGTGCCTAAAACCAGTAGGTTTCAACCTCCTGCTCGTAGCTTCCCAGATTATACTGCAGTGCACATAATAAAGATTGAATCTTTGCTACTGGAATAAAATTTACCTAATCAGGTGGCTAGGATACAGATTCACAAATCTGAGAAACTCATCTCAGTTCTTGCCTTAGCTAATGATCTGCTATGTGCCTTCAGTGGCTGTGGCAATTTCTCATGTATAGAATAAGGAGAGTGGGACCCATTTTTTGTCATAAAGAGAAGAGCTGCTCAGGTCAAAAATATTCTGAAATCTTACTGTGATTTTATTTTATTTTAATTTCCCATGATAAAGAACAATGAAGTCTCTAAATTAAAAGCAAAATATTACTGAGACATATAAAAGCCAAATTTTATTTTTGCAAGTCAAACCAGGACTTATTTGAATGCCTCTGGGCTTTGTTACTGAGCTTTTTCAAATAAGATAAATAAATCTTCCTCAGTTGCATATTTAACCTTTGTAACATCATTGAGTAATGACTGAAGCAACCAAATAATAATACATTACACTTATTTGCAAACTAGCTTTTATTTGTTTATTGCAAGGAATGCAGAGATTGAGTATTAGAACTATGATTAAAATTTTATTTGTTTGTCAAACACACATATGCACACTGGCCTTTTAAAATTTCTGGTGTTCTAAATAATCACAAACAACAAACAGTTTTGAAAGTCAGAAAAATGTAAACATAAGAACTAAGATAAAATAATAATTACCACAGATTTTATAATTATTTAACCATTCCAGAATAATTCCTTTAGACATTGTTTGCTTCACATCCTTAGGGAGTGCAACACGGTTTTTCTGCTCCCAGGCATAAGGCCAACTGTCATTGTTCTTTTTATTCTGTAAAAGGGAGATGAGTTAATACTTCTTCCAGATGGAGAATTCTGCATCATATGCAGAAAGTTGTCAAGAATAATCAAATCAAACAGCAGTACAAAATATAAAACATAACCCACCTGTAAAATAGGAAATATATTTTTTTTTTCCCTATTCCTATTCTCTTTTAATTGAAAGCTTGTTGGGAGTTTCAAACCACTTCTGGTTTTCAAAGGATTGATGTCTCACTGAAGTGGCCAAACAATGAAAGTACTGCAAATCAACCCAACCTCCTCGGTATTTTACACCACTGAAAAATGAAATGCGATTTGCTTTCAGACACTTTTCATAACTTGAGTAATAGAGCTGAGTCAGATTTGGATCAATAGTTGCTCTCTCCCAAAGGACTGTTTACTCCCCACCTTTGATTGTATGACCTTATGAAGCAAGGGCAAGCCTCATCATTGCTGCCCATTTCTAGTCAAGTAAATCAATTCACCTTTATCACTAGCCAGAACTAGAAACTAATACCTATAGCATGGTCATTATGGCACTGACCTGTTGACATGACAAATGAGTTTGAAACATCATGTCCATTACTTTTTAAGTATTTTATTAAAAATTGGCAGCTTTAGTGAGAGTTTTCAAGGCGAGGTATTGCAGCATACAAGGAAGCACACACACCTATGTCCTTCAATTCCTTTCCCACTCACTGCTAGCCCTACAGCCCAAATTGAGGCCAGCTACCAATTTTCTGCTATGTGAGTTGTGCCAAGTGAACCCAAACTGCCTTTTCAGTTCAGAAAATATTCATTTAGTCCCAGCTGGGACTGTAAAATATGAATTTTTGTTTACAATGTTGGTAACGTAGCCTTTCATTCTCTTATATACATAATACAGAAATAGTTATGCACCTGCTCCGTATGCACCGTATGATAAACTATAGCTCTAAGAAAAAAAAAATAACTTCTCCATCTTACACTGCTGGAAGCCCATTTGACACTGCAATCATCTGTCTAATCCAATTTATAGCCATTACAAAAATATTTCAAAATTTCACCCTGCCATAAATTCATAACCTCTCAGTTCATTTCCATCTCCCATGTGAAAAATTGAAGTTTCTCGACATTCTCCTGATGTTTGATATTCTGTATCGCACAAGTATTCGTGGTAGGATCAATGCAATGCAATTCAGAGCTAGAATGCTAATGGAGCTAAGGGCTTTGGAGTCTCTCAGAATATCCACTATAGTAGTTTAGAGAACTGGAGAGGCCTGAGATGTACAACTTTAAACACAGAAAAGCTTAATGCATTGAGGAGTATTTTAGGACACATTTGAGAAATTCTCCCTTTATTACTCTTGGTTTTTCTTTCTCCTTTTGATTTACAGACAGGGATCAATGCAAATCTTTACACTTACAGACATTAACATATTGAACTACCAGAATGCTCTTAAAATATTCTGAAACTTTTCAGTAGAAAATAATATGCACATCTACCTGTACTAAGTGTGTAGATTAGATAGGGTCATTACATAATACATAGGTTTATTTGCAAGATTTGGGATAAATGTGTCATCCTTACAGAGTCCAAATGACTGCTAATAAAATGCTCAGAATGCCTCATGCTAAGAAGCTTAGAGAGAGAAGAGCTGGAACAAGTTTGCCTTGTAGACCCAGTGGTGTGACATGAACAAGGAATGACACAGTGACAGACACTGCAATTTGAGTTACACCCATGCCCACAACTTTTAAAGAGAATTAATGTAGTGTGCTTTGTGAGATGCTCAACTGAGAATAAAACTGATGGTTTTAAAAAAAAAATTAAAAATACAATTATCTAGATTCTCTTGAGAGATATAGAGTTCTCATTCATTGCTTGCTGATAAGCCTCTTGTGATTTGGGCCCAACACAGCAACAAAGGAACAGCCCCATGGCCACTCACTCTGCTCCATCCCCACCCCTGGGTAAGGAGGACAAAGCTCATGGGTTGAGACAAAGGACAAGGAGGGTTCTTCACTGATTAAGGTCCCAGGCAAAACAAAATCAACTTGGGGAAAAAATAATTTAATTTCACACTAATCAAACACACACAGGACACAGACAACACACAGAGCAGGGCTTGCATATGCTACCCCACCCCCCCTTCTTCCCGGGCCCAAATCCCTTTGTTCCCGGTTTCTCTCCCTCCTTCCCCCCAGCGGCACAGGGGGACAGGGGATGGGGTTTAGAGTCAGTTCACAGGCTGCTGGTTCCTGCTGCTCCTTCCTCCTCAGGAAGAAGGATTCCTTACAGCCCTTCCCTGCTTCCCCACGGGGTCCCTCCCATGGGAGAGAGTCCTCCACGAACCTCTCCTTCATGAGTTCATCCCACGAGGTCCGGAGCTGCTCCAGCCTGGGCTTCCCACAGAGTCAGGGGCTGCTTCGGGAACAGCCACCTCCCCTGGCGCCGGGGTCTTCCACAGCTGCATAATCAGAGTCCACAGGCAGCAAATCCTCTGGTCAGAAAATCCAAGTCCACTGGCCAAGTCCACCCTTCTGGCACCTTCGGGAAATGTCCCACCACGTTCCTCCATGAGTGCAGGGGGACTGCTGCCATCTTGCCGTGGGTTGCAGGGAAACTTCTGCTTGGGCACCTTCTTCCCCTTCCTCCTCACCAACCACCAGCACCAGTCTGCCTCTCCAGCACTGCTTTTTCTGTTTTTCTCCCAGAGCTCGCTCTGCTCAGGTCTTATCCCAGTTCTTTTGTATGTTAATCCCTGTAATGGCCTTTTGGCTGGGTTTGGAGCAGGGGGAGCTTCTCAGCTTCTTAGCAGAGCCACTCCTGGGGCCCTTCCCCTGCTACCAAAAACCCACCAAACAAAACCAGCACAAAGCCTCAGGGCTGAAGAAGTGCCTGAGAAGTGCCCTGAAATCCAGAGAAGGACATGCTTTGGTGGGTAAAAAGAGAGGCCATGTATATTCTCTATCATTTTAGTCATATGCTAGAGAGCAGCCATGCCAGTTTGGAGGCACTGATAAGGAAAGGGAGCTCACTCAAGCCTCTTCATGTGCTCCAAAGATAAAGAGAGATCTCATATCATGAAGGTGTCAATAGGGATGGAGAAGCCACTCTTCCTGGGGTGCTTTTCAAGTGGTTGATGTCTCCTTTCTAGCTCTATGGTTGGTAAAAATGCTGCATTTTCAAGCCCCTCTTGTTTCTCTGTAAGCCAGAAAAGAAGCCTTATTTGGCTATTAGACAGGCAGTGATGAGTGTGCTCATCTCTTATAATTATTATGCAACTAAGCAGGAGGTACATCAGTTTGGATGTTGTTAGGGCTAAAAAACTTGCCTTGCATGTTTGGATACATGCTTACCACAGTTTGCATGCTCATATGGCCAATCACTTGAAGGGAAAACACAATCTGCTATAATGTCTATCTGCTAGACAAAATGTGCATGATTAGTTCCATATGGCTTTCTTTCTGAAACAGTAGAGCTCCAAAGTGAGGAATGATTTCAAGCAGAGGTGATGATGTATTTCAAAATCCTGGTTCAATAATGCACTTACGAGGTAAATTTGCTTAAGCACACATTTGGGTGCTTTTCTGAGTAGAGATGTCCTTAAACATCTGCCTAAAGACATGTAACTACTAAGACATGGTCTTCTTTGGTTGGGCTTTGAATCAACTCCCAAGTGATTTGCTGGGTGAGGATTCAAAAGAAGATATCTGCAATCTACAGAAAAACAGGATCTATTTTCTAATGTGACATTTTCCTTTACTGCTGAGCTGCATTATCAAGTGAAAAAGTGCTAATGCTACTCCTCCTTGCACAGTCACATTTAGAAGCTACACTAAATGGAAGGATATGCCTAGGCTTAACAGTGCTTAGTCTTACAGGGGAGAGAGTCCTTCAGAGGGGAAATCAGAAAATCCAGCTGTTGCACTGCATTTTAACGCAACTGACTGCTGATAGCTTAAATTAGCCCCTGACCTTTAGTTCCAGCTTTGAAAAGCTTCTGTATCTGCTTTCTACAATGAGACAGGCTAGTCTTATAGTTTAGACATCTACATTTCTTGCCTAAATTTAAGTGCTGTTAGGAAGCAACATAAATAACTCTTTTCACACAATATTTTAGGAGAGATGGGCTCTAAAACAACTGTTTGTCATACATGCATGAAGGAAAACAAAGCAGTCTGTCCAGTGTGGCTGTTTGCTTCCAACAGTCAAGAGCACTTTAGCAGGTGTTCAGCAACAGGCTTGTGATGTGCAGGAGGTGGCACCTCTGTTGTCAGCACCCATCCTGCCACTGCCATCTGCAAGGGTGACATAGCAGAGTGACAGTCACTCTTCATTGAAGACAGGAAGATCAGGCATCCAAGGGGGAATTCCCAAAATACAAATCGGTGAGCACAGGGGAGTTTTGAACAGGTCAGTCAGAAACAGTGAGATAGCTGTGTGTCTGAAACCTTGTCTTTGATGCTTCCCCAGAGAAACAGGGATTCCAAGCCCAGAAAGCACTGTCTTGCAATGCCTAGTCTGCTCTCTTGCACAGCCATGGACTAGGAAATGTGCCCAGGAGGTGAGAGCTAAATCTCAGACCAGCATCACCCTTGCAGACATTTGAAGTCTGCATTACAGGAAAATATGTTTGCTGCCAGCGCATGGGGCATTTTGTGCACAGGTGATCCTTCCCTCTCTACTGAACTCAGACTGCTCCGTAGTCAAAAGCGCTGAATTTGTGAGAGCAGACAGGAAGACTCTCCACAGGGAACTGGACCAGTGGCCTGGCGTATATGCACTTAGTTTAGGGAGGACACTCTGTGGCTCCTCGAGCTACTGAGAAAACGAAAGCATAGTGCTCATAAAACAGAGAAAATACTCTAGAGCTGGAGGTAGAGTCCTACCCTCAGGAAACACACAGCTCATTGAGCTCCAGGTCTTGGCTGGTGCCATAGTCTGTCCATTCTCAGATGTCCAGTGGCCCAAGAGTAATGGGGACCATTCCCACCCCAAATATGCAGTGCCTGATATTTAGGGCATTTTTCTGAGCTCAGGGAGGTGGAGGCTCAAACTTCCATGGGATTAGATGTGCCTAGGATGCAGGCTTTATGTTTTCTGAAATGTTAGGTTATTGGGCAGAAGCAAGGCATCATGTTTTGTCATAAAGTTATCTTATTTGAACTCCAGGACAGTTCAGGCTTGTGAAATGAATTCTGAACAGCAGGTCAGGCCCCAAAAAGCCTCACAAATTCAGCATACATCTAGCTAGTCAGCATGCCTGGTGACACTGCAGTAGGCTCTTGGGGAAATTTTTTCTGGGGAAGTAGGTGTCTAGTGCATAGAACAAGGGAGGCAGTGTTTCCCTTGGCTAGTCACAGCAGGGTAGGACAAGATCTTACCCTGATTCCTTCCTCTCTGGGAGATTTGTAGGCTGTGCCTCCTCCTCCACCCCAGCATGATTGCTAGTAACACAGGCTGCATGTGAAGTCCTAGCTGAATGCAGTTTTATTTAGGAACTGCTCTTTCATATACAGAAATAAATGGCTCCGAACAAGAAGCTGAACCACTCTCACTTTTCCTCTCCCTTCGGGCTCAGAAGGGAACTCCGTCAGCTTCTTGCTGGCCAGCAGTCACCTCCAGCCATGAAATGGGGCTTTTTGCAATGTCAATTTTGGCTATAGACTTTTAAGTTCTGCCTAAGCACAGCTTTGCATACATAAATCTCTTTTTGGAGCTGAGAATTAATCCATGTGCCTCACTTTGTCATCTGCAAAATGGAGAATTTCCTTACCTGACAAGAAAATTGAAAGGATAAGTATTTCAGAAACCATGAAGTACTGAGACAACTCTCTCAGTGCGGGTGACAAAAATACCTTGGCTAGACAGGAAAATGCTGCTTTAAAATTCCCAGAAGAAGAGCGCAGCATAGAGATGAGATATAACAATGTGGGAGGCAGTTGCAGCAATCTGTGTGATCGATGGCATCATTCACAGCACTGCAAAAGGGATCTGTGTGTAGACTTTCATTCCTGGTGCACTGTCTCCACTTCTGATGTGTGCTTCATCCATGCACTATGCCATGAAATGTTGTTCCTCCTGCTTTTTAACTACTGATTGTTACATCTAGTCCCACAGAAAGAGAATTAGAAAGAGGAGTTGTATGTTTGGGCTGTTTATTATTTGGATGTTACGGGATAATCTTTGCAATTCCGGTAGGGCCATAGCCTCAGGTCTGTTTTCTACATAAATAGAAGGTTTAGGGGAAAATTGACATATTTGACCAACTATTTACCGTGAAGAGGTCTCTGAACACCTTTTCCCTGGCAGGGATCACCTGACCGTCAGCTCAGGCCGGTGAAAAGCTGTGACACTGCGTGAGGGGAGATGGCAGCTCCAGCCCCTTCAGCGGCTGTTTCGAGCCTCTCTCCCCACGAGAGGGCAATGTAGACACATCCATGCACTTCCCTGCCTCGACAGAGAAATGAAAAAAAGGATCAGGCTCTTGAACTAAGAATTTCATTCTACACTACAGTTCTAGTATTTATAGCAAGAGCGTTTACTCCTTTAAAGTGTTGCTATTTTGCTTATAGCAGTAACATATAATCAGTATGCATTAAAAATCTTTCATCTCACAGAAGCTAATATGACCCTCTGCTGCTATCCAAATTAGGACAACTAAGTATCAGAAGAAAACTTACTGGTTTTTTTATACCTCAGACATTCTGTAAGACAACTAAATGAGAGCTCAGTGCTACAGCTCATTGTCAGTGGGTAGCCTGTTTATCAGTTGTTTTAATAGGACTAACAGTATGAATAAAATTCTATAGGCTCATGTCCTTATTTTCACTGACCCTCATGCAATTAAACACCTTATTTTGTATCTCAACCTGAGGTCTGCAATCTCCTTTGTTTAGCTGACAAATTTGTGTTTCACCTCCTAACCTGGCAGATCCAAATGTGCTTTTCAAGAGAGCCACTGCAAATCACTGCTCCTACTGCAGCCTATAAGAGGTTTATCTTCCACTTGACAGGAAACTGCTAACCATATGCTAAACATTTTTGATAATGCCACTCAGAAATAATTTTTATCCACCTATTTAATAATCTGTCTTACATTCCAAAAGGCAGTGCATATTTTGCGGCTGTCTTATCAGATGCAGCTGATAGATTTTTCTTCTGAGTGATTCAGTTCTAGTGATGAGTGATTTGTCTTTGCTTTGCGTTACCCAGAAGTTACTTGCCAGCTCCAGGCTCTCGTAGTGATTTGCAGTGTCACCAGCTGTTAGAAAGAGAATACAGAGTTGTTAAACAGATGTTGAGAGGTAGGTGAGGGATGAACCACATCAGAAATGCTATGGCTAATGCTACTTGGCAGAGGAGACGCATTCTAACAAGCAACTGTTTAAAATGAATGAACAAATAAGGTGAGATAAAGGATCATACAGGGTATGACTGCACTATTAGCAGAAGGAGGAGGACCAGAAGGCAGGGAGGATGCTGCAGGAACACAGGGAGGCCTGGCAGGATTGACTCCTCTAGAGCAAACTGGCCGGTCAGCCTGCAGCTGAGTGTGCTGGCATGGGCAGGTGACCCAGGGATGGGGTGCAGGTTGTGCCAGGCCCATGGCCACAAAAGGTTTAACATTTTTAGCATGGCATAGACATTACTATGTGTGCTTCTCCTACACATCATGCTGCTTAATTGCTGTCAACCACTGGGCAGCTCTGTGGAATGAAGGAAGTAATTAGTTTGATTAGTCAATGCTTGTGAAATCATTGCTCACATACTTGGTTCCCTGCATACATCGCATTAAATGCATGCACCAAGCTGTCATTATTGGTAAGCCAGCCTCGGAGGGCAGGAGTGAAGATGGTGGAAGGCAAGGAGTCATTTATACTACAGAGTCTGTGGTAGTGCTGAGGGAGCCAGTCTCAGCAGGTCGAAGAGAAAATCTGCACTTGGAGAGTTGCCTGGAAGAAGTGAGAGCTTCTGCAGAGATGAGGAGAGGTCAGTCTCTAATGATCCTGTGCCCTACTGTGAGAAGTGGCTGTGCTGCCAAAAAGAAAAATTAAAAATTAATTTACACTCATTTTTGTCTTCGGACACCATGGACAGGCTGGGAGCACTTCTCTGCACTTCTCCTACCTACAGCTTTTCTGCTGGCCTGGAGAGGCACCGTACGTTCATGGAGAATGCTAATTTGGTGTCTTTCCCCATGAGGTGTATTCAAAAGAGTTCTTTAGTAAGACCATAGTTTCAAAATTTACTTCAGAAAAGATGTCAGGAAGCTCTACTGAGAAGAAAGATGCCCAGCCTGGACCCTGGGAGCAGCACAGCATGAAGCTGGAGCGATAGAGCCTCACGCAGGGGATACCGAGCAGCTGCAGCTGGCTGCATGCACTGAACACATGATGCTGCTGGGGCAAAGTGAGCAAAGGGCACACCAGGGCTAGCTGGGAGGCTGCTGTCCTCCTTGCTGCCCCATTGCACCTGTACAGAGTAGGCAGGAGGCAACGGGTGGCACCAAAAGGAGGGTTCTGCTGGTTATGGGAATAAAACCATTGCCTGGGCCAGGGCTGGGGCACCCCAGGGCTCTGCAGCTCTTGCCCAAGGCCAGCTCTGGCAGGGAAAGCTGGTGAGGAAGAGCACTGGGGGCTCCTGCCCCATTTCACCCTGTGAGGCATCCACCTCAGCCTTGCAGCTGCCCCATATCCCTGGCTGTGCCTGGCAGTCCCCAGGGTCTGCAGTGGTCCCCAGTCACCATCCCCATCCCGTCTCTGCTCCTGGGACTGCTGGGGGAGGTCCCTGCCCCACTGCCAGCCCTTGCTGTCCCAGGACAGCCTGAAGATCAGTATGACCCATTATTGGTTCATTCCTTTTCATGAAAATAGTAACATCCTCCAGACTATTTTTTACCATCTTTTCACTGTACTTTAGCAACAGCAAACCGCTGGCTGGAAAATTTCCTTTACATCAACAATATTTGCTTAATGGAAAAGGACGTTACTGTTGGGGAAAGATATTTTTCCAGCCCACAGAACCAAATGCCAGCCAGCAATAAAAAAATAGAAAAGGAGAAAAAGAAGGAAATTATAAAAAGCTTTATAACATTTAAAATGTGAAGTTTTATTTCTGTTATATATTTCACCATAAATTGCAATAGGCTTATAAGCCAAAATAAACTTGAGTAGACTTTAAAGAAATTTTACCTGTGAGACACATACATAAATAGAGATACACATTTTCTACTAAAGCATCATAAAGAAGAAAATGCTAATTTAGTGTGACATGCAGTATGTAAGCAATTCATAAATATCTAGTTAAATTTGCACACTGTGAGGGATGCACGTGTAGAGGTTGGACTCTGGATCACAGAATCATAGAATGCTCTGAGTCGGAAGAGACCTTAAAGATCGTCTAGTTCCAATCCCCCTGCATGGGAAGGGACACCTCCCACTAGATCAAAGCCCCATTCAACCTGGCCTTGAACACTTCCAGGGAGAGGGCTTCCACAACTTACCTGAGCAACCTGTTCCAGTGTCTTACCACCCTCACACTAAAAGTTTTCCTCCTAATGTCTAACATACATATCCCCTCTTCCATTTTTGATCCATTACCCCTTGTCCTATCACTACAAGCACTTGAAAAAAGTCCCTCCCCAGCTTTCCTGTAGCCCCTTCAGGTGCTGGAAGGCTGCTATGAGGTCTCCCCAGAGCCTTCTCTTCTCCAGGCTTAACAACCCCAACTCTGTCTGTTTTCATAGCAGAGGTGCTCCAGCCCTTGGATTATCTTTGTGGCTCTCCTCTGGACTTTCTCCATGAGCTCCATGTCCTTCTTATGTTGGGGGCTACACTCAAACATGCTGGTAATGAAGCATAACCAGACAGGATCAGCTTTTTATTTAAGAAGTAGGTAATATTAGAAAAAACCCACCTGAAAATTTAATTCAAGTAAAGAATTTCATAGAACAGAGCCGGTTCTGCCTTGTAGCAGGGGACAGGAGCAGATGACTTCTGCAGCCTCTCGTAGGCTTGTGCTCACAGCAGCAGCATGTGTGGATGGTGCTATCCAAAGTTGGCAGCTTTCCTTCTTTACAAAAGTTTGCTGCACCACGAGGGGCTCAGATGTACTATTTTTAGCTGATTATTTTTGGTGTGCAGATAAAATACACTTCTTTAAATTAGCTAGCTTTCAAGTTGCCTCTTCCCACTAACTAGTTAAGTAAATGCATGTTCTTAATAGCTTGACACAGCAAAGAGGTCCACATTTTCATCACTTGTTCAATTACCTCCTTTGCTATGACATCTGCAATAACTATTCTACAGCATCCAGATGAATGGCTTGTTACAGAACTGGGGCATCAGCCGCTACTAATTAATCACAGTTTCACTTTTTGTATTTTCCCAGCTCAAATAATTCAACTGGATGAATTGGCTCAGTATTAGTGGAATTTACAGACTATCTAGAGTTCTTGCATGCAAGTTTGTGACAATTTCCTTTCACCACACCATAACTGTTTCCCTGTGCACCTGTACACTTCTTTCTAGCTTGGGATGTTTATCTATTACAA
Source organism: Apus apus (assembly GCF_020740795.1). NCBI lineage: Eukaryota > Metazoa > Chordata > Aves > Apodiformes > Apodidae > Apus > Apus apus. The sequence goes on from NC_067282.1 coordinate 103,763,314, forward strand.
TGGGAAGATCAGAAATTTCAGCTGAGACAGATTGACAGAGTTAAGCTCAACGGGAGCTTAACCCCAGGTTCCATAGCCAATAGAGTAGATCACAGAAGTTTATTACTTTTCAGAAGAAATAACAAAACTGAACATTAACAGACAGATTGACTTTCCTGTGGGGTCACTGTTCATTAAATTTCCCACTGCGTTTACAATCTGAACCACTACACTCATTTAGCTTTTAGCTCAAGTCCTTAAAGCAAGAAGATTGTTTCTTTATTACCTTGTGACCATTCTTCATTTTAATGGCATTTTTCAAGCTCTCATCTTAAAACTGGTAAACACCATAAAGAATGAAAACTGTGCCTTCTGCAGCTTAAACACAAACAAGCCAAATTGCTTCCATCCCTCTCATTTAAAATCTGACAGGCGCAGATTTGTGCCAGGCAGGTAACGAGGTGCCTAATGGAGACAGCTGGGTAAGGATGAAAACCACCTTCACAGAAGTTGATGGTACACTCACAGCAGTTATCTGTGAAGGTCTGAGTCAGTAAAGCAGCAGGCTGAGGGGGAGGCTGTAGGAAGGTGTGTACTCATCATGTGTTGGCAGGCTGTGGCACTGGGGAGTGTTGTTGAACTGAGGAGGACATGCCAGAGAGAGGTTTTGCCACCAGGAATGTGCACAGATGCCCTGAGGTAGTTACAATGCTGTAGCTGGACCAGAAACTAGAGGCTTCAACAACCCTGACATCTTCTATCTTCTCCAAAAATAAGAAGGTGCTAAAAACACGAGACAAGATAAGAAGAGGCAAACATCTGTTGAATCAGTGTTCTATGACTTACAGATGTTTTTAGAGCCCTTAACCTGTCTTACTGTAACAGCTAAGGATGCCTAAACCAAGAAACACTTTGGAGAACTTTGCAGTGAAGAAAACAGTGTGGGAAGGAGGATGTGTAACATCCTCACCTGTTTCTAACATTACAAGCTTCAGTTGTTTTTCTTTTCTAAATCCAGATTTACTGTCTGGGACCATCACCAAAATGTTCTTTGTTTTACCACTATGAAACAGATGGCATAAATGTGCCCTGCAATTTTATTGCTATGTAATAATTTCATCATGTCATGCTCAAACCAAAAGGTTCATTCAGTCTACAATAAAACTTGCATGCTGCTACGCTGCCTATGGATGCACTGAATAAAATAGCAGTTTAAAAAGTTTCAAGTTGCTAAATCAGTATTTCATTATTTGTCTTATATTTGGTTTATTAGCAACAGAAACAAAACTAAACAGCAGATAGAAACCTGAAATAGTTGCTTGGAAAGATGTAATGAGAATGGACTTGTGCACAACCACTGCATTCTTAATATTTTAATTTTGTAATATAAGCTTAATATATCTTTTCCAACATGCTGAGAGTAGATAAAATTGCTCAACTCTGTTCTTGATATGGTTAGTCAAACTACTAGCTGAAAGAATCTTTCTCAACTTTATGCACAAGTGAAAGAAAGCTTCAACTATAAATTTACTTTGGCATAGGTGAGAATAAAAAAGAAAGCCTCACCTGTGAAGAGATGTTCTGAAGAGTGTTGAGTTCAAGAGAAACATGACTAAAGGGAAAACACCCGACATAAAGCAAGATTTAACTCTCCTCAGTGCTTTATCAGTTCTTTTCAACCACAGCAAGACTCAGCCATTCAACTTAATCATTTTAGGCCACAGGCAGGTACAGGAACTTGCTACTCTAACCTCAGAGGTATTCTCATACCTAGGGCAGAGAAGAGTTGATACCTGAATACTCAAATGTATCTAGAAATCCAACTTCAACCACTCTGTAGATTTCTTCAGGTGAAATGTGGCAGCCTGAACTCTACTGTTGTTACAGACAGAGCCTTAAAAGGGAAATGACAAGGAGACATGTTGATGACAAATATTATTGTCTTCTACAAGAAAAACATTGCAAATCTCTTCCCTTTACAGGGCACTTTATCTGCATGCCCTGTGGAGGGAGCCTTATACATGCCACCAAAGTAGGAGAGGGGTGATTTAAAAAATCCTAAGGAGTGAGAACACCTATCTGGTTAGACAATCCCTATGTGTTTGCTGGGATAACCCGAGCCTTCCTGCATGCCTCCTTCCCACTGCCTCGTTGCACACCAACAAGCATCTGATTACCCAGTCTCTGGAGACTGACTTTTTCACGCAGATACCACAAGTGCCTGCTCTGGCTGATCCAGTTTACCTGACCAGTATCTCTGGTTGCCCCTGAGGGTAGTTGGTACTGTGTGACTAGTCCAATATCCCATTTTGATTATCTCCCCACTGTGGATTTGCTGCATATCAGCTTGATATTAACTGCAGCACAAGCATAGGCCAAGTCAAAGCAGAGAAGTGTGCCTTAACTTGATTCAAATATAGACAATGAAGTTGCACAGATATCAGAGATATGTGTACATGAAAAAAACCAAGGGGTTTGGAGGACTTCTAGCACTCCTGTACTAGTGTAATGGCTTCAATTAACCTGGCATCTTCCTTTTCTTTTTCTCTCTTTTTTCTTTTTTTATTTATTAAGAAAAATACTAGACCAGTATTTAATTGTATAACTTTCTTTTGATTTGTCCTTAAAAGAGACCTTTTAACATTTCTCAGTGCCCTTCCAAAAATTAGACTTGCAAAATTCACTCTGTAACATTCTATTAAAATTAATTAACTCACCTGCCAGCAGTTTAGATAGTGAAGAAAAGAGAAGAAAACAATTTGCATCAGGCGCTGGACAGTGATGGCAGGAACATTCCCAAAGCAGCCTCACATAATTTCTTTATAAGCCTTTCAAAGCTGTGTGAAAAAATGGAGCTTTTACAACAGGTCCCCAAGAAATTAAAATTCGGGCCAGAGGAGGAAGGGAGGGGGAGGTAACTCTGTGGACCTGGAAAGCCTTTGCAGCACAAATCCAGGTCAGATGTTACTACATGGAGTTGCAGGGGTATGGCACAAGGAGACAAGTGATCTCTCAGGTAGAGAGGTCCATGGCAGCTCAGGGGTTTGTAAAGCAGAATGGCCACCTCAGGCCTGGGGGCAGCTGGCACAGGTGGCACAGCCCTGCAGTTATGCATCTGACTCGTAGCTGAGCGGTTCTGTCTGCAGTAGCTTTGGTCATGCAGAGCATGTTGCCATAGGCTGGTGCTCAAGTAAAAAAAAAGGCTTCTTAACAGTGACAGCATCTGGTTTTCAAAGGCATTACTTTCTGGTCCAATGTAGTTAGCAGGGCAGGCAGAGTGGCTGCTACCACAGGGCATGACCCACAGCAGCCTGCACTCCAGGACCACATCTCAGCAATGAGCACTCCACCAATGCTGGATGCCCTTCTTTGGGAGGGGAAAGGAGAGCATCTCTGGCATCTCTCTCACCCAGGAACACCTCTATCATGTCTGTGCTGAATGTTAGCCAGCCTCAGATCAACATGGATAGTGGTTGTGATGTTGACATATGGTGTCATTGAAGCCTGAGGAGGCTATCTGGGAAGCAGAGGGGAATGCCATGAGGAGAAGGGGCATAGAGGGGTAGTGTCTTGCAGCATCTCACCTGTAAAATTTTGGTTAAGGAGAGCATTTATTCACAGCTAACAACAGCAAGCTTTTTAAAAGAAAGGATTATCAAGAAAATGTTGCCCATCAGCAAACCAATCATTTGTTATCGTCACCAGCGGAAGTTGCCAGATGGAAGATCCATAGAATCACAGAATCACAGAATGCCTTGGGTTGGAAGGGACCTCTAAAGGTCATCTAGTCCAACCCCCCTACAATATGCAGGGACATCTCCAACTAGAACAGATTGCTCAAAGCCCCATCAAGCCTGACCATGAATGTCCCCAGTGATGGGGCCTCCACCACCTCTTGTGGCAACCCATTCCAGTGATCCACCACCTTCATATTAAAGAACTTTTTCCAAATGTCCAACCTAAATCTACCCTTTTCTGACTTAAAACCATTTCCCCTTGTCCAATTGTTACATGCCCTAGTGAACAGGTCTTCCCCAGCCTTCTTGTAAGCCCCTTTGGAAGGCCGCTATAAGGTCCTCTCGGAGTCTTTTTTTCAGGCTGAACAACCCCAACTTCCTCAGCCTGTCTTCATAAGAGAGGTGCTCCAGCCCTCTGATCATGTTTGTGGCCCTCCTTTGGACGTGCTGCAACATGTCCACATCCTTCTTGTGCTGGGGGCTCCAGAGCTGGACGCAGTGGTCCTGTTGAGGTCTCACCAGGGCAGAGTAGAGGGGCAGAATCACCTCTCTCAATCTGTTGGCCACACTTCTTTTGATGCAGCCCAGGATGCAGGTGGCCTTCTAGGCTGCAATTGCATGTTGGTGGCTCATGTCCAGCTTTTGATCCACTAGCATCCCCTGGTCTTTTTCCACAGGGCTGTTCTCTAGCAGGTCTTTCCCCAGTCTGTATTTGTATCTCCAGTTTTCCCAGCCCAGGTGCAGGACCCTGAACCTGGCCTTGTTAAACCTCATGAGGTTCACCTGAGCTTGTCCAGGTCCCTCTGGGTGGCATTCTGTCCCTCTGGTGTATCGACTGCACCACCCAGCTTGGTGTCATCAGCAGACTTGCTGAGGGTGCTCTCACTGCCACTGTCAGTATCATTACTGAAGATTTTAAACAGCACTGGTCTCAGTACAGACCCCTGAGGGACACCACTTGTCACTGTTTTCCATCTGGACATTGAGCCATTGACCACTACCCTCTGGATGTGACCTAACTCTGAAAACATGTATTCAACAGCTAAATGAATTCCACAGATCTCTCTGTCTTTTGCAAGCCCTGGCACAGAAAAGCTGCTGAGAAAGGGCAGGTCAGAGGCAAGCAAATGTTTTGGTCATGCAATGTTTTGGTGATGTGGGGTAGGCATTACTGAGCTGCCTGGGAGGGCATTTGGCATATGTGTTGCCTCTGTCACAGGAGTGTGAGAAAGGGGCTTATACCTTTAATGTCACTCTTGGAGAAGCCTTTTCAGCAGTACGGAACAAAATCTGGTGCAGGGAGTACTGGTGAAGTGAGATTGTTTAGTCAGCTTCATCAAGATAAACTCATTTTTTACATAGCAATCTGGAAAACTCTGGACAAATGAGCAATTTGGGATGATCTTTTTTCAGCCAAGTTGCTAGGAGACATCACTGTAATCAATAACATAATAATCAACTACTGCTGCTCAGGAATGCTTTTAATAAACTCTTCTATACTGAAGAGTAATTCAATTAAGCTAAAATTGCTCATGGGGCTGTGCCAGTTTTGACAAAAATTAGCAACAAAACCTGCACTGGCAAAGACTTTTCAGGTTCGAGGTGGAATTTGTGATCCAAAGAGTATAATGGGAAGATTGCTGTCACCAGCATACAAAAAAACCCAAGAGGAGAGCCTCAAACCCACACCCTGTCATTTTCCTCCACAGAAAAATACTGTTCTGCTTTCCGACAATCCCTAAGACAATAATAAGTGAATTAAGTTTATGGTAAGTATTTTAAAATCACTATACCAGAATTCTTATACTACAGGATATTTCAAGGACATTCAAAGATCATAGAATCATATCACAGAATCATAGAATTGTTTGAATTGGAAAGGACCTTAAAGGTCATCTCGTTCCAACCCCCCTGCATGAGCAGGGACACTTCCCACTAGATGATGTTGCTCAGAGCCCCATCCAACCTGGCCTGGGACACTGCTGGGGATGGGGCTTCCACAGCTTCCCTGGGCAACCTGTTCTAGTGCCTCATCACCCTCACACTAAATGTCTAATCTAAATCTCCCCTCTTCTAGTTTTGATCCATTACCTCTTGTCCTCTCTCTACAAGCCCTTGAAAAGTCTGTCCCCAGCTTTCTTGTAGGCCCCCTTCAGGCACTGGAATACTTCTATAAGGTCTCCCTGGAGCCTTCTCTTCTCTGGGTTGAACAGCCCCAACTCTCTCAGCCTGTCCTCATAGGAGAGGTGCTCCAGCCCTCAGATCAACTTTGTGGCCCTCCTCTGGACATTCTCCAGGAGCTCCGTGTCCTTCTTACACTGGAGGCTCTAGAATTGGACACAGTACTCCAGGTGGGGTCTCATGCGAGCCAAGTAAAGGGGGAGAATCACCTCCCTTGACCAGCTGGCCACACTTCTTTTGATGCAGCCCAGGACACAGTTGGCTTTCTGGGCTGCAACCCCACATTGTGGGCTCATCTTGAGCTTTTTGTGCACCATCACCCCCAAGTCCTTCTCCTCTGGACTGTTTTGGATCCATTCTCCACCCAGCCTGTATTTCTGCTTGCGATTGCCCCAACCCAGGTGCAGGACCTTGCACTTGGCCTGGTTGAACTTCACGCAGTTTGCATAAGCCCACTTCTCCAGCCTGTCAAAGTCCCTCTGGATAGCACCCTTTCCCTCCAGCGTGTCAACCTCACCATCCAGCTTGGTGTTGTCAGCAAACTTGCTGAGGGTGCACTCAGTGCCACTGTCCATGTTGCCAACAAAGATGTTAAATAGCACCAGTCCAAGTACTGACCCTCGGGGAACACCACTCGTCACAGGTCTAGCAGCCTAGTGCCCTGCAATGAAGGAAACCCAAGTTCAAATCCTTGCTCCAAGACCATAGGTACACAGCAAGGTCAGGGCAAGAACCAGCCATCCTCATGGGCCAGGGGACAGGGCTGACAGCCCTGAGATGCTGAGTATTTTGGCACTGGTATCGTGATTTTGTGAACAGTCTTCAGGCTGTCAATGTTGTCCTGATGCAGAACAGTTGATGTTGAAATCTAAAAGCCTTGTGCAGGACAGAAACCCCTTTTTCAAACACTTCTGCCACTGGGGCAGCCAAGCTGTCTGCATGGTAAGGCTGAAAGGAAATGAAGGGGGCAGCACAAACAGGTAAGAAAAGGGAAACTGAACTACCAATAACACCTTGTAAGGGTGAAAAAAAATACTGAAGAGAACATAACATTAGAAATTATTTCCAAACCTACATTTCTTCTAAAGAATCTGCACAGTAAAATATCCCCTTTTATGTGCTTTGATATAAGAGCAGGTGAAAGGCTTAAGGGGGCAACAGAACAAGGCGGTATTCAGCACTGTTATAAAAAAAAAAAAGCAAAAATCAGCAGGTAAAAAGATAAAAAAGCCACTCAGCAATAGAAAAATGGAGCATCTAGCTTTTTACCACTGCTAGACACATCTGACTAAACATGCCAGATATTCTTTCATTTTGCAAAATTAATTAAACTGTTAAAAAAAAAATCCAGAGCTCCTACTGAGAGTAAAAGAGTCATATAAATGTTGATACCAATTCCTATAGCCATTAACAACTGTATTTAGAGTACAGCCCCATTGCTCTGCCCAGCACAGGCTCCACAGTGCAGGCTGTTTGGAGGGCACAGGGACATTATGCCAGGCAAAGTTGGCAAAGCCAGCATGGATGTGGACATGGAACAGTGCCAGTCCCTGGAGACCTTCAGGGGGATGTAGACTAAAGTAAAGTTTTGTTCTCAGCTGCTCCTGTGCCTCTAATTTTAGTGAGCACCCACAAGCAGAGAACAGAACCTCGAAACATTACATTTATTGTGGGCAAAACCCACAGAAGGACCAATATCCAAATGACTGGGTTGTGCTAATTGCCAGATGATGGACCTTCTCCCTGCCCACGAGTCTCGCTATGCTGGTAGACTGGCTGCTGCCCACAAGTGCACCAGCAGCCCTAAAACAGATCGCTGATGCTGTGCCAAACCCCCTCTGATGCAGCAGTCAGGCTTAGGTTTGGGGTCAGCGTTTTGTTGCATGGAAGGCAGTTGTTATAATTTTCAAGTTGATACTTTAGCTTCAACCTTCCCCACTTGTCAGGTGTTTTCACAAAGGAATTTGCCTACTGCTGCCTACGCTACTAGCAAATAATGTGCAAGAGTGCCCAGGATTCATTATACTTTTACTAGCACTCTTGAAGTTGTAGGTGAGGCAGAAACAATCCAAAAATGGGATTTCACATGGCTGTTGGATGGAAGAAGTACATTTAAAGACACCAACCTAATGTTTAGGAATGCAAGCTCACAAGACTGCATGTGAGAAGGGGATATTGAGCTGTAAGTATCACTACTGGGAAACACAGCAGACATCACCATAGATCTTTTTGGTTTTATTTAAAATTCTGGTGAGATGTGTAAATGTGAAAACTGTAGTCTGACCAACTCTCATGCATGAGGTTTTCTTTCAGAGGGTGTATATATATTTCACCTTGATGATGTAATCAGATTTAACATATCTGATCAGATGATGTCAGAGGGCTGAAGCACCTCCCCTATGAAGACAGGCTGAGAATTGGGGTTGTTCAGCCTGGAGAAGAGGAGGCTCCAAGGAGATGTTACAGTGGCCCTCTGATACCTGAAGGAGCCTACAGGAAAGCTGGGGAGGGGCTTCGTATGAGGGCATGCAGTGACAGGATAAGGAAGAATAGTTTCAGACTGGAAGAGGGTAGATTTAGGCTAGACATCAAAGAAATTCTTTAGCGTGAGGGTAGTGAGACACTGGAACAGGTTGCCCAGGGAGGTTGTGGATGCCCCCTCCCTGGAAGTGTTCAAGGCCAGGTTGGATGGGGCTTTGAGCAACCTGGTCTAGTGGGAGGTGGCCCTGCGCATGGCAGGGGGGTTGGGACTACATGATCTTGAATGTCCCTTCTGACCCAAACCATTGTACGATTCCATGATCTTCATTCACCTGTAAGGAAAAATAATATTGTTACAATAGAACAATGAACAGAAAAGTAGACAATAAAAAATTGAAATAAATATAAAAATAACAGCAATTCTAATAGTAATGGAAATAAATGACTTGTGATAAGACAGCTTAGGGAAATGAGATGGAAAATTTTTGACCTGGTCACATCATCTCTGACAGCATCACTTTTAACAGAAAATCCTGGCAAGAAATGTTGTCTGCAGTGGTTTTAATCTTGGAAGTGATCCACATGTGGTGCCTGAATTAAGACTGGAAGCTAGAAGGCCACAGGTGGTAACAGGCTGTACCTCACCGTGTGTCACAGCAGGCCAATGCCTGCATCTGGCTCCAAATGCCTGCATTCAGCCCCTCAGCTAGCACTGCAATATTGCATGGGATATGAGCAAGCCAGCAAGGTACGGGGACATGGAAGAAAAGTAGCCAAACTTGGGTCCCAGATCCTCATCTTTATGGACCTCACAGTCACTGAGTGAGCACTTTGAGTTCTCATGCACAGTGAAGAGCAAGTGCTGTGCCACTGCCAGCAGTGACCTTTGAGTAAGAAAACAAAGAAAACTTCAGTTGGGAACCTCTGACCCATGGAACTGGTCCAGGCTCTGTTCTGTGGAAAAACACATCCTACAACACAGGAAAGGCCAGGGAGACAGTCTGGTGCAGATTACTCCTTAAGCAGAGATTTCATTGCTGGGAGTATCGAAATAAATTTTCTGAGTACTTGTTTCCTTCTTGCTTTAAGCTCCTCAGCTAAATCCTGGAGCCATGGAAGGTAAATACAAAGCTGCCAACTGGAGTAGGAAACAGAAGGTCACACTAAATGTTTTGATTCTTTGACTTTGTAGTTTCTAAGACAGGGGAGAACAGCACAAGCAGTCAGTGTGTTTTTATTACATGATACATGGGAAGAGAACACAGGTCCTAAAATTACAGCAAACGTGCAGAGCTAAATGGTAAGCAGATGCTGCCTAATATGTACAATCAAGAGAATATAGGCAAGGCCTTTCTTGCACTGACTTATTACTTAGCATTCAATAACTCAATGCCAAATCAAAAACACAATTACTGAGATCCCACTGTAGAAGAAAAGTGTAGTTCAACTTTTTGGCAAAGCTCAAAGTTCAATTACCTTGTAGCAAATCAATCAAATGTGTGTGCAGCAAGCAATGAAATAGTACAGATGGCACTTCAGCTGAACGTTTTTTCTTCTTTTAAAAAATCAGCAAGTAGCACTAGAAAATAGTCACAAAATCCACATTATGCAGAAGATAAAAACGACTCTATCAGTGTGATTTAGAGTGGCAGAGAACAGTGTTCAGGGCATATGAAACAATAAATAATGAACAGTCATCACTAGCAAGCTGGTGCAATGACTTGATTTTTTTATAGACACGGAGATTCATGATGCCAGTTTAACATCACATCCCCGCGTTTCGGTAGCCAGAAACCAGAGGCAATCATGCATTGAACCATGTGCAAACACCTTAGCCAGCGCTGATGGATGTATGGTCAGGACACTGGACGTGTCTATGCACAGTGAATGCCACTTAGGCAGACACAGAGCGTTCTGTTTGAATGGATTTGGTCTGTGCATGTGACAGCTTGGAAACTCACACATTCAGTGCTTCAGCTCTTTTTGCACTTCTGCAATGAGCAGTACAAAGCTGCACTTGTGTTCATGAAACTCTAAGACACCATGAGTCTCCTATCAGGCTTCACTAACATCTCCAAGATTCCAGAAATCATGGAATTGTCAGAGTTGGAAGGGACCTGTAGAAATCCATCTAGTCCAACTCCCCAGTAATGTGTTCCCCCCTAGAACACATTACTCAGGGATGCATCCAGGTGGGTCTTGAATGTCTCCAGAGAAGGAGACTTCACAACCTCTCTGGGCAGCCTATTCCAGTGCTCTGTCACCCTCACTGTAAAGAAGTTTTTCCTCATATTTAAATGGAACTTCCCATGTTCCAGCTTGTGCCCATTGCCTGTTATCCTGTCACTGGGAACTACTGAAAAGAGTCTGGCTCCATCCTCCTTGCACCCACCCTTTAGATACTTACAGGAATTAATAAGGTCTCCCCTCAGCCTTTTCATCTCCAGGCTAAAGAGTTCCAGCTCTCTCAGCCTTTCCTCATAAGAGAGATGCTCCAATCCCCCAGTCATCTTTGTTGCCCTCTACTGGACTCTCCCTGGGAGTTCCCTGTCTCTCTTGATCTGAGAAGCCCAGAACTGGATGCAGTATTCCAGCTGTGGCCCCACCAGGATAGGCGAGGGGGAGAATGACCTCTCTCGACCTACTGGCCACACCCTTCCTTATGTACCCCAAGATTCCATTTGCCTTCTTGGCAACAAGGGCTTAGGTGAAAAATACCACGGACATACTATGCTATTTACTAGCAGCTGAAGGAGAAAGGATGCCACAAAGTTTATCTTGACTGGGATGGAAATCGTTAAGTTTCTAGAAGGGATCATTAAGCAAGGTTATTTTTTGTTGTTGTTCTCTATTAATACGTCATTCACAGAGCTGATGCAAAATTTTGCAATCTCTTTCTTTAAAATGGCTGAAGCCAACTTTGAAATTAAGTCCTCTGATGTAAACATTTTTTCCTACACTTCCTGCTTCATTTTGTGGTAAGAATTTCTAGCTTTCCCTCTGCCTGTTATTTAGCTTTGGCTAAAACAACTGCTTTTATTTAAAAAATGGAAGAAAAACAAATCAAAAAATCTGAATAAAAATTAGCTGGACTATTGAAAGAATATCAATCCTACCTGAAATGAAAAATAATATTTATATTTTAAGTTATGAAAACAACCAATTCACTGCAAATAATTAAGTACATAAACCAATGGCAAATAAAAGACATGACTGAAATGCATGAAGTTAATTTTCACTACAGCTGTGTAGAATTGGTATTTTGAAACATGAGGCATTTAAAAAAGTTTATTTAGCATATCCAAAAACAAATGTTACAAAAAATTTGCTATAAACATAGGCAAAAATGTTTAAATAGGAAAATTTAATGTAAACCAAACCCCTTTAAAATATGCAATACTGTAATCAGAGGTTATTTACATCCAGTGAAGACAGAACAATCTCCACTAATGCTAAATATCACCTAAGCAATTAATTAATTTCCATAATTTCTTAAAACATTTACATTTAAGTTAGTTTTAGTACATAAACCATCTCAATCCTAATAGAAGGTGAAATTCAATGTTACATTCAGAAGAGGGAAAGGCAGTATCCTGACTATTCATGTTATCAGTCAAGACAGTACTGCATTCAGATTTGCAAAACCTTTAGAGGTACAACTATAAATTTACAATGCAATTACAGGACAGATAAAACTACTAAGTGATTTGCAAAAAGAGCTGTATAAAAACCCAGTACAAATGAAAATTTATTTTTCAATTGAATTAGAAAAGTCAGCCACAAGACTAAGCTATTTTCCCACACCTGACAAAGCAGAACAAAATATTTTCTAATTTGACAGTATTACAACATGGAGAAAGCAGTTCATGTCTTTGAGGAAATGCATTTGGATAGCTGTTGCATGCAAGTTTTGTTTTATTATGAAATTTATTAAAACCAAGACATCATTTTATAGCCTACAATGCTGTTCATGTTCTTGTACATGGAAAAGGCAAAGTCAAATAAATTCAACTCATAGATCATTTTACATATTTGGTTATGGCTTTTTTGGAAAGACAAGCATCATTTTTGCATTGCACGTAAAAGTATGTATGGGATACAGCAACATATTCATCTTAAGAAACCAGTAACATAGAAGCATTTAAAAAAAAGAAAAAGAAAAAAAAAAAAGAAAAAAAGAAAAGCCAAACTCATTTCTAAACTAGACTGCCCATGTTCAGGGGATGATGACAGCTCCTTAATGACCTAATGCAAAGTGGGTGATCTCCATGCATTTCCTGTAGGAAAGTCCTCTACCCAAACAAAAAATTTTACTGCTAAAACTGCCAGCTGTGCTGGCAGGCACAGGAGATGCCAATATGGCACGGACATTGAAATACCAGCTCTTTTTGAGGTGGTTCCCACATGTTTAGATGAAGCGCTTGGTTTTGGTAAGGTCTGCCTAAAGCAGTTTATTAACTGTTGCTCAGTATAAAAGGAGCTTTAACTTCTACAAGTGGCAATTTAGGACACACAAGAGGTAAAACCACTTCAAAAGAAAAGGTCAGACAGTCCAAAAACAATACCCAAGCAATTCTTACTGGAAGCATCCAAAAGATGTACTTTTCTGCCCAATATCTATTATAAACAGTAAATCCGAGTTATTTTTTTGACAACAGTTTGGCCTGGAGTTCATCCATTAACTCTAAGACAACTTGCATTAGCAACTGAAGATTCCCAGTAGAAAAATTAGGCAACCTACTCTTAACATAAAACTAGTCATAAAATCCTTACTTCATTTGTCAATCCTTTAGATCAAATTCTTACAGAAGCGTGCATATACACACCCATGTACACCATACATTTCTTTTCAGCAGCTTTCTGTAAAATTCCTTAGGGCCAAGCCCTCATGAGATGGTAGACATCAATACCCATCTTGCATATTAATAGTAATTTCAAATGCACTGGCATTTCACTGGGGTCTTTGGAACAAGATGCGGTTTGGGTTTTTGTTGTAAGAAAGCCAGCATAATACAGTAGTCCTCCAGGGCTATATAGATTTCAGTTAGTGCTACATGACTAGTAGAACACAGAAAAATACCGAAGTTAATGCCACACTACTTTGGTGGGGGAGGAAATGGAAATTAATACTCACAAGCTGAACTGAGCAATAAAATTTTTAATCAAGCTGGGAAAAAAGAACCACTACACTACTGCTTGCACCAGGCTTAACCATCACCAGTCTCTAAACCAGGTAGCTGAAATTCTGTACAAGCTTCTATTCAACTTGCACCAAAGTCTGACAGAAACCTACACCTCTCCACTCTCAAAATGTCACTCCAAACTAAGGCTTGGGGGTATGTCTGTGCTGAGTTCTTAGAAATCCAACACAGTGAGTCCTCACGGTTCTGTCCGATGTGAGGTGGGCTCCACAGCTCAGCACTGCAGAGAGCAGAGCCTGGCTGGCCACACAACTTCTGGAGCCAAGGATAGAGTGGGCTTTAAGAATTCATGTAATGGATCAAAGCACTACACTGCTCTTAGAGTTTTATTTCATTGTAACATACTGTTAACTTTTCCAACAGAAGCACTTGGTTGGAATGGATAAGCAATAAATGTATTTGGTTTTGGAAAAAGGTATCCATATTCTTCACAAAGGATTTCCATAGCCACCAGGATTTGAGGAAGGGATTTTTATTTCATAGATGGGGGAAAAAATAAAGTCAAACATACCAAATGCTTTCCCTTTTTTTTTGCCTTTTAAAAGGGAAAGTGATATCTTTGGGTTTATGGGTTTATGTGTTTATGGATAACATCCTGGGCCCAGGCAAGACTACGATCAGGATTTTATCCACTCTTGAGTATTTCAGTATTTCATTATTTACCGCTGCATGAACTTTCAAGTTCTAAAGTTAACACATGCACACTTTTCACCTACAGAATACACAAGTAAAAAAAGACAGGAAAACAGAGAGGAAAGGAAGAACACAGACAAAGTACACTATTAAATTTACTACTTCATAGCCTGAATTGCTAGCTTCTAAACATTTACAGAATTTCGAGCTGTAATAGCAAAAGCTTTAAAATATACCTCTTCTGCTAGGACTCTGAAATTATTGCTATTATGCCAGTATACTCTAATGAGACGCTGGTTTGAACACAAAAGCATAAGGCTCCCAGCTTTCCAAGCACCCAGGATAGGGAGTAGCACATAACAAAAATCCAAGTGAGAAAAAGGAACCAAGCAGACAAGAGGCAATACTGCAAAATCAGTCCCATTTCGTGTAAATAACTATCCAAAATGTTGCTTAAGGAGTCTCTATTTCAGGCAATTCTGACAGTCTGCAGTAAGAAAGGGGAAGGGGATTCCACCAACCTTGTGGGGAATGTGGACAACATTCAGAATAAAACAAGTGACATCCCTCAAAGTGAAGGTACTTTTGAAAAGTAGGACAGAGCACCACAATTGTACCTGCATTACACTCTCAATACAGATTCCTTACCATTTAAGACCTGCTGCAGGGGAAAAAAATCCCAAACCCAAAGAACAACTGAATCAAAACCAAAAGTGAAATTCATTGAACAAGTCCATTCAATCACAGAAATGCATAATAGGTGAAGATAAAGTGCTAAAAAATGATTAGTAATTTTTAAGAAGTCCATAGCATTCTTCTTGCTTTACTTAGTACTGGTGACAACAGGAGATAGTGCAATTGCACTGGCTGAACTGGAATTCACAATGTCTTCGTATTGCGGGGGTGGATCTAAATGCTGTTCAGTTTCACTTCTTCTCAAACTGATTTCACCAGTGGCTTCCTCATATGAAGGAGGAGGATCACCATTTGAGAGCCTGGTGGATATTGAGTCTGATCGCCCATCCATATAGCTTAGACCTCCTGGAGAGAGCCCACTGACTTCATACATTTCCTCCTGTGGGGAATGAACAATGCTGAGAGGCGGCGGAAGGGGACCTCTGCCATCAGCCACAGCACCATCACCCATCGCTTCGTGGGCTCCCCTATGCATGTACACCGACTGTCTACGCATTTTCTTTTTAAACAGGCATCTCCATATGACAAAAATGACAATGAGGATAACAAAAAGGCCAATGATTAATGGAAATGCAAGGTAAAATGAATACCAGTTATGTCCTGTGTTACTTTCTCCCTGAAGTCCATTTTTGTAGACTTTCCAGAACTCCTTCTAGAAGAGCAAGATAGGATAAGTCAGAAACTATAAGACAAGTAAAATAAATAAATAAATCACTGTAATCAAGTTATTTTAAATGAATGAGGGAAAAAAAAGGACATTTAAAATACTGATAATTAAAATAAGAACTGGTATGGATAAGCACACACAACAAACTTTCAAATTTTATTCTGATTTGGCTAGTGATACAAAAGGGTGTTTTGTTTGTTTGTTTTCAG
Organism: Apus apus; assembly: GCF_020740795.1. Lineage (NCBI taxonomy): Eukaryota > Metazoa > Chordata > Aves > Apodiformes > Apodidae > Apus > Apus apus. The sequence goes on from NC_067282.1 coordinate 103,779,098, forward strand.
AACAACTCCTCACAGCTTTTAAGATCCCTCCACCTGCAGTTAGTATTTCCAAACCTGCAGCACAGGCAGGGTACGTACATCAGCCGTCTGGTGGATAAAATTTTTCACCACCAAAGTAAAAGTTTGGGTTTTGTTTGTTTTAAAATTGTAATAATATACTAATGTAATCTGAGAGGGAAATACCGTTTCAGAATGACAGGCCATTTTGGCAAAGAACAACTACGTTGTACTATCATGTCATAATTTAGCCTTCCCCACCCTCTGGCTCATAAAGCAATTGTCAGCTTATTTTGATTCAGATTCTCTGTTTATATCTAAAAATAGCTCCAGCAGTATGAGAACATTACACAATGCATTGTATTCCAAAAATTTTGACAACACAGCTACAGATAATTGTAACAGAAAGAGAAAATATGAGCAAGGTAAAACAAAAATGAAGGGAGACACCAGTAACTGACAATACTCTTTGCTATATTAATATGCACAAGCAGGAGTACATGTTGCCATCCAATTTTCTCTGCAGTGAATGCTATGAAAAGCTAGTACAAAGAAAAGCATACCCTGCCTTAAAAAAACAGTCATCCTCACCGTCAACATGTCCAACCAAGAAACACTTCCACTGTTTCATAGCCAAGCATAGTTTAAGAAAAAGAGAAAAAAAAGATAGAAACAACCCAAATACATGCCAGAATCTCTACATTCTTTAGTTTCCTTTAAAAATGAGAGACCTGAGTCACTCATATTCATGCCATCATCTATTTTAAATGATAATACACATCTCACATGCAATCATTTATAAAATACTCATCACTGATATGGTCATTGCTCAGTTGTAAGTAAATAAATATTCAGGTTGCAGGATGCATGACTGTGCACACACAAAGCAAATCCATCCATTATTTTTTTTTCAGTTTAGAACTGCTGCCACATGATCAACATTAAAAAGAATCACCAAATCAGTCTCAGAGGCAGCTTGAGTCCAGAAGCAGCATGGCCCCTCTAACGAGGAGGCTAAGCTTGCCTTGTGCAAAGCCAGGACCAGGACCCCACAGGCAAAGCATATGCTCACAATTCTTCCAGATCAAAATTTGCTAAGGGTAAGATCAATGCAATGTGCATGAAACAACAGGCTACTTTGTGGCTTGTTTGTTGTGGTGGTTTTTTATTTAAAAAAAGATAAATTCAGTTGTTCTTACCCGTATAGTCACTGAAACTTTTTTTTTTTTTAAGTATTTCTTGATTCCTACAGCAAACAAGGATCAGGATTTTTTCCTAAGTTCCAAGGCTTGGTATCAAAGCTGGTCATCACAGTGACCCTCTTTGATGTGAACCCAGGTCCAAATCATCTAAGCTAACTCAGGTAGTCTTGACTGTGCTGACTTTAGGCATACATTTAAGGGGAAAAACTAACATTAAAAAAATGAAATTAGCTGCACAACTGAGGCCTTTTGGGATCTCTGCATGATAAAAACGCAACAAAACCGAACACTCCACATCTCCCTATCAGATTATCAGGCCATAGGGAGATCTCTTACGTATTACCTTTCCATCTGGTTTGAACACAACTAACTAGATTATTTTGTGGAATAAATAATAAATATATTCTCAACTAAAAATGCAGAAAATTATTCCTTAGAGTTAACTGCTATTATCTGTACTGGAACCATGCTGCCCACTTCACTGTTCTGTTGCCTCAACAGCAGCAAAGGAATAAAATGGTAAAATGTATGTTTTCACGTTCAAAATAGCAAAGACCTACAGAAATTGATCAAATATACTGTGCAAGAATATGTCATTTTAAAGACTCCACAGAGGAGAGAGGTAGTTTTGCTGAAAAAGGAGAAATCACACTTTTCACTTAGCAATTTATTTTGTGTTGCAGACTGCAGTGGAAAAGCACCTTCTCCACTGTAAGGGCAGTAAGTTGTGACTGATATTGTAGTAATGTTTCCATGTTACTTATAACTCAGCTCTATCTGCTGGAGAAAATGTCTCTGCCCTTTCTTCAGAAAGCTGAAATACCAGCATCTCTCCTTGTCATTCTGCAACATGGCAAAGCAGCAGAAAAGCTGTTTTCACAGAGTGCCAAGCAATTAGTTCAGTACAAGGTGTGTGGCTGCCGGGGATGTTCAAGTTGACACTGTGCCCAAACAGGTCCATAAAGAGCTTAAGGTAAGAATTTAAACTGCCTTAAGGATGAAACTAGCTTGGTGTCCACCTTCATTTTACATGCAAGGCAAAGGAAATTCCAAGGCAGTTTTGACACATGCACCCCTGTCAAAAATTACAGTTTCTTTAAATTTTCCTCTTTGGAGGAAAAAACAAAACAAACCAAACAAACCAAGAAAACATGTCCTATGCGGAATGGCTGAGGGAACTGAGTCTGTTTAGTCTGGAAAAGAGGAGGCTGAGGGAAGAACTCATTGCTTTCTACAGTGACCTGAAAGGAGGTGTAGAGAGGTGAGAGTTGGCCTCTTCTGTCGAGTAAGTAATGGTAAGACCAGAGGAAATGGCCTGATGTTGCACCAGGGGAGGTTTAGACTAGACATTAGGAAGATTTTCTTTACTGAAAGAGTGGTTAGGCACTGGAACAGGCTGGCCAAGGAGGTGGTGGAGTCACCATGCCTGGAGGTATTCAAGGAACATGTAGATGTGGCACTTCAGGGGATGCTCTAGTGGGTATGGTGGATTTTTTTGTAGGTTGTGCATCATTGTTGGTTTTGTGGGGTGTATAGTTGTGTGGCTTTTTTCTGCTGTGAATTGTGTTGTTCCCTTTCCTGCCCACTCTCTGGGTGGACGGTTGGACTAGGTGATCTTGGAGGTCTTTTCCAACCGTGACGATTCTGTGCATATGATCTTCTGTGAACAGACCAACAACTGAAAACTTAGTAGTGTACTAAACCAAATGTTTCCAGCTTGCATTCTTGTCAGTTAAGTGTTAAAGAGAAGCACAAAAAACTGTCAGTTCCAGGCTGATAGAATCTTCAAGAGCTGCAGGAAAGAGATTAGAGCTGTGTAGGTGCCAAGCAGCTCCCACTCATGCCCTGTTATCCTACAGATACACTGCACTGTAGAGTGAAGGCACTGGGGAACAAGCCATCTGATCAAAGTCAAATAATGTGTAACAAAACCACAGAGAACTTAGATGAATTTGCACAGTGTGAGGATTTGTACTAACTGCTATGAAAAAAACCACCAAGGGTAAATACTGTAAACCTAGGAAGTAGATGTAGAACTCATACAGAAAGTTAAAGAGTAATTTAAAAGTTGGAAAACTCACAGCACAAACACCCTTTACGTAGCTGCTGATCTCTTAAACCAGCAACAATAAAAACTTCATTTATTAACTCTTGATTTATGAAGAGGACACTTCAGTAATCATTTACCCTTGAGCACTGTACAGCTGGGATTTCCAGGCGCATTTGCCTTAAAAGGCTGAAAAACTAAGCTAAGCAGGCCACAGAATCAGATAACCACAATGGAAAAGACTTAAAAAACATCAAACATATATTCCCCCCAAGAACTACTTTTCTGAAAGTTTCTTACTGCTTTGGCAAATCGAGTTTGAAATAATCAAAAGGACTTCTCAAAAGCATCCCACACAAAGACAGTTACAGCCAATTTTCCAGAATTTTACTTCCCTTTTATTTCTAATACCTCTCAGAAGAGAGTCAGCATCAGTTTGAACGCTGAATCAACTAAGGTATCCATATGAAAGTTAAGAGGCTTGCACCCTGCTGAGAATTTCAGCTGAGGCCTTTACTACATTTGGCAGCACTGCCAGCCTCAAATGATTCTTGGTCTATTGTCTGACTTGTTTTAAAGATGGACTAATCATATGGCAGTCAGAAGACTGCTTTGTATTCAGTAGGTGGAGGACATGAAAAAAGCAATAACGGGAAGCTGAGTGTACGTGCTACATCGTTTTCTTCTGGTCTGCCCTTAATTTCAGGTAGCAGGAAAAGAATCCCTTCTCTTCTGGCTATTTATCCAGCATCCACAATTAGACAGATTGATGTTAGAAGTCTCACTTGACCAAAAGTTTTTACTTCTTTGATAAACTTTTTAGTGTGGTTTTTTTCTTGTTTGTTTTGCTAAAATAGAGCTATACAGAGAACCTTGCAATTTTTGTAATACTTCAAATTTGTGGGAAATTAGAAACCCAAAAAGAACTGCAATTTTTAGCTTTTAAAATCTTCATGTAGTAGAATGTAAAAAAAAATAAAAATTCAAGGAAAATAAATTAGTATCAGTTCTCCAATCACACCCAGCTACTCAGCACAATTACCTTTGAACAAATATTTGAGTCTCCAACAAATTCTGACAACTGACCAGTGACAACACACAGTGCTGCCTGCAGGCTACAGGTACTACAAATAAACAGCTTTACTAGATCAGACCTAGGGTTCACCTAATCCTCAGTTACCTTTTCTCTGACAACAATCATTAGAGACTGCTGAAAGAAGTTCAAACATAAGCAGGCAGTGACACTCTCCCAGCTTCCACATACTTGTACTTCAAGAACTTTCCATGCTGACCCCTTTTATTCAATAGGCGCGGATTGATTTCACTTCCATTCATTTATATCATTGTTCTCTGAACCTATATAAGCTTTTAGCATCCTGTGGCAAGGCAGTCCACAGCTCTAGTATCTACAGTGAGGTAAGACACTTCTATTTGCTTTGAACCTGCACCTTCTAGAAGGGTGGCAAGTGACCAACCTCAGTTCAGTCTTCGTGCTTCTCATGGCCATCATCACATACTCCCTGATTTAACTCTTTTCCAAACTACTGTTCTTACAGAAATCTTTTCATATCTATGGTGATCTGCCACACTTCTCTGATCCTCTGGTCTGTCCTCAGCTACTTATTTGCTTTTTGGGAGATAGGGAGATCGGAGATGTACATGGCACATTCAAGATGTGGATGTGCAATGACACAACTCTTTTCTCCATTTTGATCCCTACTCCTTTCTTTGGATTTTTAGCACAGAGATTTTTGGTTTGGTTTGGTTTGACCCCTGAGCATTAAAGTTTTTATAGATTCAAATTCAGGTCTTGTTCCTGAGTTAAGTTCAGAGCTAATCACATTTATAATGAATGTTCCCTTTTCCCCTGCATGCATTACATTTGTCAACACTACATTTCATATTCTATTTTATCCACAAAGTCCTGCAAGTTCTTCCCTGTTGACTCTAGTCTTACTAACATAATAGTATTGTCTTTATAATTAACTTTGTAATTTTCAATAATATTCTGAACCTATAAAAATCCCCACACCCCTACAATATTAAAGGCATTCAATATTTCATACATAATATTAACTTCCAAGAAAAAACTCATGCATCAAAAATAACTAGAGAAAACTACTGGATGTTATTTTAATACTAGAAATCTGGATGTTGCACATCTTCCCAGAAAACAAATAACCAAGATAAAAATACAAATTACGCAAAACAAAGTTACCATGATATATATAAGCTACAGACCCTACTGGAATTCCAGTCTATCTATGCCATGAAATAATTGCATCTTTGTTACTCTAAACATGGTGTATCATGATCCTCATCTACTGCATTTGTTTCCTTTCCCTGGGACACAGAAGTTAAGTCTTACTAAGTGTATGTAAGGATGGATACCCCTGGGGAACAACGGACTAAATAAAGCCCAAGTCAACAAGGCTGGTCAGGCATGACTGCACATTAGCAGAGTCTGGCCCGTTTGCAGGCTACCAACAACACAATAAAGCAGCTGGGCAAAAAGGACACAGTAGCAGAAATGGATAAAGGGTCAAGATCTTAATGGAAACTCCTTCTTCATTGTGACACAAAGGTTGTGGCAAAAGTGGAAATAGAACTATTTCTATTTTACTTTTTCCCAAATAACTCTGTAAGGGAAATGCTATCTACCAAATCACAAAATGTTCCTAAAATGGAGGAAAAGAACCTGAAGTGAGAGGTAATGTGTTTAGGCTGTGCTTTCTTCAGTGACTTGAACTTCCTGCGCTACCCAAGCAAAGGTGATACTGTGTTAGAATTTCACACGAGTAGTGTCACTGCAAACATGATTCTTAATTATACAGTGGGCTATCATTAGGAGTGGCCACACCAAGCTAAGCTAGGGAGGCAAAACACGTGTATGCATGCACTTAAAAAGCTTCAGAAAGAAGCAGCACTGAAGAGACATCACATGACCTACTCCTTTATTTTGATAGATCAGAAAGTTCTCATGCCAGTCTTACCCAGTTACCCAGGTATGATCTCCAACAAAAAGATGCCAAGAACTTAAAATGCTCACTATGCCTTTATATTAACATTGCTATTTTTTGATGTAGAGCTTGGCCACTGAAGAGCGGAACACATCACCTGTGTAAATTCTGGAAAAAAATCTGCAATGCTCCCTGTGTCACTTTGTCCATTAACTCACTGGCCTTTCAAGTACAATTTCCCTACGCAAAAACACACAAGGGATAGCAGCTTTTTTTGAAGGTAAGTTTTCTGAGTCCCATTTTCTAGAGCCTGTTTTCGACTTTAGATTTATCCTCCATTCAGCCCCAACTTCATCCATGTCTGTCTCGATTTAAAAAATACATAATTACATTATTGACTGTATTGCACTGAATAGGTCTGATCCTGCCATCAAAACCCTGCGTGCTGTTTTTATTTGTTGGGAAACAATATCTGTTGGGTATGATGTGCAGCTATTGCTTGCAGAGGCATTAGCTCACAAGCTTCTTTTAATTAGAGAAGCCACCCGACTTATGCAACAATTTTGTGTGGGCAGTATCGGCTTCATTCCCTCCAAGTTAATGTATCACTGCCCTTGCATAACACATGGTAGCACTGAAATTATTGTTCTTTCCATGTTTTAGATCGCTGCTTCTTAACAATACTCTCTGGGAGCTTGCAGATTTTAGCTTGAAGAAGGCCACTAATCTTTCCTTATTTTTAGACTATCAGGTCTGGGCACTGAACACTTCAGCCAGCTACACCAGCACCTGACATTTGAAAGTGTATCTTAAATAGAAAGCTTTTTGTGTTGCTCGCTCATTTCATGTGAGCATATTCAATAAACAAGTTATAAGAGATGGAGTGAGGTAAGTGAAGACCTGTGTCCTCTGCTTCCATATATTCCCCCATAGTTTCTCCTAAGGAAGACAACTGCATATGTGATATCCAGGTCAGACTTAAGTGTGTGATGATAGCAGAACCAGTGCACAGGCTATCTGAGTAAACAGAGCTGCTGAAGAGATGACAGTTTTGCACATCTTTTTGCAATTGGGGTTATTAATTCATGTTCCTTTCTTCCCAGCTGCCAATATTCACAGCACCTAGGAGGATAATTTTCTTTTGAGTCTTCTACCCCCTTCAAATTCAGCTTAATCTGGACAAAGAATTCAAAATGTATTGTTGTGCAGTCTGTCCGTCTCCAATGTAGAACTTACTTGCTTAAAGAGAGAGGCCAAAAAACACCCCTAAGTCTAATGTACCATTGAAAAACACACAGGCATTCAAGCACACACAAAAATTCAGTATTAATACATCCCATCCCTCTTTAAATACACACCAAAACATACCGTTTTTTCCTCATTTTCAAAAGCTTCTCTTGCTTCTTCATAGCTACAGATTTCTTCTCGGCATTCATGTTCTATGTCACCTTGCTTTAATTCTTCCAGAAATGTGTTAGCTCTCGGGTATCTTTTTAACACAGAATTGGCTTTGTCCTCTGTTAAGAACACTGAAATAAGAGGAGAGACAACAAAGGTCACTTCTAGAATAGATACATAAAACCTCATGCTAAAATTGCTCAAAGAAAATGTACTTTGGAGAAACAAAGAGCTTTTTCAAAGTCCCCTTTATTTAATGTCATAAAAGGTCTTTTCTAGTTTTGTTCACTATGGCCCAATAAGTAGTTGGGCCTGCAGTTTCAGTAGTTATTGCTATAATGTCATAAATGCAAAGGACCTCAATTCAGCATCAGAGTCACGTATGCTTAAACAAGATTGAAGCTGGAGCCTAACAAGAGTGCTCAGAAGAGAGAAGCACGTGCTCAACTCAAGTGACTTCTCAAACTAAGATGACACAGAACAAACACATCCTGCTTGTGACCATCCAAAAATATGTTTGCAGCTCCCTGGGGGAATCACAGCCAAAATGCTCTGAAGTTTTTGACATAAATATTTCTAAATATTACCAAGAGTCATACACACCAGATCAGCCACATTCACCAAAGTTTAAGTCTTTAAGTTTTCTTAAGCAACTTGAAGCAGACTTACTCCCTTCACTCCAGAAATCTCAACCATGAAATAGTGACCCTTTTGGAGGCATGGGGGGAAGTAGCCTCTTTCCATTTTCTTGACTCCTACACAAAACCTCACCTTATTCGATGAATCAAATAAAGCAACCATAAAAAGCAACCAACGTTCTGACACAGGTATTTGCTTTCCTTAGCTTTCTGTTCAAGGAAGAGATCTGGAACCAACCTCTTTTCTTCTGATATTCCAACTTTTCCTCAAATTCCCTGAGCACAATGATTTTTACCATAATATCCAGCAACTGGAACACTCCAAACCCCAGCAGACTGCACTACCCAGGAGGTATGTCTGCAGTGAATGATGCAGAAATTCTCCAGGTATTTCAGGTCAGGAAGCAAGAACATCCTGTCAGTGCAACACTGTTCTTGGGCTCTCACTGCCAGTAAGGGGGGCTAATTATTCAATGAACTGCCTTACTAACACACTCATACTACTTTTCCTGACCTATGCAATCATTTCAGTATTGGTTCATTTATAGCTAGTCTGGGACTGCCATTATGCTTTGAAGACAAACTCTCACTGGCTGCTGAAGGACAGAGATGGACTGGTTTAAGCAGTGATTTATCTTTAATTTTATATGAATCAGTTTGCTCTGGCTTTTTTTCCTTTATCATCTGATTTCGAATTCTCAAAAAGGATGGCAGCAAAACCATAAAGAAAGTCACTGTACTTTTGCTTTCTTGTAAGATAGATGTGGTGTCATTTTTTAACTACCGTAAGTAGGCTGATGCACTTAAATTGCGTTTTGTTTAGTCTCTGTGGTATATTTTGTTACAAATCGTTAGACAGTCATCTTCCTTTTGCAAAGGCTTAAATGAAGATTTGAAGATTAAACTCCAAAACATCAGCCAATCCTATTCTTTCGTTTGAACACATGTGGTAATGTCCTGGTTTGAGTCAGGATGAAGCAACTTTTACTATTTTTTTTTCCCTTCAGTAATCTCTTTTAACTAGTAGTAAAGTACATGTACCACACAAACTGCACTATTCATGAAGTTGCCAGAAGTTAAGAGTATACAGCTCTACAACTGCACCTACCATAATTCTGGTTTTCTACAGCACTGCAGATAAGCACATGGGCATGTTCTATTGTGTAAGTTCACAGACATTAATATTAAAAAATATCTTAAAAAAAAAAAAAAAAGGATGGCTTCCTTCCATTTCTCACACAATTCTCCTAATTCCTCTCTCCCCTATAGGCTTGAAGAACTTGGTTTCTTTCCACATGTCTCAGTGATCACCTAAATGTGATGAGATGAAGGACTTGTCCACATCAGGAAGCCAGGACACAGCCATGGATGGGGATGGATGGCCAGTGCTCTACCTATTTTTCATCAACTCCTCCTGTGGGCAATTCCTGAAACAGAACTCAAAAGCATGCCCGTATCTGGAGTCACTGAAGGGTATATAATGCACTATAAATCAAGTTTCGCTTCAGAAGATAAAACCTAGGGAATTTCATTCCACAGCTGGAATCTGTCCCTGAAAAGAGTAATGAGAAAAACTACAACAGCTTTGTAATGGATGCAGAGGTAAAAAAAATAAAGTGGCAAGCAGAGGTAGCTGAAGGTACTCTGATTTAAAGCTTACGCTTCTCAGAAACAATCCAAAAATCTTTATTTATGCATGTACTTTTCCAATTTACCAAAAAAAAAAACAACCCTGAGAATAAAGGCTTGATAGCTGGTATGTAAGGAAACATTATGTTCACTACACATTGGGATGAGTTTCTAGGTATGTTTAGTTTTCCAAAAAGAGCTAAGTCTACATTTCTGTTTCAAAATGCATTGACAAAGAACAGCAAAGTACTAAAATAGTTCAATATTCAAGAATGGCAAATACATGACTGTCTAAAAAGCCCAACATTTTTATTTAGCAATTCATGTTCAGCAAGTATCTCTCTTCTCTCACAATACAGTATAGAAAATGCATGCATCACAGAGACCAAAAGGCCCACTGAGGAAAATAAACCACACCCTATATAAATTCAGAATGTATCTGATTAAAGAATGATCTACAATTAGTACAGACCAGAACTGGCTTTTGACCCTGCAAGGCTGGAAAAAATGAAGTATATTAACTTCTTTGTTTTGATTTGACATTTTTAAAGCTCTGCACACTCCTAGTGACCTTAAATCCTACTGAGAAGTCTATGCAAATGTGGAAGAAAGCATAAAAGCATGCACTGATCAAAGCAATCTTGATGAAGATACTGATTGAAATACAGTGATTTAATGAGAATCAGTCACTGCCTGATAGATCCTATAAAGAGATAATGGAACCATACTGCAGAAACCACTGTGACTTCTTAGTATTCCAGGACCATCACCATGTAGTGTAGAGATTGTTACAATTGCATAGGAGTGTGTTGAAACACTTCTGTCAGTTGGATACCCACCTAGCCAAACTACAGTGTGGCTGAATTTACTGCAGTTGCTACTATGCAGCTGAAGATGATCAGGGAAGAATTGATGTAGCAAGAAAAAAGTAATGAAGCAAAATAAAATTTAATTTTGCATTTTATTAAGGAGATTGAGTATGAAATACAAGATAAAGGAAAAATAAAAATTATTATTTTGGCATTAAGATAGACACAGAAACAATCTAAAGTCTCTTTCTCTACCCCAATTTTTGTAGAATATAGCTGAAGATACACAACTTCCAAACCTAATGCATTGGAATACATGTTTATTTCTTCAAACATGCTTGTGCTCTCTTTGTAACTGTAAAACTTGGCATTACCAAGTTTTAAGAGATCAGAAAGCTACAAAAAAAAATCCATTCCAAAGTCTTAGTTTGACTTGGTGTTACTGAAGAGAGCAATACTGTCAGATCTATTATATATTCTCAGGAAAACCAGTGTGCTTTCATAACAGTGAAAAGATACTCTAGCAAGTTGAAATTCAATCAGAATCAGAAAGAGACAGACAAGGACATGAGAGGATAAATACATCCCAGCCTGCCAGCTGAAACTTTCACAGGCAAAGAAAACAGGCTTCAGGTCTTTAATGACAGAAGGACCAGGGAGTAGCAGCGTGGGAGAAATACTGTGAGACACAGAAGGTGTTGCCGAAGCAAAGCCCAGAGCATGCTGGACATCAAAACCAGACTTATTGAGACCACTATTGAGGCTTCCTTTTTCTGACTCCTTGCTAACACCCAAACAGATTGAAACCACCACTAAACACTAGAAGCAAACATTTAATTTTCAATTTGAAGCTGCAGTTACTGATAAATTTGAATCTTTCTGCAGATGATCTTGATAAAACTATCTGGTTTGCAAAGGAGAGAGGGAGAAAAATTATTTGACCACTTACTTATAAAGCTGAAATGTGACCTCTGCTCTGAGATTTTGGAGTTACTGGGACAAGCATAACAACAGTTAAACTTAAGTATTTAAGGCTGGAAATTCAGCTCTGTGGCTTAATTTTGCAGCCAGCCTTCAAAGGGCCACAAATGAGTTTAAGGTAATTATTATGATCTGCATATAATATCTGTCAGAACAGAAGTTTGATTCCAGTTTAATGCAGGCAAAGATCTGTATCATATGTAATATCAAAACCAGCTCAAGAGCATGGGACATTTTTTTGTGCAAACTGACTGGGATTTTGAGCAGAGAACAGTTTTGGGGGTCTGCCCACATCATAGGGAATAATAAAGAATGCACACATCACTAAATTATCAAACTTACCACTATCCATGATGACTACTGTCAAGGCAGGGAACTTGCAAATATCAAGTCTGTAAACAAAGGAGGAAACATCCTGTTAAGTCTGTGAATTTTAGTGAACTTGGAAAAGTTTCTCAAATATTGTTACAATTATATCAGTGTTGGAAACCCTGTAGTCAAGATTAATCCCTGTTCAGTTGCACCACTGCCGTATACAGACTAATTTCAGTAGTACAGGGATACTATCCAAGAAGATAACTCTTGTGAAATTGTGAATGCTTTAACCTCTTTAAAAGTTTTCCATATTTGGAATATGCAAAAATAATAATATGGAATAAGAGGTATCTTTTTAAACAAATCTGCAACCTTTTGTTTCACCTAACTGAACCCGAAAGGTATTACCTTCTCCACTGTAATTATTTATATCTTATCTAAGACTTAAATTCACTCTGCAGAGATCAAGTCAACTCATTATCTGTAGTCTATGGATCAGATTTTTTTAAATCAGAATGAACACATGTAAATTCATTCACAGTCTGCTACTGATTAAAGCAGAAGGCCTACATAACGTTCAGGCGCAAAACAAGACCTGTGATTTGGCAAAGTAACTTGCAATACAACTTGCACCACAAGAACTTACATGTTCTTTATATCTCATGTGGGAAGGAGAACAGACGAGACACTCTCAGTCAAGGAAGCGCCTAAAGCTCATTGCATGCAACCACCAGGCCAACAACCAACAAGAACTGCATCTGAAGGCAGCAATAGCAGTCGGAGTTTTCAGTTTCCTGGAGTCTTTGTTAATATGGAAAAAGTTAAGAAAACAAAAGCTTTCAGCAAAGTGCAGCTGTCTAACCAAGTTGGTAGAACAACATGAGCTCAAAGGTTTTTTTTTAACTAATAAACTACCTACTCTGAAAGGTCAGCATTAGTTCTACCTCAGAGGCCAGGTTACACATCAACATATCATACCATACTAATGTCCTCACTCTCTCCATAAACCAAAACCTCACAAGCAAACTTCTCCATAAAAAAAGTGATAACTATGCACAAAGGTTCGCGATAGCTGCTGTAATAAAAAAGGGAAAGTTAAGATTTCCAGCGTGGCTCCACCAATGCTGCAATTCATCATGCAAGAGCAGGCTATATTACTTTTAAGGACTGTGGATGAAAGGAATGGAGCTCTATAAAGACATCCAAGTCTGCAAACAAAATCGTAGGAGTGGGTCTAAAAGACATGTAGGATGGAGGAGTAAACTGATTTTAAAGGAAGTTCATCTCTTTAAAGGAAAATAAATGTGAAAGAACAGCAGAGATGAAAGCACTCAATCTCCCCACTATAGTGTTTAGCCTTTTCATTACTCAGTATTGCAGGGTAACAGAAGCAGAGGGCTTAAAAAAACTATTTAGGATATATATAACCCCTTTTAATATCCTAAATTTTTCTTAGCAGACTATTGTCTGCAAATTAAAAATGGCCTTTGCCACTTGGTTCTTGAATAAAACTAAAATTAGTGTTGTTTTCTGGGTAGTCCCATTGTTACAACCCAAATACCTGTGCTGAAGAAATTGCCAAGCTTTTAATAATAAACAGGTCATAATAAAAAGTTGGTTACTGGTATGAGTTGTTCCCCTCATCCATTACATCAAAAGGTTCTCTCACCATTTATTAGCCTGCAGTTTCAGGTGGCTGCTTTTGCAACAGCCCCTCAAATAGGATTCACAGCAACAGAAGATCAAGACCCATAAGTGCTCACTCGCACTGTTGAGCTGCAGTAACATAGTGCACAAAATGCACCTTGCCAGGCTTCCCCTCTGTAATAGAAATATTTTTCTGCGTTAAATTGCAGTTAGTCTTTAATGCTTCACCCTTTTAACAAATAACTTGGGGTGGATTTCAACAACAACAAAAAGGCATAAAAAAATACATGCATCCACATCTACACTCACTGAGTCACAATCAGCTCTGCCTACTGTGAACTTCAGCAGAAACAAGGGGACTAATGTGCCTCACCCCTGTTAAAGGACATTTTCCACCTGGAGCAAAGTGTGAGATTGCCTAGGTGTGCAGTTCTGCCCTTGCACCTGGCACTAGCTGCTTGGTACATCATGATCCTTAGGAATGAACTTCAGAATACTGACATACACAGATGGGGAATCGGTGAAAACGTGGAGGAGGAGAAGAAAACAGGATCACAAAAGAAGAAATACCTTTTATGTTCTTCAGTGGAAATTGATGCAAGTATATTATGAGCTAGGGATAAAATAGAGATTTGCTGAACTGGCAGAAAACCACAAATCATGTTTACTTCTACACTTCCTTCATTACAAAATGAACCGGTGTGGCCTTCTCCAGGAAATATACAGCTTTCCAGTGAATGCAGTACAGAAATTTCCCTGTAACAATCTACATTAGATTCTTACAGCAATTACAAATATTTGGAGCTCTCTGAAATTAATTATGTGCATTTTCTTTAAAAAAAGTGTCTCTTATTACGTTCACCTGCCTTCCCTTTCCGCATGTCCCCAAACTACTTCATTTCTAAGCTCCACAAAACACATCTAGTTTCCTGCAATGAAATACTGGCTGGACAACAGGCTCATTGAGGACAGAGGCAAAGGTTGTCCTGCCACGACATGGACGTGACACTCACAGAAAGAACTCTCCCACTGCAGAGGTACCACTTGGGTCTTTGCCCTCTACTTAACACCTCTTTTCTAGTCTCCAGCCACAAATGAGGTGCAACACAACTGAAACACTTCTGCAGGAGGTTTTTTTGGAAGAAAAATGAAAACATTAAATAATTACATGGGAAGACAGGTAATTATCATCTGACTTGCACTTATTTAAAATGTGTTATGGGCGTAAAAATCCCAGTTCCACCACATTTGGCTTTTACATCATTGGATAAAAATATTACAGAAGACTACAATTTTACTTAACAACAATCTATTTCAAAATAACTTTTTCCCCAGGAAAAACGCACACAAGGATTTACATGGATTCAAACATAGGAGAAATACATTGATTTTTATCTGAACAGGAAGCCCGTGGTTTAAGGATATGGGGAAGCCTGCATTTATTAAATTTAATTTGCAACAGCAAGGTTAGCTAGGGGATTTGGGTGAGAATAAAGAGGGATGGAAAACTCCGGAAACTGCTCAAACAAGGATATGAAAGACTTGTCCCACCCAAGACTACACAGAACAAGAATGAGTGAAAAAGAGAACTGAACAAATAAAACCTTCTGCTTTGTAGATACTATCCAAACACAGCATTTAAAACATTATCATTAATGTTGATTACATAGGGACCCCAAACCACAGACCAGATCACTAAGAGAAACCTGTATTTAGTGAACTGCCATCAAGACTTAAAACCAATAAAACACATCATCACTCACAGAACTAGCATGCCGAGTACAACTCAAACACTTCCCTGTTAGCAGAGAGAAGTTAGTTTCTCATGATAGCAGCTGGACGGGACTTCAGCAGGCTGAGACTGAACTCTAAGCTTCTTCCTCAACTTTATTACCCCTGCTTTCAAGTTACTGTTTTTTGCTGTTCGGAAGCTGTGTCAATATTCTGGCTGGTTATTCTCTGGTTACATCCAGGTTCCTCCAGTTCAAAGGGGGAGTTCCTATAAGCTACAAGTTCCTTCCCCTCCCCTTCAAAACTGGACAAGAACTATCTCCTGATATACACATTTTGTTCAGTAGGTCATCTAGGAGAAGTAACTAACACTCTCCCTTTGGCCAGGGACAGTTTTGGTGGGTTTCATTGTTTTTAAGTGTGTAGGGAACATTTGGGGCAGTTCCTGGGAGGCGTAATTGAACACTTGAGTAACTATACTGAAACCAGAATTGCACAAATCCTCAAGACAGCATGCCTTTCTGAGCAGCCTACATAGCAGCATTTCAGACACCTCAGTCTCCTGTAAGCTGCTGTTAAGAGACATTCCTTTAGCTTAGACCCTATCACTATGCTTTGGGAATTAAAACCTGGAGTATTTAACTTGATAACCCATTTAAGAACTGACATAACAATAATCAATCTCCTTTTCAAGTGGGAATAGTGAACTATCAAATAAAGCTTACACGGTAAGATGTGTTTTTATCCTGATTGTGTTTGGAAACAAAACTAACGATACTTAATGTTACTTATCCATTCTACTTTTTATTCCCTCCCAAATACATTTTAACTAAATCTGACATTGGGATTTCTTCTTCTGTGCTACCACAAATTTTCCATAAAAATGAATGATCAAGAAGAACAAAGAAAATCCATTAACACTCTCACTTAAGTCAAGGTGGTGTTTACCAATTGCTGTAGTATCTTGGGAAGCATGGCACGTTTGGCTGCTGTAAATCATTATCTGTTTTCACTGGCAGAAAGTATGTACTCAGAAAGCGTACACCATGCTCAGGACCAGCCACAGCCTGTACAGACCTCTGTAAGCTGGTAAGGCAAAACAAGCTGAAGAGATCAGAATAGAGAAAGAGCACAGTGAGCACATAAAACATGTCAGAATATTGTGGTGATCTGGGTTAGCGACAGGATCACAAGAATAATCACCATAAAGAATGGAGGAGAACTCAGATTAAGAAAAGCAGGAATGGGCTAAAGGTAACAGAGACAGGTAAACAGCTTCATTATAGCTCTGATGCTCACTGGCCTACTACTGTTCAACTGTCAGCTTCCAAACCAAACTCAAATTGTCAGCTACTATGATATTATCTATTCTCACTTAGCCTTTAATAGCTGGACTCTTTAACTGAAGGAAGTACAGTGGTCATGACTAGTAACCTCTAAGTGCTGTGCATTTATCTCTATCCGTGACTATACTCAAATTAGCCAGGAATGCAGAGCAATAGGAACAAACCTAAAGAACAAAACAGTCCAATGATGAGAACCCCGTATTAACACATCATGTGCTTGTTGAAAATTTTACTTTGGTGTAGCTCTAATTTGGTTCCATGAGCTGAATGAACATTGTGCAGCAATGGGACTGCAGCAGTTGTGCTCTTGGAGCGTATCTTCTGGTTCACCTTCATTCAAAAGTAATTCAGTTTGAGTGCTTTGAAATCATTCTGCAACACAAATCAAAGCACAGCAGGTGGTGACAGCTGGGAGTTTTGCTTCCAAAGTATACTCCTAATCTGAACCAAAATGCTACTACAGGTACACCAAATACTTACTGTATGACTGTGCTCAAAGTAGTAAGATGCTGTGAGGAAGGAAGCTCTAGATAAACAATTCCTAAGCAAAGAACCAAGGGTGTTACAGGGCAACAGTGAATGTCTGGCAAAACTTCCTGCGGAGCTACAAGATTACTCTGAGAAACAAAGTGACAAAATCAGAGCTAAGGTGAGATTCTCCTCAAACAACAAAGTAAGTGCAGGGAAGCTAGTTAGGAGGAATGCCTCCCAACCAGAACCTGCTGGAGGCATCACCTGAAAATGCCAGGCTTACCTACAGTATAGTTTGGCAGAAACATCAAAAAGCAAAGGAACCTAAATACAAAACAAACAAAACCAACCCAGAAACAACAAAAAAACCCACAACACCCCACAGTGAAAAACATTTCTGAAGCAGCCTGTGCGCTCATCTATCGGTTTCACATGCTGAGTTCTCACCGTGGAAATGAAACACTGCTAATACACATAATACCACAGGGCCCAATCTAGGAGCTAAAAACCTAACATACAAGAGTGTTTGCTCAGAAACATCAGGAAAAAAATAATAAAAAAATATATATACAGATAATGTGGGAACCAGGAGACAAACTAGACACCCTTCAACTCCCTCAAAAAACTCCACAAACAAAAAAGCACATTCCCTCCCTGAGACTGGAAACTTGCAATTGCAGACAAAAAAAAAAAATTAACACCATTACCACTATTTTCAATAACCCCCTCATAATAATAAAGTAACACACAAAATCAATACACAGTCAGCCAGGGAAACTTCATTATGATCCTTCTAGCTCATGGTTACAGATGGCTGAAGTTTTAAATAATGTATTGCTAAATTCTTATACTAGTAAAACAACAGCTGCTTAATGAATAGCTACCACGTATATATATATATTTTAATTTATAGGAAGAGAAAATAATAAATGGACCTGCTAGCACTTTAAGAAAAAAAAACAAACCATGAACTGTATCAAAATTGCTGCAGTCTGCTTTTATAGCATGTTTTCACTCACAGCCTCCCTAAATTAGAAGCTTTGAACACACACGTTTTATTTTCTTCCCCTATTTTGTACCCGTTTTAATGGAAATGAAGTGTTTGCATGTGTTTTGTAATGACGAACAAGCCAATTTTCATTTTGCAGTTCAGAACATCTCCTGATGCTTTACAGACAACAGAGGAACATTACTCAGCTCTCAACTCCAGTTGGAAACTGGACTGTATGTGGATTAAAAATTATGTGCTCATTTTATTAAACACATAAAAAATAATCAATCATTAATAAAAATCTTTTGTGTTCAAATAATCACAGTATAACAAACCACTCAGTTTAGAGAAGGCAAACATTGAGCTCATATGATCATAACATGAAGTCTGTCAGATAAATTGCTCTTTAGGCTATATACCCATGACCAGAGAAGATAAACACATTACAGCTAACCATTATTTTGCTCAACATGAGAAACAGGAGGGTATCCATTAATCTAAGCTGACATAGATCTAAATAAATTAAAGGATCTGAATTTTCCCGTAGTACCTAACTTACAGAACTTGCTGCCATAAGAAGCTGTTTAGGACAAAACTTGCAATAGGTTTAAAAAAAACAGAAAGGAAATCAATAAATGAGGGAGAAATCTGGTGATTACCAAAACACAGTTCTCCATATGTATCCTCTATCCTGTGGAAGTTTCCAATCTGTGTATAACCAGGACTCTATGAGAGAAGGCTCATTCTGTTCATGCTCTGCTCCAAGACTCTCCCCATAGCATCTCCTGAGAGCTGCTGGCACAACATGCCAGGCTGACTTTTTGACTGATGTGGTATAGCAGTTCTTACTCACGTTCTCCAGAATGCTAAAATGGCTAACTATTTAGCTTCCAACAACATTCATGTTATTAACACCTAGTTTAGCACTTTCTACAGTTTGTGGCCAGATATAATTTCCCAAACATCTCAACCATTTGCTAAAGTTCAGGAGCCAGTTAACGTTCAGATTTCAGTATTACACAGATTTTCAAAGAAAGTATATATTATAACATACACACGAGAGACACAACATGTACCTTTTATTGGTAACTACCTGGCTATAAAAGTAGGGAAGGGGTCCAGTATGGAATGATTAACTATATCCAGTTCACCTCCAAAACGGTTTAAAGCTGGATTAAGATCTGGGGAGTAAATACCAGCACATAACAGAAATCGAGTTGGTGGGATGGCAAGTGGTCTCTTTAATAGATCCTACTCACTACTTACAATCTTCCCTTTTCATTCAGCTCTGGGTCTCCCATCTTTCTCCAAATCAACACATTAAAACATTGAGGATAAGCAGAAAGCAGATTATAAGTGCTGTCTGCCTTTTAAAAACATTTATGTGTCAGGTGGGGAAGAAAAAATAAGAAAAAAAGAGTACTACCTTTACTTCTGATTATACCTCTCCAGGCATGAGACAAGGACCAAGCAGCAGCACCTGGGCACAGTCCATTCAAAAGAATGTAAATTCATTGCAGGTACAGTATTTGTCTACTCAGAAAAGGTCACAAGATCAAGGCTGAAATGCTAAAATGTACCATTTTCCCTGCTTTGAACTCTTATTGATACTTTCTTCCCCAGCACATCTTGAAAAGCAAAACCATGACCCAAATGTCACAAATAATACCTTTATGGATTTTCTAATAGCACATACTGGCTGTACAAAATGCAGCCTCCAAGTGTATCAGTCTGTACCTAATATTAAGCCTCCTATTTTTACAGAAAGAGACCTTACAATTCTGTACATTTGAAAAAGATTATCCTCAACTCACTGAAGTTTTTCTTTAAATTGTTATACGACTTTGAAGAGTAAGGAGCAACAGCTATTTTAAAAAATCGGTTTCCCTCTGAACTACCAGTATTTTTCAAGCAGCTATTAAAAAAACAAAACAAACCCCAGAAAGATTCTAGTTCTCAGAATGTGAAGTTTTTACCCAAAACAGACTTAGGTAATTTCACATTGGCATCTTTGTTTTGCATGCAACAATTTTATAACAAACATAAGCCTACTACATAAAGTTTATTTTGCTTTTCTGTGATGAGGCAAAGGTAAGGCAAATTGGCTCTGTACAGAAATTGCATTTAGCGCTCGTTTGGTAGGCCGATGTCTTACAGCTCATTTAATTTAGATAAATTAAACTGAAAACAACACAAAGTAATTTCTTTGTGAAGTGCTAAACAAAGCTAGAGGAATGTGCAAAGAAAGCCTTTTCTTCCAAATATTTACACACCCTCAGCATGTTTTAATACCAGTTTCCACTGTACCTATCTTCCCCTGAAGCAATGCACATATGACATCATTTCAGAGCATGTTTTAGTGGGATTTTCCAGTCAACCAAAAATCAAATTGCATAAAGTGATGGAACAGTCATAAATACATATTTCATCGTACTGAATTATACAGTAATTAGGGAAAAATAATGAAGCACAACTCCTTAACAGATTTTGATGAAGTTTTCTGTCACACTGGGAAATTGCATAAAGGGAGCGCAGAGAAAGGTGTAAACCACCAGAATCTAAAGAGCAGTGGCAGTCATAATCCACTCTAAAACAGAAAGGTAAACAGTCCCACAAACCAGGAAAAAAAAATTAAAATACTATTTTCCTCTCTCACAACACCCACGCCCAGCTCCCCTCACATCAGCTTTACCTGAATTTCCAAATACCTCAAGATGCATGCATTACGACTTGTCTTTTTTGACTGCATTAGACTTCATTTTTTCTATGTAGGATTTGAACAGAGCTCCCCACAAAAGCACTCCAGCTGATTTACATGTAGAGTGCAATAAAGCAGGATGACTTGGCTTCAGCCTTGAAGACAAGTCAAGGAATTTCTCCTCCCTTCCCACCACTGCTACCCATCCTTTACCATGGATCAGAGTCCCCAGTGTGGGCTGAAGCAGTTCTGTGTTCTGCATGACAGCTTCCCACCTCTCCTACTGGCCTCCCTCTACCCCTTCTCCCCTGAAAGATGGTCACAGAAAGGAAGCATCAACTTCCTAGGCTAGTTCTGCACGTCTCCTTAGTTAGCTTGTACTCTCAATAACTTGGAATACATTAGGGTTTAATAAGACTGAAATCAAGTATCATCTTTTAAAGGGGTACAATTCTGCAAGAATTACTAGAAATGCAAAAATTGAAAACTTCAATGGTATTTCTTTTCAAAGGGTGTTAACATGTTTTTTTCCGATTTTGAGATTGTTGTACTTCAGTAAAAGGACTTCGAGGCTACTTGAAGTTTTCCAGTGTCCTCCAGTCCAGTATTTTTTCTTATTGGTCCTTTACAATCCACTACTACAGACAGAAAATCTTAAAGTCATGGAAGTTTTCCTAAAGAGAGCACACTAGTATAGAGGATGGAGGCATTCTGAACATCGTAACTTCAGAAAAGGGCTGGAAATGAACATCTAATTTAAATTTGTCGCTTATGAAGGAATAAATACCAAAGTGAAGTTTTCAGTCACAGCTTACAGCTGATCAATCACACAGCATAAATCCACAGGAAATAAAATTGCATGGGTTCCAGCAGTCACAAAACTACCAGTACCAGGGCACACTTACAAAGAGTTTTCTGCCCTTTCCAGCACTGTGAAAACACTAGGGCAGCTTCCAAAATGTAATAATAATTCTACTGATACTCTCCTACTCTTTATGAACTGCTTCAGTACAATACCCATTCTGTCTTTGAGTAGGAAGCACAAAAAAATATGTAAAAAAAAA
Organism: Apus apus; assembly: GCF_020740795.1. Classification (NCBI taxonomy): domain Eukaryota; kingdom Metazoa; phylum Chordata; class Aves; order Apodiformes; family Apodidae; genus Apus; species Apus apus. The sequence goes on from NC_067282.1 coordinate 103,801,022, forward strand.
ACAATTCAGAAGAATTTTAGCTTTAGAAACCAGTTTTATAAGATTTAAGGCAAAAAATATTTTACACGTATTGAAGTTCCTAACACTAACATGACAAATTGATGTGTTAAATTTGTGTGCAATGAACGGTATTTGAAGATATAATTTATCTTAGCTGTGTCAAAAGCATACACAGAATTAAAATAAAGTTAATTCTTGAAAACTTCATACACAACTGAAAGATCCTCTGCAAGATCTAGCATGTCTAACATTTGTTCTTGGAAGATTTAAAGGGTGTTTCCCCCACCCCCAAGAAGCTCTGTACCTACTCCAGCACCTACGGAATGTGTAGGAGATGAGTCCTCTAATGCAAACAAATACATCATTGATATTTTCAAAATCTGCTAACCCTGTTGCATTCAGTGACCTGTGTAATACATTGCAGAAGCCAATGGACAACCTTCCTAGGCATGCTGCCCACCAGCAGGTACGTCTCCACCTCTTGTATTTGTAGTGTAGATCACTTCACCCGCACAAAAAAAATCACAGAATAACAAAGTAGCCCAGTTTGAAAAGAACCTCATAAGATCATCTGGTCCAACCTTTCACAGCAAATGGAGCAAAATGAGGTTACCTAGCTCCCTGTCAAAACGCATCTTGAAAACCTCCAGTGATGTGGATTTCACCACATCCCTGGGGAGGTTGTTCAGTGATTGATCTCACTGTAAAAAATTTCTTTTTTGTATTGAGATGAAAACTTTGATCAAATGTTTGCCGAAAGTTCCTAAAGAATAGCCAAAGTGCTTTGATACTTCTGCTTTTCTGAGGCAACTGCAGATCTGATTAGCTTTTAGTTGGACACTTCTTTCTTTACTGCTAGTCATAACTGGCATTTCTGTAAAACACATTTGTTGACCTTCCCTCTCACTTTCTGAGTTTGACCTCAAGATCTGTACACCAAGTTCTTGTCCCTCTTGAGGGACTTCCTTGTCTCTTCCCCCTTGAGAAATTCACTGCTGTTCTTCAAAGATGTCAGCAGAGAAAGACACCAATACACTGCTGCTTCACTGATAGTTTTGGAGTCAACTCCAGCTAGAACTGCTGTCTGAGCAGGTAGTCCCCCACACACAGACACAGAGTCCCACTTCCTCCCTTGAATCAATACAAGGCTCAGCTGGTAGCCCCCTGGGCCAGCTGGGCAGCCAGAGGTAGCCCAGTGGAAATCCTTTGTGTGTGCATGTCAGTACACTTGTTATAGTTTCCCTAGCTTCATTTTAAAACAAATCAGCTCCCTGGTTCAGTTGACTGCACAACATTAAGAGCCCTAGTGCCAGCACAAGGGAAGGGGTCAAAATGAAAACCTAGCAAGGATGGAAGCAAAACCTCTAGTTTTCAGGCAACAGAACATGCTTAGATCAGTTAAGCTGCTTACAAAGCTACATCCTCAGTTCTCCAGATTAAGCCATGCCTTTATTCTGTGCAGCTTTGATAACCAACAGTAGCAAACAGAAAACAGTACAGTGAGTCCATTTCATTTCTGATACTCAGAACTGCCTGAAATAAAATGTCAAGGATTGTGCTAATTTCAGCTGCCACAAGGGAAATCTATAGGAAGACAGGAAATACAGTTAACTAGTAATTCTGCTGTTGAGACCTCTTTCAAACTCTCCCCACAGCTATGAGAACGAAGACTAAGGACAGAAAGATGAACAGAAACCTGCATCTCCTCCCAGCTTTATTTAGCACATAGCTTGAAGAGGAATACTCTGCAAAGAAAAGCTGAAGCATACACACGAGGTCAGTAAATAGCACACTGATAAACTTGGAAGTACAGGCAGATGCAAAAGTTCACATCTGATTAAGGCACTATTCCTGAATTCTCCTGGTAGCATTCCTGTAAACTGCCTCACCACAGCGACCAAATTTACACTTTTTGAGCCCAAAATAAATAATTCTTCAATGCTATGTAGTAAACAAGTAGAAATACAGCTAATAAATATTACACAGCTTAGGCAATTATATCAGACTCTTAATTTAGCAATGGGGATTTAATGAGGAATTACTGTAAAGAAAATCTTGAAACCAGTCCGTGACGTTCATTCTTATACTACAGAAAAAACAAAAAGTTCAGCAAAGCAGGAACATCCAGAATTACAACAATAGGGTATAATGTCCTGGTGTTAGCAAAAAAATCTCACCTGGCCTAGAGTTCTGGCAAACACAGAAGTTCAGCAGTTTCAGGCACAAAATGAACTACCTCACTGGGACTAATAAGCTTCCTCCTCCATTACTACCCTCCGCACGGTCTCCCTCTGGATTTTACTATCACTTAATCAGTCCACTGTTGGAGTGAGTCATCATATTGGTGCAGACTGACCACTGTGTTGAAAAACTGAAAGTATTTTGAGTGGATGATCTCAAAAAACGTGAGATGCCAACTTTCAAAAGTCGTTTCAGACATGACTCGAGAAGTTTGATTCAGATACTTTAAAAGAAACACTAGACTGAGCAGGTACACAGCATGATGTAATTTACAAAGTGTGAGTGATCTCAAACTTTCAAGACGCAATTGGAGGATAGTCTGTCTCTCCCCCATGTAAAGGCATCTACTCTCAAAAATGATGAAATGAGCATAAAATAGCTTTCAATAAACATGTTTCCTTAGCAAGCTCAAACACATGATGTGATTTCAGGTGGTCAGTATATAATTTCTTTAACTTTCAGTATCAATACAGGCTTTGCTTTCAAAAAGTAGCTATTTAAATAACAGAATTCAACAACGTTGATTAAAACCCAGATGACTTGATAACCAGCACCATCAAAACTGTTGGCAAAAATAGAATGAGTTAAGTGTATTTCAGACCTCAAATACCTGAATCAAATTTTACTTAAGAATCAGTAAACAAAACAAAGGTAAACAAGGAAAGAGCTGGGCATTGTCAGATTAGATTTTAAAAGGTCAAATAGTTAACAACATCTGAATTCAAACAAAAATAGCTGGCAGGAGAACAGATATTAGACATTAGGTCATTTAATCCACTCCCTTGCCAGTTTTGTATTTTTCTCTACAGCACATTTTAAGTGTTTTTGTTTATAATGTGGAAGAGGTGAGGAACCAAGAGATGGGGAAAGAAACTAGCTTGTCTTTGGAGGCTGAAGCAAAAATGACCCAAAACCAACACCAAAACTGACAACAGTAATGAAACATGAGCCAGATAAAGAGAGCATCCTGGAAACACAGCTGACAGGAATTAATGAGAGGGCAAAATGAAAAGCAGCAGAGAAGCTCAGAACTGAGCTGAGAAACTGAAAGCCAAAGCTTCTATACAGGATGGTGCAAGAAAATTCTTGCAAACAGGAACCTGGTGTAATCTGTTCAGTAAATGGGAAGAAATTAAACATACAAAGTTTATAGGCTTAATGGAAGAGGGAAGTGGAAGGGCAAAATGTCTTAGGTTTTTCCCAGCACTCATACTGGCAGTAAGTGTTATGAACCACATCTCGTTCCACTTCCCACCCAGATTTGTGTAAGAGTCAGGTAAGGGAAATGATCTAGGGCCAAATGTAAGTCAGATGTAGATAAATTTTTTTCAACCTGATTAATTCTATGATCCAACTCACCATATGGATATGGAAACAGTTACACTGTCACAAGTGAGAGAGGTCACAGGGCCAGGCAGGACAAAATAACGGAAAAGAGGAATACAGAAAAAAGGAGCTCTTTAAAATGACACAGCAAGCAAAAACAGTTCACAATACTGTGGTCTAAAACAAACTAGTACTGTCCCGAAGCACATTTTATCCCTGCTTTTGCCACTGAATTCCTTCATGACTCTACATAAATTACTGTAAAATGCTGGTTTCAGTGTGGACACTAACTGCATGCACTTTATTTTAGGGGTGCCTTTCCCAAAATCTGAGTGTTTCACTTGCAAAAGCAGCATAGACTTAGAACAGATATGAAATTTATTTGCACCTGCGCAAATATAAATATAAACCAGGACACGGAACTCAATACCCTGAAAAACAAATCAGATCCCACCTGGACCAGAATTGATCTCCATTGTTTTCTCCTTCATTCTTCATGTGGGGAAGGCAGATTACTATTTTCTTGTCTGGGGGGAGTTTTGTCAATTAAGGGGGGAGTTTTGTCAAGTAATGAGATATTAAGGTGATAAGCACAATAGAAGAAACAAGCAGATATATAAATCCAATCAAAGCAGAATTTGAATGCAGACTTGAGTAATGTTCATAAAATAAGTCTTGACATTACACAACTAAAGAGTAAGACCAAAATACATAATCTAATACCTTGAATATAACAGAACCTTTTTTATGCAACTAAAAGTATGTTAGTACTTAATAGAAAACTGTAGTTTTATCTAGATGTACAAAGAGGCTGAATTGAAGCTACCTAAAAAAATTAGTTTTCCTCTTTTTTATTTGTGAATGATTCTGGAAATTATAACATTAGCATAGTAACTGTGTTTAACTACCCACTTCTAACAAAGGAAAGCTGATGCCATCATACTACAATGTTAATACCTATATGTGTTACAAGCATATGTAATGCTTTGCTGTTTTAACACATTATCTTGCAGTATTAGTTGGATGCAAATCTCTAGATGAACTTGCATGAGAAAATAATGACACATATTTTGCCTAGGGATTTGCTAATTCCAAGAAAATGGAGGTACTAATGAATTCCAGCCTCTACCCTAATGGCGTGAAAAATCTACTTTTCTTGTTTAAAAGAGGTTGAAGTGAGATGGCTGAACAGTTGAGCAAAGAAGCCTCACTCAGCTCTGTTTCCATGCAGTACCCTCATACAAAAATTCTGCATCCCCTCTGACTTCTAACCTGACTCACCTGGTCCAGCAAGAACTACTCTTGTAAATGCACCCACACTGCTCAGACTGACAGTCACCTCTTGAACTTGTAAACCTCCCCCACAACCATTTTATCTGTGGCATTCCCTCTGCTCAACACCAGACCCAGAACACGAAACATCACAGTTGCACAATCCCTTCACACAGGTGTCTGCATGCCTACGTGTCTACATACACACATACATATACAACCTTTTACATATACACCTAATCATTTTTATATATATATAAAATAAACTCTTTCCCTGCCCCATTACACATCTTTCCTTGAACTAGCATAAGTACCCCTATGGCAGTGCAGTGAACCAGACGCAAGTACTAACTCAGTTAGAAAAAATGTTTGAGGTTAGTGTGAACCTGTGGGTAACACTCCATGCCACTTCATCCTCCTGCTGTATAAACAATGACACCAGCATAAGGAGATGGTACAGACGGCAACAATGAGCAGCGCAGCTGCAAAAATCACAGCTAGGGTTGTGTTTGGGTTTTTTCAGTGCCCGCGCCAGCCTATAGTAATAATAAATTTAAGGTGTTCATTTTATTTTGGAACACAAACATCGGCACAACTGTCCCTTTTCTTTCCCCAGACTCATCCATGACAACAATGAAATCTGAGATACTTTCAAGTGTCTTCCTTTGCTTATAGCCTTCTTCGCTTTCATTGGCTCCATTCCTCTCTGTTTGGCTTCCCAGAAGCCCAGCCACTGCTTGCTCTTCCAACCCTCCACCAATGCAACACACAGTCCCAGTTCCAACCACGCTAACACTGAGGTTCCCTGCCCCTGTTTCCTCTGGACAGGAATAAATTGCTCCCTTGCCACCGTGAGGCCTAGGAAGGTTCTCAGACCCATGGAGACCCAGGCTCCTCATGGCATCAATACACCTCCTCCTAACTCAGCACCTTTAAAAGCTCCAGTGACTGCCCAGGCTACCACAGACCTAGCGGGCGATGACACTAGGAGCGAAAAAAGTTTTAACGGGAATATGAAACCTTCAGATAGCTGTGGTTTTTTATTCTGTGTGGTGGTTTTGGTGGTGGTGTCTTTCTAAAATTTAAGAGAAAAATTCAACAGCTGCCTATTTTGGAGACAACCATCAACCTCCGTCGAAAGCCTGCAGGATCTTTCCTTTGTTCCAGACGGTCGAAACACTTCCTTCCCTGGCTCAACTGGAAACGGCACGAGCCCCTTCGGAAAACTTTTCCGGGCGGCGTCGCCAGCGCCGGCAGCCGCCGGAGCCCGGCCCGGGGCGGCGGGAGGACGGGCCGGCTCGGTTTCACCCTTTCCCCCCGCCGGGCGCACCCCCGCGGGACCCCGACTCCCCGCTCCCCGCCCGAGGAGCCCCCGGCCGTGCCCGCCCATCCCGGAGACCCCGCCGGCTCCTTCAGAAGCGGCTCCACGCCCCGGGACAACCCGCGGACCCCGCCGGGCGGGCGGCAGCGCCTCCCTGGGTGCCCCACAGGCCGGCGAGGGGGCACCGCCCGCTCGCCTCGACCCTCCCGCACGGCAAGGCTGCTCGCTCCGCTCCCGGGACGGGACAGCCCAGCCCAGCCCAGCCCGGCCAGCTCTCCGCCGCGCTGCCCCCCTCCGCCCAGCCCGGCCCGGCCCGGCCCGGCCCGGCCGAGCCCGCTGGACTTGGCAAGAGCCCCCAGGGCGGCGAGACGCCGCCCGCGCTGCTCCGCACTCACCGCTGCCGCCCGAGGCGGGGACCCGCCGGCAGACGTTGTGCGGGCGGCGGAGGGGGCCGAGAAGGAGCTGCCGGCGGAGGGAGGAGCTGCCGGCCGAGAGAGGAGCCGCCGGCCCCGCGGCAGCTGCCCGCCAAGCGCCGCCGCCCCGCTGGCTGCCCCCGGCTCCGGAGCGCGCCCGGCGGAGCAGGGGCGCTGCGCATGCGCGGCGGGCAGCTCCCCGCGCCGGACGCCAGGGGCGGCGAGGCGGGGCGGGGCGCGGGGCGCGGGGGGCGAGGGGTGCGGGGCCGGCGGGCAGTGCCCCGGGGCTCGGCTCTGCCCGGCGCCTGCCGAGCGGCAGGGCTCTCTGCTCAGCCGGCCGCGGAGGCTGGGCGCGGGCTGTCCCGGCGGCGCAGCCGAAGTCTCCCCGCCGCCCCCCAGGGGCCTGGGGCCCCGTGAGCTGCGGGAGGTGCGCTGGGCGGAGTGCGGTTCCTACCGCTTCCATCAGTTGGTGTAGATGACGCGCAGCCTCCCGTCGTGGCAGGGAAGTCACGACCGCTCCCCGCCGCCGAGCGGGGCTGCCCTGGGCTGGAGGGCGGGAAGGTCGCGGGGAGGCAGCGTGTCCCCCTGCGCTGTGTCCCCGGGGCTGGCTGTGTGGGGTGGTGGGTCTTGCTTCCCGGAGGCCTGCGGCTCACAGCCTTGGTAGATGCGTTTCAGGAATCTTAAAGCCCTGGTGTTCCACATGAAAAAACATAAATACGGTTGTGGGTTGGTGGTTTTTCCTTTTTTTTTTTTTTTTTGCGCCGCCCGGCATCGGCGCTCACCAGCGTCTGGTCCTCCCTCTGAAGCTGGAGGCTCTTGTTGGCCTAAGGGTTTTGGTTTGTGCCTAGCGCCTTAATTTTTTGCCTCTGTGATTTTTTATGGATGCGTAGGGAAAGAGGATAAAGCCGCTCAGAACATTCACAGCGGATTAATAATCCCTACCTGACTTCAAAGGTGCTGTTGTCAGTGGTGCAGGGGCCTGGTTATAAATGCCTTAAAAACGATTCACAAAAAATAACAGCTTGGCTTGCCAGAAGAGAGACTGAAGTCTAAATGGTATGGAGCGTAAAATACCATTTATGCTGTGAAAACAGAAGTGAAGCTCCCTGTAAATATGCAGTGTTTTTTGAAGTCTACGTTGCTGGTGCCTTCATATTCAATGCTCTGCGGCTTCAGTTTTTAGTGGACTGATGTGCTATATACCAATACTTTTTACCTTTAATTTTATTTTGACATTCAGCTGGCCATCATCAGAAAAAGGAGTGAGGTAGCAGTACAGTCATATAAACATCTAGGGAAAAGAAAGATGAGACACAGTTTGCAATAGTTCAGACATGCCTCAGCTCCTTTAATGCATCTTGACCTATAATTAGAAGTTTAATGTTTTCATATATGTCAACTGAGATCTGACACCGAGACCATCAGAATTTAAACAAAGGTACATTAATATGTCTGACAGTACTTTGACAGAATTATCTGGAAATTCAACTCCCTTGAATCAAGAGGAGGCAAAATACCTTTGTGGTTTGAAAGTTCACTGAAGCCCCGACAACAAGTGGTCATCCGTAAGTCCCATATAAATTTTGTATGACTATTCATAGTTTAATCAGTCAGGGTCACAGTCAAATTTAAGGAGAAAGAAAAATATAAGGTGGTTGACAGTGATTGGAATTGGTATTATATGCAATACACCTTTCCTAGTTCACAGGTTTCTGTTTCTCCATCTTCAGTACCCTCCACTAGTGTTTGTTATGAGCTCTTCTTAACAAAAGGCTTCGCTCCACAGAGGACAGTTTTTTCCTATGTGTTATTGAACTGATAGTCAAAAATACTCTGTGGAATTAATTCCAGTTGGATATTATAAAGTATTTCAATAAAGCCCTCAATTGTATCCATTCACTTGTGTCTGTGGAAGACAAAATCTGTATCGAAGAAGAATGGTTCAACTAAACAAAAATTTTAACATTGTCTACATAATTAAATTTTTATTTGTTTAAGTATTTATTTTTATTAACTCAGGTCAAAAATCAAAGTTGAGAGAAAGAGGCTTTGAAAATTATAAAACTGTATTATGTTCTCTGTATCACAACACCATTAGCAGTAATACTTATAATTGAAATTCTGGAAAGGCAAGGAAAGACACACTGCGCAAGCAAATACTTGTTACAGATGAAAGGAAGAATGGGCTAAATAATTTTCACTTTTCTTTTTTATTATATTTGTCACAATGGGATGTATATTTAGTGAACATGAGTTCTTATATACTTATGATTACCTTTTCCACACAGAAAAGTTGTAAACTCATTTGATCTCTTGAGAATTATAGTCTCTCTTCAGTGTCTTGACACCTGATTCTAATGCCATGATGCCACTTTCCGGGGCTCCCCATTCTCTGTGATTCCCATCAACCATGGCATCAGTCTGATTTCTTCCAAATACCGTGGTTCATGTAGCAGAATAAATGGCAGACCGTGGTCCTTCACAATGATGAGGTTAGAGGTCAGTGCTCCAGTGTCCACACACACCCCTGAAATTTGTTTGTGGGGAACTGCCCACCTCTTCCATGCACCTCTGACACATTCCCCTATGAGCCTCTTACAGACCCCCTGTAAGTCTGGAAACAGGAGATGTGCACCACATGAAGAAAAGAGGAGGAGAAGTCAAAGGCACCTGTGTCGGTAAGGCCTGAGAAGGGGTATCAGGGAGTTTGTAACAGAAAGGGACCTGTTGCCAGTACTTCCCAAAATGTCTGTGGGAAGGGGCAACTTGTGTGGAAGCTCAGATTCATTAGGAGGCAGATGAATGTGAAAGTACAGCAAAGGTACAGTTCTTGTGGTGGAAAGCTGTTCGAAATGTCAAAAGCAGTAAAATAAACTAAAGTAGATTTGGCAAGTAAGCATCAAAGGCAGCTAATCTGAATAAACAGAAAGAGACATGAAATCTGGCTCAGAAATTCTTATGGAGGAAGGAGAAGCTTTGTCAATTGTTAAACTGATCTTTAAGTAGGTTAGATCTCCAAGAATCATGAATTTGCATCTGCCATTCTTTGGAAGGCAGGGAGTTTTTCTGTAATAATTTCTGAATGCTTGCCACAGGATGTTTGAATATGTAGTGTTTGATCTTATCTATTTAACGTCTGCCAGGTGGTTGGGAAATAACCAGGAAAGGAAGTAAAGGAAAAGTTTCTTTATAAGGACTAGGAGACAATATTTAACTTTATAATTATGCAGTACATTTTTCCTTGATTCCAGATGCATTGCACACTTTGTTTGTCAAGTCTGAGAGCCAAAAGCTCAAAAGGACAATGAAAAAGTTGAAAAGGACTGTGAACAGAGGACAAGAAATGTCACAGCTATATTGGAAGAGAATAAACTGTCGTTGAGACTTGCTGAAAAGAGTGGAGGCACAAAAGCAGACCAGGCTTTAAGCAGAACACTTTGTGGAATGTATACTGTCTCCTCAGAAATTAATCTTTTTTTTAAGGATATAGTTTAATAAAATTTAAATTGGGAGAGGTGTCTTGGTTCCAAGGTGGAATTTCCAGACAGAAAGAGACTCATTAGTATGAGTAATAGATTTTCTGTGTAGGTACTTGCCTTGGATTTTTTAAAAAAATTAAAATCTCTGTTCTTCTACTTCCCACACGTAAGAGGGGGAACATTTGGCTCCCACATCTTGGAGATGTCTTACTTAATATAAATTATTAAGAACTGCAGTGGTAAACTCATCTACCACCTGGAAGTCTTAACTTCCTATTAAGCTGAATCACAGTTTTAACAAAAAAGTCTTAAGCATCAGTTTTTCTCTGATTTCTGTTATGAAATAGAAATAATTTTCAAATTTTATGTCGTAGCTGCTTCCATCTTTGAGAGTAAACAGTCATTATTTTTAAAAAGATTGTCACAGGCTTGTAACTTCAGGGTGCCTTTAGAGGGTCCGCTCCTAAATCCTGAACAGCTACAACAGTGAGAACACAACAAGACCATTCTGGGGTGAAATAACTATTACCATGCAGCCCAGGAGCAGGACAAGGAGTGGGAGAAACAAGAATTGCAGCTGAAGGGAGATGAAAGTCCAAAACCTACCTTACTAGAAGAACTGACAAGACTTAAAAACGTGGAAAGAAGCAAAATTGTGGCTAGTGCAAAAACTGTGATACTATTTTCTAAGAAAATATATTGTAGTATATACCCTAAAGTTAGGCACAGTGTACACATAGAAAGACAGTCTGCCTTACAAAGTCTTTTTATGTCTTATTACGAACAAAACAAAGATACTTTTAAGTACAGAACTTCCTTCAAGCAAACAAGGGGGAAAATTTAAAGTACCATTTACTGCCAAGAACAGTGCGGATATATTATAGGCAGTGTCTCTCATACTCACATACCAACTTTTACTGTTTATGCTGTGCCTCATGTTTGCACACTTAAAGTGTACTCGCAGTAGATAATTTCCCTGGATGTCACACTTTTGCTGGTAACTGGTATATTTATTATCTCTTTGTCATCAAAGAAAGGTAAAATCAAGTGGTTTCTAAAGTGCTATATCAGACACAGATCCAGTGTCCTCATTACTTAACATTTCCTGCTCTGCAGCTTCTTCCCATCTTCTGACAAATGACAAATTTCAGCACTAAAAGGGCTATTTTGATAACAAGAAAACTTGTTTTGTGATCTAGTTTTGAGACTTCTGATGGCACAAACAAGCAATGACCAGTGTGGGAAATTTTTCAAACTTTTCCAGCACATTCAGGCATTTCTCCCCTCCAATCCCCATACCCTGAGATCTTGGACAGGGGAAACATTCCTCTCATCCCTGTAGGGCTAGAACAGTTTCTCTTTAGGGCCTCTTAATTGAGCAGAAGAGTTGGTCTGTAATGACAGCACTGATGAGTGATGTTCCCAAGGAGCAGAGCATGTTGCCTGGTAATGACCCCTAACGGTGCTTCTGCTCTGGAGCACAGTCTTGCAAAATCTTCACAACAGCAGACAGGCTTCGCTAAGCAGTTGCTTTCTGCATGACGTGAATATCCACCACATTAATTAATTATACACTCTTGTGCTATTTTCAAGTGCATTTAAATATCACTCTGTAATACATTAACTCGATTCAAATATTTTAAATTTTTAAATAATCCTTTATTATTTCAGCACAACAACATTGGAATGTTTAGTGTTCTGAATGATTGCTCACATCTACATGGCTTTGTGCTTTCAGAAATTAATTTATGATTTCCTACACTTCCTTCCCAAACACTGACAGGATTTTTTGTGCGCTTCACTTGTATTGTGAATTGTTTAGAAAGCACCATTTTGCATCTATGAAGGAATTCACCTGCCATGTTGTAGATCACACAAGTGTGTTACTGATCAAATCCAAATATTAAAAAGTAATTGTGAGTGTATTCCTGTTCTATAATCTTCAGAAAGGAGACCAGGGTGCATAGAAGTCCTATAACATTGTTTTTATGGTGTATGTTGCAGTTTGATTGGTGGCTGCCTTCTGACCAATTGAAGTGCCGTAATTATTTTTCTGATCCTCAGCATTTTTATCTCTCAGACTTTATTTTCTGGTGTTGGAATAAAAAAAAAAGGGAAAAATAAAAAGAAGCAAGTAAAGGGAAATATATAAAAACAAGCTAGGTACTTTAGCTGTGCAATTCTTCCCTGCACATTAGCAACTGCAAAACCCCTATCATTGTATGACATGAGTCCGGGAGTTAGAGAGTGTGAAACCTTAGAACTGAAGATTATGTGCCTAGATGCCTACTGAAGCAACAAAATAAGCAACTTTCTAATCAGGGTTTTTGAGTAGCTTTGTTTCTTACCGAAAAAGAATGTGAGAATACTCAGACTAAAATCTGGGAAGAAAAACAAATAGTACCATTCTTAAGAAATCCTGACAATTGTTAGGAAAATTCCAGTTCCCATGATATTTGTAGAAATAAGTGATTTTGGATTCACACTGCTATACTCTGCCCTATAAATTTGGAATAGATTTTGGTACTATTGAAAAGAGGAAGAATAGGAAATAGATGAGTGACTTTTTATTTTATAATGCCATAAAAAGCTTCTAAAAGTCCATTTGATATAAAAAATAAATAAGCAACTGTCTTTAATAGCGCTATTCTAGCAATCTCAGCATCCCTATAACATCACAAGCAGCTCACATTTCTTTTCCGTGGTTTATAGTGTCTCTTCAGAACATCTCAACAAAATAGCATCCTTGCAATGCATTTTTTTTTCCTCAAAGTCTGTTATGTTGATTATAATATATAGTTGATGCACACATTTAGTGATGAGTCTACAAAAAGAGCAAATATCCCAAGTATAAAACCCAACATAAATTTAAATGACTGGAAAGTGACTTATTTAGCATTTTGTTAATTCATGCTGTCAGAATTCCACTGACATCATCTGGTAAGATACAGCACTATGTGCCTTCTGATTGTTAACAAAAGTCCAAAGAGAATTATATTTATTCTGTACAATCCTCCAAGTATATGTCTTGAATTTACTCACAAGAAAATGGTGACAAAATACTCCGTTGATCTATCATTCTGCTAAATGAGAGACCTTACTAGAAGACCCTTTATTTTCTGGGCAGAAGAACAGGCCTCTGGAATTAGCGACTGATAGTCCAGATGGGTGTCCTGCCATTCAGAGGGACCTTGGCAAGCTGGATTGATGGGTCTCCTGGTGTTGCTCAAAGAGAAATGACAAATCCTGCGCTGGGGAAGATTAACACTCTACCAGCCTTCTGAAAAGCAGCTTGGCAGAAAAGGACCCAGGAGTCCTGGTGAATGCCTGCCTGACCATGAACTGGCCATGTGCCCTTGTGACAAGGAAGGCCAACAGCATCCTCATCAGCATTAGGCAGAGCACCAGCTGCAGCTGATGGGAGAAGATCCTTCCCCTCAGCTCAGCCCTCGTGAAAGGCATTTGCAGTGCTGGGTCCAGCTCTGTTTTCCACAGTATGAGGGCAACATGGACTTAACTGGAGGGAGTCCAGTCAAGGGCCATGAAGATGACTGAGGGACTGGAGCATCTATCATATGGGGAAAGGCTAGGAGAGCTGGGACTGCTCAGCCTGGAGAAGGAAACACTCAGGGGAATCTTATCCATATGTATAAATATCTGATGTGAAATTTATCTCATGGAAGATGAAAGCAGACTCTTCTCAGTGGTGCCCAGTGACAGGACAAGAGGCAATGGCACAAATTAAAATACAGGAAATTCCATGTAAATACGGGAAAAAAAGTGGTGGGTTTTGTTCATTTTGTTTGGTTTTTGTTTGTTTGTTTGTTGTTTTGTTTGGGGTTTTTTTTGTGAGGGTTGTTTAATGCTGACACACACTGCTCAGAGAGGGTATGAAATCTTCATCCTTGGAAATATTCAAAACCAGACTGGAAGCAGCCTTGAGCAACCTGCTCTGAGCAGAGGTTTGGATTAGATGATCTCCAGAGGCAACTTCCTGCCTCAGCTGGTTTGTGCTTCTATCTCCAGACAGATTCCATGTAAATATTAGTTTTTCAGGGGTAAAGACTGTAGCAGAGCATCTGAAACATAGGACTGGGCCAGGTCTTGTGTTTTGAAATAGATTGTGCATGTTTTAAGTAAAAGAGAAGAGACAGGTCTGAGGAACAGAGTACAAGAAGAATAAGCCTAGCTGCAATAAGAGGCTGTAGGCCTGATGTACAGAACCAGGCACAGCAGGTGGCTGCCACCAGGTGAGGACCAGGAAGCAAGAGCTGTGGATGACAGAGAGGCAGACACCTCCCATGGCAACCTCGTGGCCTGGGGCATGTGACTATTACTGGTGGGAAAGACAGCAAGCAGAGGATCCCCTGGTGAAGTGCTAACTCCTTGTTTTTGCTTCATGTTCGTGAAGGAAAGGCTTTCAGTTCACTGCTCCCAAACCTGCGTGAAATCACAAGGTTTGAGTTACTGTATCAGCATCAGTGATGTAATCCTTTGCCTTAGGCTCTGAGGTTTACCTTTCTTAGGATGCAAAGAGCTTGTGACTCACACTTGTTCATTCCATTTCTTTTAAAATATCTATTATTTTTAGATATCTGAGGAAATTGTAGGATGACAATGGAGGATTACTGCTGTTTGGATAATGTTTGGATAATGAACCTCCATGGGTTCTGCATCTGCAAGGCAGTTCAGCAAGCCACTGCAAACTCATGTTGAGATGTTAGTCCAGATTTTGGGGTCTAAGACACTGGTGACAATGTTGAGACAATACCGATCTTCTGATTCACTCTTTCAAATCATATCCAGGTTCTCAAGAAAAAATGTAGTATGGATGGAAAGAATTTGAAGGTGATCCGTGTAAATAATCAGACATCGAAGAAGTGTGGCTTGTCAGTATTAGACTGAAATAGTTGGGTTTGCTTAGTCTTCAGAGGAGAAAACTGAAGGGAGACGTGATAGCAGTCTTGAAATACATAGATAATCTTCTAGAGAAGCAGAGAACAGTCACTTTTCCAGTTCCCTGGTGGATGTGGGGAAGAGCAGAAGAGATTTATGTAAGGTATTCGGAAAGTATCTCTTATGGTAAGCTTAAGAAAACCATGGCATTCATTGCCTGTATTGTTTGCAGAGTCTCTATCATGGATTCTTTTAAAAAATGGGATAAACAGGTACCTGACAGGAATGACAGTGTCATTGATCTTGAATTGGGGCAGGAGGATTACAATTGCTAAGTGCTTTCTTGGAGTCTTGTTGGTTTCTTAGATAGAAGTTTCTGCTAATAAACCTCTAAGCAGTTTTTTTCAAGAGATATGATATTTAAATAATATATGATTGAAGAGTTCTCTATATTCCCAGCCCACAGGTATTTTAAGAATATTTACAACTTTAAAACCTACTGGGTTCCTGTGTCCTGGCAGATCTCCAGTAACCCAGCTGCCAACCAACGCGTCTACGAACAACCTGTCATCTAAGTTGCCATGCAGTTAAAACTTCCTGTTGTTCTGAACCTTTAGGGTTCTTTTAAACTGGTATTTGGCTGTCAAGTGCTGGCATAAATTTGTCACATAGCTCAGCATCTTAGATCACTGGAGGAGGAAATTTTGGTTCTACACGTATTCGTCCTATCTATCTGTCATGAGGTAGTTCCACCCCACCCTGCCTGCAGGTCTGGCCTTAGTTGAGACTTTGTGTAAAGCTGTCTGCAGTAGAAGGTAACACCAAGGAACCAGCACTGCGCTGATCCTCTGAGGTCTGTGTTTAATACCAAGCAGTCACCTGTGCTTACTACGCAAGAAAAAATTGGTTCTGAGATGTATACCGTGATCTTTTGGCATCAGAAATACCAAAGAAACTTTCTTAAAAACCCAAAAAACCCCAAATGGCTCAAGGCCTTTTTTAATGAAAAACAGGATTTTGTTCATCGTGCCATAATGAGAAAACTGCACATTACCTGAAATTTTTGTATGGTCTTTCTCAAATGTTTCCAGATACTTACTTTCTTCTGCTAAGAAAAACAGAAGCTGATAGTTCACACTGAAACAAATATTATTCACATTTCTCCTTGTAATATGATTTTTGTTTTTCTTATTTGTTTGCCAGCAAACAGAAGGATTTCACCGACTTATGACAACAGATATATTTGCATTGCTTGGGAGAGCTGAGAGAATAATTTCATTAATAGTTTCTTTTTCCCTTTCCCTCTGTGGTGTCTAGAAGTCTCATGGCTGTAAGGAGCTCTCAATTTAAATCGCACTTGTCTCTCTTTTATTAAATGGAATACAGACCTACCTCTGATCGGCAAGATGAAATTCCTTAGAGAGAAGGTGAGAGGTATCACAAATATGTCCAATTACCTGTTAGAAGAGAGGACTTACAGATTGATTGCAGATAATCTCGTTGTTCTCTTTAAAGATGCCGCATCTTGTAGTGAGGTGTTAAGAGAAGGATGGGAAAAAAATAATAAAATATTATAAAGGCATGTAATATTACATCTTTAGCTATTGTGATGTGCAGTTCTGATGAATTACATAGCCAGTTAACTTTTTGAACAGCTCCTGTAGGCAGCAAACTGTTTTCTGTAGTGGAAACTTTCTGTTTGTTGGCTCTGAGCTTCCCTGAACACCCTTCTGCCAAGAGGTGGGATCTGTGGACCTAAGGCATTCCCATAGACAGACTTCAACAGGAACAGATACATTTCCCATCCCTGATGCTGTTACATATTACTCCCTCAGAGTGACTTTGGTGATCTACTCTAGCACTTTGCTTGTCTGTTGCAGTGCCAGGTGAAACAACTTTATATAAACTTCTGCATGCAGTGGGGATTGGTGCTAGATGATCTTTAAGGTCCCTTCCAAACCGTTCTGTGATGCTATGAAACATTCAGTGGCGGTTTTGTGCAAACAGATTTTATTTTGCTTTCCAGCCCTCTAGCAGTATGTGCCTCATCCCCTGTTATATTTCAGCTGTGAGGTGACCCTTCCAAACTCAGGGCTAGTAAAGTATCAGACTTGTATAACAAAACGTGAAGAACTGTCATGCTCTTCAAATGTGTAAGTGATATTATTTTATCCAGAATATTTGATAATATGTCCTTGAAATCAGATTTAAAATGGTGAATAAGCAATAAAATGTATAGCAGCTTTAATTTTTAGAATTTGTTAAAACAGTCTGAATCAGGCCAAGTAAGCAGACATTTGAATGCTTCCACAGTTGAACTTGTATTACATTATCCCGAATGCAACATAGGGGGACAAATGTTTAGCCTGGAGAAGAGGAGACTAATAGGGGAGGTAATAAATGGTTATAAATATCTAAAAGGCCAGTGTCAGGGGGATGGGACCAGACTCTTCTCAGTGGTTCCCAGTGACAGGACAAGGGGAAATGGTCATAAACTGGAAAATGGGAGATTCAACCTAAACATAAGGAAAAACTTAAGTGTGAAGGTAACAGAGCATTGGAACAAGCTGCCCAGAGGCTGTGGAGTCTCCTTCTCTGGAGATGTTCAAAACCCAGCTGGACACACTCCTGTGTAATCTACTGTAGATGATCCTGCTCTGGCGGGGGGTGGACTAGATGACCTTCAGAAGTCTCTTCCAACCCTGAGCACTCTCTGAGTCTGTGAAATTCAGATTTGGCTGGAAAAAAACATTTTTGTATTGCTGTCTGAGGTGGTGTATTCAGATCTCCCTTAAATAAACCAATATTGTAAAAATGAATTCCATTTCCTGATTTCATATTCAGTTTTCATGTTAAAAATAGTTCCTAGTGCTGTTATGTTCTATTGCTTTCCTGCATATGCTGATTATTAAATAAAAGACTTAAAATATGCAAATAGGAACTAATGCATTTGGCAATTGAATGCTGATTCAAAGTCAATGAAATTGTTCCTAAGTTTGATTCTTTCCAAATAAGATAAATTAATGAGAACATTTTTATTACCTGTTAAAGATAATATGAAACAATGTTGATTTATTCTGGGAACTCTATAAATGTATACCATAATTGCATTAGGTCGGTGATTTCAGTGCAAGTCATGCAAATCATTAGTTCTGAAAACCATCAGGTTAAAATTCTTATTATTCAAGAAAAAAGGTTATTTGTTACAGATGTCTTCTGAAGAATAGAAGATGCTAACAGTATTTTCTTCTGGTATTTATCCTTATGTTCACTTTGTGCCACATGACGAATATAAACAAAATTATCTGTTTCCCCTCAACTTGTCTTCAGGCTTTACAAACACACTCACATATAAAAACACACAAAGATGTTTGTTTTCATTTAATATATATATGCATCACAGAAAAATTGTATAATTTTTTTTTCTGTTGGTCTCAGGTGTGCAAATATTGTTCTTAAATTGTTTAGAACTTAAATCTCATACCAAAATTGACCTCACAATGTTCTCTAAAATCTCTGGATCAAGGGTACTTTGGAAAACACCTATCTAATAATACCAGAAGACAAATGCTTTCACAGTTTAAGACTTAAAGATTCTGTTCCACAGAGAGCTACGCTGATCTAATGACTTGCTGTGTCTGAATGGAGGAAAGCTTCCTTCACCTTTTCATCTTCCAGTTCTCCCTTTCTGCAGATTTCCTCTCTCCTTTTTTTAGAACTCAGCCTCCTTCTCCACCTCCCTCCTCCAGACCTTCTGCAATCCTGAGCATCTGGTCCATCATCCCCACTTCCCTGCTTTATTCCAGATCTGATGCCACTCAGGACCTCACCCATGATGACAGCAGAGAATTTTTAGTGACCCACCTTGTGGGTGGAAATCAACTCTGAGGTGCAGTGTCATCAATAGACTTACGAGACATTGAAGCGGGAAAGATTTCAGGAGTATTGAGTCACCAATAGTTGCCCACAACAATTACTTCAACCTAGAGGTTAACTATCCCACTGACAGAAAGTCCTGAGTTCTTCAAACATGGAGTTGTGGGTTTCTGCCCTTCATGGTGTAGAGAAAATTGGCCTGTATCTCTGCTTTGTCGCTTAGAGTTACAGTGTGGCAACTTCAAAGAAATAAATAATGCTAATCTGTGTCCAGTACTGACTGATGAAATTTTTTTCAGTGTGAGCATTTTTACACTCCATCAGCCTTTATGGGTGGCTTCCTGTACAACAGAGATGGTGTATTCAGGACAAGATTTAATAAACAGAAAAGGTTTTGTTGTCCCTATTATTATGGGCCTGGCAACTGAGAACAGGACAAATTTAATTGCAACAAGAAACTCCTAATGAGTTGATGCTACCCCAGCATGTCTCCTTAATGAGGCTGAGAAACTGTGATTGGGAGTGATATTATATTTATTCTGCACACACAGAAGCATTAGCAACCCTTCAGACAGATGAAGTTTTTTTCTTATCAGTCTTAATGGACACAAAAAAGGACTTTCTTCACAAAGAAAACAAATTAAGAAATAAGCGTGGGAATATTTGGTCCAAATCAACACCAGCAATTTTCCATCCAAGAGGTTTTTTGCAAATTTCTATTCCTCTCTCATTTAAAAACTAGATCAATTTGTTTTTTCTTTTAAACTTATGCCCTGACCAGCCACTCTATTATACTCAAGAAAATTCCACAGTAAGGTTTTTAGAAATTGTAAATGTTCTCCATTTTAATAAAAAAGAGCCAGCCCTTCCCTTTGCCTGAAGGAGCCTAAACATGCCAAAATATGTGATAATCAACCCCACCTTCAACTAGTTCCAGTTAACGCAATATAAAAGTTAATGTATTATGTTTTAGAAGATCTTAAGGGGTTTGTTTGCCTAATGGCTAGCAAGCACTTAGATTTTTAGGCTTCTACAGGAATCAGAATCAGGCTTGTAATCATCTTCTCCATTGGAAACCATATTTCTCATAAAATGAATTAAATCTGTGAGAGTCTAAGAGAACAAGAAATGTTTTAAGATTTTTAATAAGACTGCAATATTTTTAAATAATTACAGAAAGCAATAAGAATGTCTTTCTCTCAAAATCACTGGCTCACTTGCACCCGTATAAGGTAGTATCTGAAACCCATTAATGTTAGCAAGGTGTTTTTCAGGCCCCTGGCAGGTACTGTCAGGGAGCATCAAGGACCAGGTGCTCCCACAGGGATATGCGGCCAGGAGCTGAGGGCAGAGATGTGACCAAGCAGGGCAGGGCTGTGGGGAGCTGGAAAACAACAGCCTGGTGGCATCACTGGGGCAGGGACTGACGGCCCCAGGCTGGGCTGAAATGGGACTCCTGAGCCCATGGTCAGTGTTGGGGGAGGACCTGGGAGTGCTGGGCAGGGTCAGTAAGGCTTATTCAAGCACTCAGGTCCTTTATACATGTGTATGGACTTTCCTTTGATGGTCAATAGACATCTTTTCACAATTATGTTAGCTGGCTTGAACACAGTTCAAGGTCAAGGTTGATGTGGGAAAAACCCTACATTTTTCCTACCTGTTTTGAGATGGAGAAGGGGGAAATCACCGGGAAAATGTCTACAGCTGGTATTGTATCTGTTCTACAGATAAAGCATACATTCATTTTTTTCTGTATTACATTAAGTACAAAATACATTGTGGACATTAAGCAAAATTTCTGAATTCACAAGATTGCTATGAGTGAATGTTTCTGTCATAATGTGAGCTTATTACATGTCTTTTCTACTGCACAATAGGGTCAAAATAACTATCACTGATGTATTGAGGATTTGGTTTTTCAAGGTGTAATTGATCAGCAGTAACAGATCCTGGGAAAGGGATGTCCCTGAGGTAGCAGAGCTCCAGGAGCTGAGATAATGCAGCATCCAGTTCCAATGCAGGTGTGAGTGAACAAAGGTTGAAAAGAACACTACTCAGAAGAATAAATCTTCTTTAAGGGATTGATAATCTTAAACATTGTGACTGATCACATATAGTAGTCATCAGAAGGTAAATGTGCTCAGCAGTGGGAGCTACATTACCTACACAGGAACTATTAGAGGAACACTACTGAGGTCAGTCAAGGTCCCAGAAGTCAGGAATGGCAGAAGTGAGTTGGCCTGTGTAATCTCAGTGGATGGCCTCTTGTGCTTGTGTTACAGAATAGTCTTTAGTTACATCACCATCCCATTTAATTTGTAGAATAAACAAGATTTATCTGAAGTGAGACTCATCTTGCTTTCCTGTAATTATGCGGAAGCATCTAGTCTAACCTAGATTTGTAGGTTATCTTTCTAGTTGCTGGAGGAAAGCAGTTCTCTCCAGAGGTTAATGTGTTTCCCATCTGCAGACAGATATCCAGGATTTAATGAAAGCAAAAACTCTCAGTAGCGTCTTCATAGAGTGAACTTTGATTTTTTGTAGACCAGAAATCTAAAATGTAAATCACTGAAATTAGATGAGGTCAATTCCATCCTGACTACAGAGGACAGTTTCTTTCTGTGTGTTCTAGTCCCTGGCTGCACACCAAGGCAAGGGGAGCAGAAGGCACAAAGTCATTCTGAAGTACAATCTCTCAAAGATGGCACACATGCAGTTTGGCCAGTCTGAGGAGTTGCAAGAGCTCTGGTGATTCAGAAATATCAGACTTTTTACAGATAGTAGTTGATTTTCTAATAAGGCTTTTCAAGTATGTACAATCTGTACAATTTTTGCAAAAGACTCTTCCCTAACAAAAAAAAAAATAAAAAATTAACCCCCAAATAAAGGTCAAGCTCCTGCACTAAAACCTGGAGAAAAAAGAATGTTCAATTAAAAGGCTGACAAGACTGTTTTTGAAAATGGGCAAAACTATGGGACTCCCTAGTTTTATTCTCAGATATGTCCAAATGTTGACATTTTCTAAAGAAATAGAATTGTGCAAACACCAGATATGCAAAAAATTTCCTTGTAAGTAATTAATTTTCTTATAATCTTAAGACCTCAAAGCCAAGGTCTTTTAATAGCACGTATGGCTCCATCTGCAATATTATTTATTCCAGCTGCTTATATTATGATGAATCCCTAAATACACAAAGCACTACCCAGCTGTCTGGCATACCTCCTGGTTTTCATTATTTCTTGAATATTTGAAGTGTATTGGGAAAATTTCAGTGTGCATCTTGTTCTCCAGAAATTTAAACAACCATACAGTCTTTTACAGGGAGATTTGAACTCACTCGCATCACATTGTAAGCCAGCTGGGAGCTCTGCTGATGTTTTCAGCACGTTGTTGAGCCCAAGCTGATATACTCTCACGGGGTATATCAGCTTTGCCCCTTGACAACAGCTTTACATAGCTCTTAACTTGGAGTTAGCTTGTCTCCAGTCTCTGCAGAACATGTCTGCCTGCAGACTCTGTGTAAAGTTGCCCATGGGAAAGAAGTTTAAGATGTGCTGCCTACCTTGTACACTGGGGAGGCTGCCGAGACAGTATTTATAATGTGAATAGTAAACTTGCTTACAGCTGTGAGATTTCTCTTTGGCAGCTTAGAGGGAACTGGCTGCAATCATAGATGCACACAGTGCAAATGGTACTGTATTAACTCATTATAATAGTTTCTGTTTTGTTACTATCCAGCACTGTTATGCACACTGCACAGAAGCTGGATTATCAGAAAGAGTGAAAACCCGTCATGGGACAGCTATGTCCCATTAAATCTGACAAACTATGTAACTTGCAGTGGCTTTTAGAGCATGTATTATTTATTATCAGTCATACAGTCTTCCTGAGTTCTTTTCCAGATCCAGCCTGCACTGCAGCATTTTGCCAGCAGAGTTATTTCAGCTGCAAGTGTGAAAATAATCATGCTCCCTTGCTGATAAAGCTGTGCTGCAGGAGAGAGGTTTTGTTGGATTGGTTAATGTTGTGGGGGAAAAAACCATAACCAAGCTGACAGAAAATTCCTGTTCAATGAATGCACACTGCATCTTCACTAGATTGCTGTGCCAGAACAACTGCTCAAACTGGGGTATCAACACAGGCTCTGTAGGAGACACTAGCTCCCAGAGATAAACCATCTTTAAAAAGCAGTAAAAATGGAACCTACATGTAAAAAGGAGGAATAATAATTTTGATTAATATGCATCAGATAGAGGGTCACACATTCTGTGAAATCCTGGCTGAGTTGAATTCCACAGCACAGGCCTTGTTCTTGCAGGCACAGTAAATGCAGGATTCAGGCTGAAATGAATTCTTTGGTTCAGGCAGTCCTCATAGAACTAACCCTTTTGTCTCTTCACATTGCATCTTTTTTTTTGTTTTCCAAACGACTCTTAGTATCTAATTCTTTAATATATTGAACTATAATATTTATTCTTCACATCTGCTTATTGGAATGCCAATATGCTCTCTTTCCTTATTGTTGCTTTATTAATGCATTGTTTTATTAAGGTAATGGAAATCGTTAGCACAGTAAAAATACTCATGGTAAACTGTGACCTTGTAGGGATTAATCATCTTTCTTATCCTTTGAGGGTTCGCTTTTAATTCAGCAAAATCTGTTAAGATGAATGGACTGGGAAAATGGACTGAGGGTCAGATGAATCCAGAAAAGGAAAAAAAACATTCAAAAAAGCGCATTGCTCTGCACAGGGAACACAGAGATAACAGCCTGAACAGAGGAGAGGTGTGGAATATGCTTGGTAGATAACTACCCACTGGGTACTTGCTGCAGCTTATTGCAATATGTGGCAGTGCTGCGTTCATTACAACTGCTTCATTTCCAGAGGTGTAGAAATTGTGCTTGTCTTCCTCCTGGTACAACATATAAAGGCTTGCTTCTTCAGTGGTGTTAGTCTTCTGTGCACATGTTAAGTCAGTGTTTAATGCCTTCAGATAGTCCCAGGGTACTCATGTTGCTTGAAGGTCTCAGAGCTAAACCTTAAAGTGATTAAAAAAATCAAGACCAGACTATATTAAAGGCTGAATTTCAGTCTGTGAACTACTAAGACAGATGATCTCCTGGTATGATGCAGCTTACAAATCAGAAGATAAAGAACACAGAGCTAGGAGATTGGACAACCTCAGAATCATACATAATATTTCTTCCTGAGGAAGCCTCTTCATGTGCCTATTCTACCTAAACCAGACCTCAGTTTTGTAGTTGAAATAATAATAGCAAAAAAAAATACACTATCCAAAGGATATACATACAGATATACTGAAAGCTGAGAGAGGTCTAAGGTCTTCATTTTTGGAAATCTGGATTACAACAAATACAAGTTGTTTAGCTATGGCAGTGTTGCATAGGATTTTAAACCCTCAGGTAACTTGCCATGAACTAGGAATAATGATCAGAGTATTTTGTGACTTTTATTGTATTTATATGAAATAGAAATTGTACAGTATTAACTGCTTATGTTTATGTCTGGTAGATTTATAATGGCATTATGAAGATAATTAGACTCAGCTAACTGAGTGAGTAATTTATTTTATATCTCAGGGTGGTAAAGGATGAGTAGGACTAAATATGGAAGTCCCAATTTGAGCACTGGTCTTTCATCAGAGACCATCAAAGGTCTTTTATCTGCCCCGCTGTACTTTGTATATCTTCTGTAATTTGAATAGTATGCTTCACTTTTTTACATACTTATAGCCAAGGATCACTGACTAGGAAGAAGAGTAAACTTCATATCTGTACAATACTTTGTGAGAGGAACTTATTCAAAATTCAATTAATTATATTAATTTCTTCTTAGAGTTGTTAAAAACTGGGTTTTTTAAAACTGAGAAACCATTATTTGGATTTCAGCTGAGATTTAAGAAAAACAAGCAAGTGCAATATATAAACTCACAGGTTTGTCAAATGTGAAGGTAAGCGGATGTCTTCTAATATACTAATTTTGTAGTCACAATGACACCATAAAAATTAAAGTTAATAAGAACAACCACAGGTGCCTTCCATTCTAAAAAAATTATCTGGAAACTACAGAGGCATAATTAAGCTAACATAACTGTACTAGTATAACTGTCTATAAAGATGCATATTCCAGTATGAGGGTGCCCTTTTCTGGTCTAGCTGAAATCGGTTCTGAAGGAATAAATGCCAAAACTGGAAAAAAAGACCTCTTATAATTAGATGAAAGAGTCCACATATGAATTCATATTAAAGCCATTTTAACACTTTAAAATCACAGTTTACCTTTTATTACCATAATTTTCCATGTGAACAATCTGTAATCTTCTTTCAAATGCCAGTAGCATTAACACAATCTGAGTTCAGTCTTGCATGAGGGTCCTATTCTAAAATAAATTCAGCTGTGTTTTAGGATGTTCCCTGCATTTCTATTATTTTTTTTTTTTCTGATTCTGGGAAACTATGCTAAAAGCTGACTAGTCACATTTTTTGACTTGCAGTGCTGACATGTGAGTTCTTTTAGAGCTTATCGTATTTTTTATCCTCTATTACTGTGCATCATTCCTCTTCAAGTGAAAATGTGTATTTACACAGTGTGTCTCAAATGATATTGCCATTTGAATAAATACTGCTGTGTATACACAAGGATATAAAGTTAATTAGACAAACATGCAAGAATGTTGATCCAGGAGAAAACCATTTGTGATCCCAGTTGATGAGGACTGGTTAAAGTAAGTGAACCTGTATGTGCATTTTAGCAATAATATGACTCCATAAGAATCCTGGTTTACTTTTGGGAAGGCCTGAGGGAATGTGCATTTCAGGTATGATTGTGGAGTAAATTTCATCTCATATTTGCTGCCACCTGCAACATGTACCAACGGAGCTGTTCATGCACAGGCTGTATTCTTCATGTCACCAGAACATCAACAGAAGGCAGCAGTGGTGCCTTCCAGGGAGCACATGCATATAATTCGTCTCTTGTCAACAATTCATTAATTGCCACCACACTTTTAGATGTGATGTTTCATCAACTATCAAGATACCAGTAACAGGAGGATTGTCATTAAAAGTCTCTCTATGTCTTTTCTCACCTAGCTACACGAGTTAGTGCATGTGGATCTGATTATTGACTTCTTCACTCTTGAAATACTAGAAGAATGATTTTCATAGCTGTCTTGTTGAGTCTCAGGGCCCAAGTCCCTGAAGAATCTTGAGAATCCTTTCAGACTCTGGACTATGTCTCCTAAAAATAGCTAGAATATTGTTTTTTTCCTTTATTTTCCTGTCAGTTGTTTTTCCAGATGTCTGGCAGCATTGGGTTGATGCAGGAGTATCAGCTCATGCACGCATGCTGTACAGCTGCTCTGCAAAGGTGTGCATGTGAGCACAGTGAGCCTGTGCTTACCCACTCGGAACAGCAGCAGCGTGATCGTCGCATATGCACATCAGCTGTGTGAGGCCACAGAGGACCCCAGCCAGCATTGCTCCGGGCCTCCCAGTTCCCTCCAACAGCTTCCAGCAGGTTCTCTTAGCCACGCTTTTTCTCATCAAAGGCAAATTGCCTTTCGATATGGTAGTTCAGTAGGCCTTTTTATCCACTTCAGGGACTCATGTACTTGTACAAGTAGTTTTGCTGTAACTGCAGCACTGCCATGTAGAGCCTCAAGAGGAATGTGGGCAATATCTGGCTGAGGCAGGTACTGATGATATCATACACCTGCTGGCTGGCTTTCTCAGCCCTGCCGAAGGTTGCCACCCTGTTGCAAAGGTGGCAGAAGTAAGCACTCTCTAGCTCCTTCCCTTCACAGTCTTTTGTCATTCAAGCCCATCTTTGTAGATAGTTTAAGGATTTGCTCTGGAGGAGTTAAAATATGTACACATACCACAGTCTGCCAACTCTTCACTCAGGAAAATAGCCTCTGGCAGAATAGAAGAAAGTTTTGAGACAGAGCTTACTGTAAAGCACTTTGGCAGGACTCCTTACAACTATTCTGTTAAAGCTCTGTGGTACTGATGTGGAGGAGTCTTTGAGACTTCCGTAGGAAGAAGAATAAAGTCCCATTTTATGTACAATGACAATATATCTTTCTGATGTAAAACCCACGTTCCTAGATGAACTGGGAAAACATAGTCACTATGGACATTGGGTTTCAGTGAGGAAAATTACAGCTGACTCATTATTTCATTATTTAGATCATGATTCTGTGAATAATGAAATCCAGATTTATGACTTCAGGAAAAATGGAGTAACCTGGCTTATTTCAAAGTTACAGAATGTTTCTGTAATGCCTCAGAGAGATAAAGGTAGCTTTGGCTCTTTCATAGTTTCAAATAATCTATTATTTCTTAATTACATAATTTGCTAAACTTATAATGAACTGATAAAGCTAATTTCAGGTTTTTCTGATAGAGTGGAAGAGGTGAAAGTAATTTCCAGTTACTGCAGCAAAGCACCAGGATCTATTTAGGGAAATAAATTGATTTAGATGCCATAAAAAGTGGCAGCGCAAAGTCAAAACATTACTCATGCTGTTAAATAATTTAGCTGGCAATTTCTGTTTCACTTGAGTATATCTGACTTGCTGCACTTCAGGATTTTTATCTGTAGGCCTTTGTTCTCTGTGAGCTGACTACCTTTTACAGCCCACGAATCTTTGAATAGGGGGCTATGCCTCAAAATGCTTCTGTTTATTTTTCCTGTTAATTTCAGATCCAAAGGGACAAGGCCATTCAGAAATGAGAAGCTTTTTTTCACCAACCATAATATTATTGTGGGCAGTACTTCATCCTCCTGCAGGAAAGGCTGTTGTTTCTCCAAGTGAGATTTCCAGAAGTTTGGTGGATGTGTCGTAGCAATTGTGATAACCTGCAGTCAGTTGCTCTGAGAAAGCTTTACTTGATCGTGGTGAAAGACAGAGCTAGTCTCCTACTTACCTGCTGTCTGTTTACAGGCAGTAGCTAATTTTAACTATGATGTAAGTGGAATCCGGTGTCTGATCCAATATAGTCAGGATGAATTACCTAATTTCTTAATCACATGTCTATTTTGAACTCCAGTGTGGCAGTTAAAAACAAATGAATAATCACTGGACTTGGAGCTGATTGTTACCTTGGGACCAGTGGTATTATTATACTCATCAAGAGCAAATAATGGGCAGTTCCATACAGATTTATATATTTATTTTATATAAATATATACATGCTTCAAATAGAAAATAATTTCCAAAGTTAAGAAACTCTCTGATATAAACTAGGTTAAGAGAGAAAATATCCCTTAGATATGTGAAATAAACTCTTCCACAGTCAAGTACAAAGTCAAGTAAGTGTTGTTGGGCAGTTTATTTTTGTGCAGTGGTAAGTGAAGGAAGAAATAAAAGGAAACATTCAGAAAGAAATTGAAGGAAGAAAAAACCCTAAAATGCCATTATTAGTGAGCATGAATTACAAATTAGAATTAAAGGCAATGTCAACAAGGAGAGATACAGGTAGGGCAATAAATGAGACTGGAAGTTCTGAGGACAAAAATGACATCTTCTCAAGGGTATGAAGGAGAACATAAGCTGTAACTGGTATCTCTTGCCACAAGGAGATGGAAATTTTTGAAGGGCAAGAGGAAAAACTACTCAATAAATGCTTTTGTCTTCTGTTTGAACAGAAGCAAAGGAATCTAGTCATAACATATGAGCATGGAAAAAGTACATTCCAGTCTGCTAGAGCAAAGGGAATGCCGCTAACTCTGTGTCCAGCCCATGCTAGTTGGCTGTGCCTTTTCTCCAGTCCAGGACAGGTACTCCAGAGGGAAGTTTATTCTCTGTACCTGGGACTGAGGCACTCAAACTACCACCAGGTCTCAGATGGGGAACAATAATTCTCTCCTTGACGGTGACCTGTTCAAATCACAATTTCCTTGAGAGTGTAGTTGGTCAAACTGTTCAGTCCCCAGTCTGCACATAATCACTGACCTCTTGAGGAATCATTTGGGGTTTACCTCATAAAGTATTGATTTTTCAGTGCCTTGCTGAAAATAACCTTGAAACAACATACATAACAAATTGCCACTATACTACATAATACCGTGACCTGCACTGCTAATAGTTTAATAATGGATGAAATAGTACACAAAACAAACAAGATGCTGTAGGACAGTAGAACAGCTTGTCCCATCATGACTTACTGAAAGCTGTCTTAATCTCTGATGCCCATGTTGTAATTTCTAGCTAATTATATTTAGTTTTCTTCTTTTTGGTTTAGCAAGAAATTGTCACCAATTGGTTAACTATGGATTCTATGTCTGGAGAAAGATATTTGGTTGTACACCTAAAACCTGGTAAATATTGATCACAATATCCTTGTAAAACATGGGCTTCAATTTTAAAATATAGTCTTATTCTGAAGACACCATGTTAGATGTGTTTTTTTGGGGGACTCTACCAAGTTGACTTTTGGATCAGAACAATTCTTTATTGTGAGGATTTGCTTCAACTTCTTTACAACAAGAATGCATCCTCATACTTTCTGAAACTACCCAGTGCGCTCCTTCTTGAGGAATGCCTGGCTTCCACTCGGGATGAATTTTACCAGTTCAAGGGCCATCAGTTTATGTGTGGTCCTTTCATGTATCTATGATACAGCTAAATACAGTAAAGTAAGTAAAGCTACTGGTTTACAGCCTTCTAATATACAGTAAAGATGGTGGACCTTTCTATACTTAATTAGGTCAACTTTGCTTCTATTAATCCTTGCAATAATGTATTTTTATAGCAGTAAATCACATGGACCTGATAATACTGCAATCAGATTAATCTGCTAGTATTCTAGCATTTGAAACTAATGAGAACACAGGTTTTTCAATGAGCAATAATTCTCCTTGGCTATGTGCAGAGACCTGTAGCCTTTCATTTCTCTGTAGGAAGCTTTTAACCACATCATTTCCCATCAGTGATAATTTATCCCAAATGGATTCAATGTCTACAGTATTCATTGTTCCATTCACTACACTTAAATTTCCTAATAAAGTGCTTAAAATGCTACCTCTCCCTTTCACTTTCAGATATTTCTCAATTCATTGCTTAAACAGGCTTTGCTCAGCATATATTCCAGCTGAATAATTAGGAAATACAGTGGAATTGTTATTTGACTGAATTTGAACTATATGTAACTTTCTTTGCCAGATCTGAAAGACCTTCTGACTTTCCCTATTGTCTTTGGAAAGTCAGGCTTCTGGGGACTTCAGTTCCAACAGTAGTTGGTATTTACCCAATAAAAGGAAACAATATGAGCAGGTGGAGACAGTCTGTGAGCATGGGTAGGTCTAGCACTGGTACAAAGGAATCTGACCTGAGCTGTTCATGAATAAGCCTATTCTGGCGAAGCTAAATAATAGGTGGAGTTAGTACCATGTGATGGTGGCTGATGCAGAGCAAAGGGTACATAGATGGTTAGAAGGACCAATTATAAATTCTCCAATACCTCAAAAACAAATTCAGCTGCAGTGCAGGAGGTTTTGTGTCCAGAGTGCAAACTAACTCAATAGGACCCCTCTGGATCACTGCTTGAGGAAACCAGCAGCCTTTAGTTATTTTTAACTCATTTACAAACTTACTGGAAGCCATTTCTGTGAAAAGAGCTGTCACAGCTGGGGTACAGTTATATAATCTGGCATTTTATCAGTGGAGAACTCCCAAGGAAGCTGTACCAAGAGCAAATAACCAAACAGTTGTGCACTGTGGTTAGTAGGTCCAGAGGGGTACTCTCCCCCTTTACTCTGCCCTGGTGAGGCCACATCTGGAATATGGTGTCCAGTTCTGGGCTCCTCAGTTTAAGAAGGACAGGGAACTGCTTGAAAGAGTACAGGCAGAGCCACAAAGATGATAAAGGGAATGGAACATCTCCCTTATGAAGAAAGGCTGAGGAAGCTGGGTCTCTTGAGCTTGGAGAAGAGGAGACTGAGGGGTGACCTCATCAGTGTTTATAAATATGTGAAGAGCAAGTGTCAGGAGGACAGAGCCAGGCTTTTCTCAGTGATGTCCAATGACAGGACAAGGGGCAACCAGTGCAAGCTGGACCATAGGAGGTTCCACATAAACATGACGAAAACCTTTTTCACAGTGAGGATGACAGACCAGAGAGGTCGTGGAGTCTTCTTCTCTGGAGACATTCAAAACCCATCTGGACACATTCCAGTGTAACCTACTCTAGGGGATCCTGCTCTGGCAGGAGGGTTGGACTAGATCTTTTGAGGTCCCTTCCAACCCCTAATGTTCTGTGATTCTGTGGTCGTAAACAAAAATAAATCTTACATAGTAGGACAACCCCAAAGTTCTGGACAAGTGGAATATTGCTGCAGAACAAGCAACGTAACTTGGAAAATTAGTAAAGGTTAGTGATAAAAATTGGGATGAGGAGCTGTCTACTGTACTTTTGGCCCTAAGAGCAACCATTGTGGTTTGATTGACATGCATCTTGAGACTTTGATTTGAAGAGAAAGAAAAACAGCACAACACTGCTAGCTGTAAGCAGAGTAGCTTGTTAAATGGCAGTTTTAGCTGAAATCTTGAAAAAGTTCAACTGAACTAAAAAACTATAAATTGTTTGGTTTAGAATTTGAAGAATGAAATTTTACATCTACAACACTGGATATATTTTTATTTAGGTGATTTTCAAACAAGGTACTTGTGGAAATATCCTGAAGTGTTTAAAAGCTAAAATTAGTGGGCTAACTGGACTAATAATGATAACGAAGGTATTGCACAAAGTCTAATTAATTTTTAATATAGAAGGTGATATCCAGATAGTTGATAATCACTGGTGTGGGTACCTATAACAACCATACTAGTTTTCCTACCAAGGTCTGTAGTTCCTTTGCTATTGCCCTAAGCTCAGTGACATCCACTTCCACTTTAGCCATGATTTGTGCTGTGTCTGCTATTACAGCTAACATGTTTTTCAGTTGATTTTTTCAGATAAAATATTTTAATGTCTCCTTTTATTTCATTGTATAATCAAAACAACAGCCTGTGCCTCACTTAATTTTTGGCTTAACTCACTTCCTCTTCTAGGAAGTGCCCGCCCTGTTCCCATACTGGTGTTCTTTTCCTGGAAAACCCATAACATAGCTGCTATCCCTAATCCTTCTGTGATTGCATCACATTCTCAGTTACGACTGGGTTGGATCCTGTTTCCAAGACATTCCAATGCCCAAATTGCTTATCCAATAAGGTCTTTGGATACTCTTAACTTGCTTAGTATCTGTGTCTTTAAAAATATGTTTTGCATTTCCTAACTGCCCAGGCAAAGCATTCTCTGTCTTTAGGTTAGGACCCCACTGAATCATGATTCTAACTGTCTAGGAATGTTATTCTTCTTAGAGAGGCCAAGACAAAGGTGGTGATCCTTTCAATTTGTTGGTTATACTCCCCTTTCCATTACTGGACTGATTACTGGTCCATTGCATCTTCGTCAATCACAGAATCACAGAATTTTGTGATTCTGTGATCTCCCAGTATGGAGCTTGTTTGGATATTTGGGCCTGGGTTGCAGTCAGACAAGACAAAGAATATCTCTTTCCTTTCCCTCAGAGTTTCAAGAAAAGCTTAACTGATGTAACTGACCCAGGGCACTGGGTTCTGCACATCCAGCCCTGCAGCAAGGTGGGGTGCACAGCTGGTGGCACTGGCTGCAGTTCATGTTCTGCATAGTCTGAGGGTAGCTCCACCAGTGCACTTAGCTAGGGGCAGCTCCAATACCTTCTGTACGTGTTTGAATTTGTGCCCCTTACAACTCCCACAGAAGGTGCCTGTTTTTCTTTTGCAGGCAACAAGATCATAGTTCGTAACAGCACAAAAGGTGTTTGCTCGGTCACATCTGCATTCCTGGTTTAGTGTTCCTGAAATTTCCCTTTACACAGCACTATGTTCAAGAATACAGTCATGTATGTATGCAATACTTTTTAACCCAGTGTTATTAATAACTGTGTTTACAGAAATATTACTGGTAGGTGTTTAAATTTATTTGATCCTCTTCTGGTTACACCAGGAAAATTGGAATCAAATGGCTGTATGGGGGATTGTGTCTTGCTTTATTGTGGGAATCCTAGATAAAGTAGGTATTTTAGATTAATTTAGGTGAGATGAAGTATTAGTAGCCAATGTGGACAATAAATGACATGTAAGGGGGGAATATGGAGATGATTTTGCATCTTTACACAAAGTTCCTAGTGTAGGCAGTTGTGATGTCACCACTTTAAAAAACAGTTGAAAGAACCAAGAGGAGCAGAGAACCAAGGTTGAAGAAAATATTTTACTGTAGCAGGTATCTTTGATGCATAGTCAAAACATCAGTGCCTCTGAACTTGTGTCCTTCAGTAGTGTATTTTAATAAATTAGTATTTGTATTGCCTTCGTGAGAGATTTATATATACTTACAAAATATGTCAAACAAGATTTTATATTGTGCCCTCAAATGAGTTCTTTTATGTATACATACACACACACACACACACACATATATTCTTGACCTATATAGGTTGAAGGTCAGATACTTTCCTTTGATCTGTTACTTTCAT
Source organism: Apus apus (assembly GCF_020740795.1). Taxonomy (NCBI): domain Eukaryota; kingdom Metazoa; phylum Chordata; class Aves; order Apodiformes; family Apodidae; genus Apus; species Apus apus. Next base: position 103,834,429 of record NC_067282.1, read on the forward strand.
ACTTCTCAGGAACACACTAACCACTGCTACACCTCTGTGTGTGCTTGGTAAGTAAGAGGCTGTCTTAGTCGTACCTTACAGCCACACAAAAAAATATTAAATATGTGCCCAGAAGTCAAACGTATTAAGCCAAGGAGTTGAGCATTGAATGATGACAGACAACATCTAACAGAGTTTTGCAACATGATTGCTAACATGTAGGCAGTCCTAAATTCAGTGCTGTTGACCAGTGATAGCCCAAGAACCAAACTACACCCTGAGATGGGAAAAAGTTGAACTTCTTTAACTTATCAAATAGAAGGTGTCCTTATAAGACTGTATAAGCACTTTCAAAGGATAACAATACTAAACAATAAGGCTTCTCAGTAGAACCAAGCAGAACAATAATTTTTATTTGGTTATCAAGGCAAAAGATATTCAAAGTACAAAACTTTTTTATTCTGTTACTTTTTTAACAGCAAAGCTGATAAGCAAGAACAGTTGTCAGAAAAGGTTTGGGGTTTCACTGTTAATGTTAAAAAATCCATGGTGGATAACTTATGGAAATCATGATAGAAATCTTCTTTAGGTGTTACTGGCCTCTACAAAATTACTTATGCAAAGTTGAATAATCTGTCCTGTAATGGAAATCAGACTACAGGACCTAATACTGTCACCAAACGAAATAACCTATGAATAAACTATAGTAAAAGTATTATGTGAGAAATTGGATTGGAAAGCACTATTCAATTATCTTATAAATCACACCCACAGCTGTGATCCTTTATTGAAATTCTGGGATAGAACTGCTTTTAAATTTCCTGCTAAGGCTCAAGTATTCAATCTCAAATTGCTGTGAAACATATCTCTCTCTCACATACACCTCTCGTATATAGTGTCATATGTCATGGTGATATTCAGAAAACTGAATTGACTGGGAAGGAATGCTGCGGGATGTGATTGTTAGAGCTGGAAGAAATGCTGCTAAGATCAAAGAGGTTAAGCAGAACAGAAAAAGAGGGCATCTATCCCTTATTAAATTATACTTGTGATAAGGGAGGTAATGGAAAATTAATATTGTTGGTTTTCTGATGCTTGGGGTTGACACAGCCGGGATTTAATAACCCAGGAAGGTTAGAACTGGACCCCCTTGTTTTCTAAGCTCCTGCGGCAATAGAGGAGCCTGGGTGCGGCTGGATCCAGTCCTGTACCTGTCACAACTCAGACTGGGCAGCTCAGGGAGATTAGGACTGAACTCCCTTGCTTTCTAGACTTCCTTCAGAGAGGAGCCTAGGTGCGGCTGGGCTCAAAATCCTTCTCTTAGATCTGGTCTTTTCCCAAAGAGAGTAAATGTACGATGGTCCAAGTAACAGCTCGACCGTCCAATACCCCTTGATCAGCTTAAGGTGCAGCGACACACAAGGCCTGCTTATAACAAACAACACATTTATTACACTAGTAGCAGTTAATACTGAACAACCTAAACAAAACCATTCACCTATATATATATTAAGAAAGGAAAAGGGGATGAGAAGGAAAAGGTGAGGGGGGGGGAAAGAGAGAGATAAAGAGAGAGAGATGACAAGGACAGGAAAATCACCAGTCCTGGATCCAGGGTCGTTGGTCCAGCCAACGGGGGAGGGTTGGTGTCCATGGTCAGTGTTGATGGAATTCCCAAAGCCCACCATTGCAGCCCCCTGTTTTATAGGACTAGAAACTAGATTTCACAACGAGTATGTCTGATTGAGCCAGTACCTCTGATTGAGTCAGTACGTCTGATTGAGTGGACCTCCACCCCTCCATCACTGTTGTTATCTCAATTGTTGTCATTATCTCACCTATGCAGGCCCGAGGCCATTTGCAGACCATTCCTGCAGTCTCCATCCTCCCAGGCAGGCCTTTTGGGATGCATATGAGCAGGGGCTACAACGCGGTTTCGATACCATTTCCCAAAGTAGGTCCGGAGGGCTGGTCCCTCACAGGGGTTCAAACAGTATTCCGCTAAATTCACACAGTAGTTACTCTTGCAAGGCTGACACAGTGCTTTGAAATTAACGCTCATTGCTGCAAATATATTTCCAAAACTAGAAGTAAAAAAAGATTGCTTTGCAAATTGCAATGTTGTTGACTTACTAATTAATTTAAAGTGGTGGTGTCATGATCACTGTGTGCCATTTCAATTGTTTCTTGCAGGATCATGCAGTGTGTTTTTGAACAGCTACACCAATTTGCCGTATAATTGCAAGATCTAAGTGGAATAAAGTTGAAACAAATTGCAAGAGACAAATTCAAGAGCTATATCTTAGAGATATAACAGACCAATTTGTTTTGTGATTCCTAATTGTTAACAAGTCAGGGGAAT